>NW_022196900.1:7488153-7583267 GCF_008632895.1 Mastomys coucha
AGAGGGGGAAACTGGAAAAGGAGATATCATGTAACACATAAATAAAGAAAATGTCTAAGAAAAAAAGAAAAAAAAAGTTTGGGCCTCTAAGGCAAAATTAGGGAGAGGCTTCCTCCATCAAACTCTTAGGATAATGCCTAGAAGCATGTTTTTCTCCAGCAAACAGTAATCTTTGGTGCCGCTGGTTAGTATCAGAAGGAAGTAGGCTCCTGATTTAACACAATGCCGTGTGCTTTAAATCCAGGGACCCTTAAAATTAGACTTTGACAAAGGCTGCCGGCCCAGGATTCACCTTAATGGAGACCAAGAGTGTATACATCTTCCATGGGTGCCCCAAGAGATAAATAAAAGTCAGAAGGTGGGGACTGAGGCTTCATTAAAATTACTACTGGTTTCTTTTGCTAGTAGCTCGCATGTTTAAAAACAATGTTTATGTATAGTTATTTTCTGTCTCCTTGCCTAGTTTGTAGTTTACGTACTGATAAAGTTTTAAAGTATATTAAGAAAAAAATTGTTTTTAAAACCAAACAAGTGCCAAGGGGAAAGTCTCCTGAACTGGGGATGCTCAGGCAAGCTTGGGCAAACGGCTGGAGCTGCCTAGCAGGGACAACGCTGCGGGGCAGAGAGCGAGGCGCGTCGTCTAATGTCGCTGGACCTGAGGGAGGGGACACAGGGTGAACCCCAAAGCCACAGCCTCTGAGGGCGTCCGGAGAACGCTCGGGGGAAACCAGGTACGGGTCCGGGTCGAGCACGGAAGGCGCGGGGCAGAGCCTGCCCAGAGACTTCCAGGAGAGCGCGGGTGGGGGCTGGGGGTCCCGGCACCGGAAGGTCTTACATCAGCCAGCCCACGTGCGACCCGAGGGCCGGGAGGCGCGCGCGGCCCGGGAGGCGGCGCCGCAGTCCGGGCTGAGCTTAAGGCGGGTCCCGCCCCGCCCTCCGTGCCCGTGCGCCCGCCCGCCTGCCTCCCTGCCTGCCTGCCTCCCCAGTCCGCGCTGCAGCCCGGGCTCCCGAGCCGAGCGGCGCCGCGCAGGGCCGAGTGGAGCCGAGCAGCCGCCGCCGCGTCGCGTCGCCCGTTTAAGCGCAGTGCGGGGCCTTGGCCGGGGGCGGCGGTAGTGAGGCCAGAGCCGCGCTCCAGCCCCCTTTTCCCTCCATGGTTTCTCTCCGCTCCCGCGAGTAACTTGGCTCCGGGGGCTCCGCTCGCCCGCACGCCCGCACGCCGCCCGGGACCACGCCGCCTCCTCCAGCCGCCTCCCTCCGACGGCCCTCGCCGCGCAGGCCGGGTCGCCTCTCCCCCCTCCGCCCCCGCCGCGGAAAGTTAAGTTTGGAGAGGGGGGACGAGGGGAACATGGACATGAAGAGGAGGATCCACCTGGAGCTGAGGAACCGGACCCCGGCAGCTGTAAGCGGAACCCCCACCCTCGGGCGCCCGCGCCCCCCGATGACTTGCAAGTAATGGTGGCCACCTGCGGGCCACCGGGCTCCGGCCGCGGCGCGGGGAAGGCGCTGCTCGCAGCTCGGACGGGGACAGGGACGGGGAAGGCGGGCGGAAGGCGCGGAGGGGGGAGCGAGCGCGCGGGCATTAACTCTTTGGCGCCCGCGGGCCCCCGCGGCCACGGGGAGGACGGCGGGTGGGAAAGCAAACTTTGAGCCGCTCGCCCGCCCGGTCCTCTTCCCGGAGGGGAGCGCTCGTGCGTGTGGCCGGCGGCGAGGGCGGGCGCGGGGGTTGTGTAACGCTGGGAGCCATGTTTGCAGCCTCCCGGGATGCGCGGCCGGGCGGAGGCCCCGGCCTGCCTGCTTGCCGACGAGCCGCGCCGCCAGGCCCGCCGCGGGGCCCGGCCGGGCTCCGTGCGCCCCCGCGGCCGGCGGGGCCTCGCGGGCTGCCTCCCTGAGAAGGGGGTTCGGGTCCCTGAGGGGCGCAGAGCCCCCCTCGGGCGCGGCCCGGCGCGGAACGGGGGAGGGGCGGGCCTGGCGGCGGAGGTGGCGCAACCGCCGCCCCTCCCGAGGCCAAGTTTGAAAAAAGGATGCGCTTCCCGCCATTTTTCAAGCCTAAAAAAATACAACTTCGCCCCTCCTTGGCCCGGCTCGCCTTCGCCCGCGGCCTTGCCCACGCGGGCTTCCCGGGTCTGCCGGGCACCGTCACCGCGGTGGCTTCGCCCTCCCCCGCGCCGCCGCCCGCGGCCTTGCCCGAGAGGGAGGCCGGCCCCTCGGTGTGGGCGGCCGGCGGCTCCGCGCGCCAGCCGGGGCGCGCCACAGCGCCATGTTGGCGGGCGCCGTCTTCCTCCGCCGGGTGAGCCGGCCGCCCTCGCGCTGCCTGTCGGTCCCCGGGCTGCCCCCGCCCCGCGGGCTCGGCTCGGCGCGCACTGCGAGCGCGGCACTCAGCCACCGCCGCCGCCGCCTCGTTCCCTCGCGGGCGCCCTCCCCCTTCTTAAAAGGGCAACGGTGGCCGACGCGGGGCCGGGGCGGCCTGGGCCCCGCACGTGCTCCACGCGGCCTCTGCGGCCGACCGTGCGCAGGCCGCGGGCCCGACGCCGCCCTCGTGCTCCGCGGCGCCTGTGGGCCTGACCCTGGGCCGGCGATGTCGCGCGGGACGGGCGGCCCGCGGCCTGGGCCGGCGCACGCGGGGGACTGTGGCTAACAAGTTGGGAACTTGTGGAGATGGCCTGGCGTGCCCGAGGCTTTGTGTCCCTGCCACAGGCCTTGAGGTCGGCCCCGCCGAAGTGTGGGGCGGTCCCTGAGGACTGATTGGGTGGTGTCCCTGTTCCCGGGGCCCTGAGCATTTCACCGGCACGTGTCCCTTCCATCCCTCAGTCAGACATTTTGTGCCCACCACGTGTTGGGAAATTGAGTTGTTAAAACCATCTTCGTCCTTTAACTTGGAAAGGCGAGTTAACGCCTTGAGCTTTTCACTCCAGTCAGCCAAAAGAATCAATAGAGTGTGAAGTAACTAAATTTAGGGAAAATACCTATTTTCATTTTAACCCCCCTTGACCAAGTCAGGCCAGAGCTCTGGAATTAGAAGTGAATTAGGGACTACACTTTTAAAGTGCCCACAAGCAACAAGTGGTTGATGGATTAAGCGTTGGACACCCTTGGTCTCTTGAATCCCTGATTGATTGCATTTTCAGCTTATGGTGTGTCAGAGCCTGACAAACCTTCGTGAACTCGGATCCCCTGCCCTCCTGGGCCCCAGACTGGGGGTGGGGGGCACGCTACCTCCTTTTTGTACCTTAGCAGGTTAGAGGGACCCTGGGTAAGTGTCTTTTAGAGATAGCCACCAAGATTATGAGTGTGTGGAGGGCAGGCTATTTAGAGGGAGCCAGGTCATTAGTAGATGCTTATTTAGAAAAACTTTGACCTAAAACTGAAGGAATTGAAGGGAAAATTGCTACAGGTTTATTTTGTCTTTTTCTTTTCTTTCCTCCTTTTTTTTTTTTTTTTTTTTGAGACAGGGTCTTTCAAGCAGTACGCAGTCTCTGCTGACTCTAACTTGCCATCCCTCTGTCTTAGCTTCCTGAGTACTGGCACCATCACACTCCACAATTTGGGGGTAGGGGGAGTCTTGTGTTTTGCATGCAGTGTCTTAGGCAAATGAGAAGTTCCAACCAAGATGGTGCCTTTTAAATGAACTCATCCCTCTTTGAGTGTGCTCTGATCCAGTACTCAGGAGGCAGAGGCAGGCAGATCTCAGTCAGTGAGGCCAGCCAGTTCCTGCAGTACCTCTTTGCCTCAAAAACAGCGCTCAGCTCTTTGTATGCTGTATGTTCTAGAACACACTGCACAAACCTGTGGTGCTTATTGATAAGTTGACCTGGGGCCCACAGACTTGTGGGGGTGCTGGAAAGATCTCAGTCTCCAGCTGAATGTACTGTTCAAATTGACTGAGATAGAAGTCAGATGTAAGAGAGTGGAGGTTTGCTATTTAAATACACATTGGTGCCTAAAAACTAAGTGGGTTGTGTGTGCTCTGGTGTTCCTCTAAGTCCTGAACACATCCCTCTTTCCTCCTAAGTACATAGGCCCAAGGTGACAAGCTCAGGTTCACGTGGTGCACCTGTTGAACATGGGGTGCTCTTGCAGCAGTGTGTTTTCACACTGGGAGAAATGGCATAAAATGACATTGCACTAAAAAAAAAAAAACAAGAGGAAATGCCATTTGAAAGATTTTATGGGCAAGAAATAGGGTTTGGGGATGCTGGAGATTGAACCAAGGGCATATGTTCTATCAATAACCTTCCAGTCTTAACCTCTAGTAACTTTTATTTTATGGAGAGTACCATGCACTGGATGGGGATGTCTCAGGAGTAAGCCTGACTCAGTATTATATGAGGCCATTGGTTCATCCCCCAGATTGCCACCCTCCAAAATAGGAATGAAGTGTGTATATTAAAAGTTTTCAGCTGGTCAGTGGTGGCGCACACCGTTAATCCCAGCATTTGGGAGGCAGAGACAGGCTGATTTCTGAGTTGTAGGCCAGCCTGGTCTTCAGAGTGAGTTCCAGGACAGCCAGGGCTATACAGGGAAACCCTGTCTTGGGAAAGGGGAAAAAAAAGATTTTCAGGGGTTGGGGATTAGCTTAGTAATAGAGCCTTAGTAAGCTTGAGGCCCTGGGTTCAGTCAGCTCCAGGGACACCTAGGGGATTTCACTGAGAATAATAAATTGGACATACAATATGCCACAAAAATTGCCAGCACACGGAGTGCTGCTCTCTGTGCCCTTTCCACCCTGCAGCCACTGACCGCTAGCCTTCAAGATAGCAGTTAACAGGTTTCAGTCAGTTAGGAAACCAAGTACATTCTTGTGGGAATGTTTTGTTTTGTTTTGTTTTTAAATCTGCCCCTCCCCACCCTCCTGTGAAACCTTGATATGCTTTGTGCTTACACTGCTCATTAGTCTGTCTTTCCACCCAGTTCAGTGGGGGAAACAGACCTCCTTAGCTGTCTTCTTTTTTTCTCCTGTTGTGGCCCCCACCCCAACTTTTGACATCTGTTGTTTAGTGTGATATAATTCTGAGCTCGATGGGATATTCTAATTGGTTGCATAGCAACTAATTGGGGTTTTCTTTTGTACAATAATACATCTTTAAAGAAAAGTAGATGGAGACAAGCAAAAAAAGGTTGATAAAGATGCACAGCATAAGCTTAACCTTATGTCTGCATCTTGGTATTTACCTACAAAATTGCTTAATTTCTTACTTTTACTTGGACCATGTTATAAATGTGAGCTAGCTGGTTGCTTTAGAGAAGAGCGCCAGTGACTGCCTTTATCTGTTACTTAATATTTCATATCGAATTGCTTTCAGATTGTTCTTTTTATCCACCCTTAGGGCACAGGCATTTTCCTCTTCTGGGGTGGAGTACCTTCTCAACTTTTCTGTCTCCCAAACACATTGAAGGACTGCTACTATATGAGCCTAATGTGCTTATTGGTTGGTTTTGTTGTTTGTTTTTTTGTTTGTTTGTTTTTGGGTTTTTTTTTATTTTTGTTTTTTTTGTTTGTTTGTTTTTGGGTTTTTTTTTTTTTTTTTTTTTTTTTTTTTTTTTTTTGGTTTTCCGACAGGGTTTCTCTGTAGCCCTGGCTGTCCTGGAACTCACTCTGTAGACCAGGCTGGCCTCAAACTCAGAAATCCACCTGCCTCTGTCTCCCAGGTGCTGGGATTAAAGGTATGCACCACCACTGTCCGGAGTGCTTATTGTTATTTATCTTTGGGTTTTAACTCTTTAATTGCATGTGTGTATGTGTAAGTCAAGACAATTTGTGGGGGTTAGGTCTCTCCTGTTGTAGGTCTCAGATAGTTAGGCTTGGCAGCAAACATTTCTACTGCTATGCCCTGTTGTCCTAGAAATTGCTGTATATACCAGCCTGTCCTTAAACTCAAATTCACCTGCTTCTGCCACCATCCCTGACGTAATCTCATTTTGTAGCTGGAGATTACCTTTAGCTTCCCATATTCCTTTCCATTCCAAATTCTGAGGTAAGAGGTCAGCGTTACCCGGGGGTCTTAGCACATTAAGCAAGCACTCTACCAACTGAGCTCCTTTGCCAGCCCCTTTTTTGTTTTGTTTTTCGAGACCGGGTATCTTTTCTTCCTTTAGTTAGCCCTGGCTGTCCTGGAAATTGCTCTGCTAACTAGAGATCCTCTTGGCTCTGCATCTTAAATACTAGGGTTAAAGATGTATGCCATCATAACTGGCTAGCCTTGTCATTTTACTGTGGCTTTGGAATTGAACCCATGGCTCCCAGCATGCTGGGTCAGCAAGCCACTCATCTCTACCCCCTTGCCCTTGAATTTTTCATTTTTGAAATTAAGAAATGATGTGTGCCCCACTAAGTTATTAGGGTCAGAGGACAACTGAGGGAATCTTGATCTCTTCTGTGTGAGTCTGTATTTTGGGATATTTAGTATAGGGCAGTTTCTTTCATAAAATAGGTTTATTTAGTACACTGCAGAAACATGCAGGCATGGCAGTAACAAAACACTGCTTACTTAGTACTTTTCTAATTAAAAGGATTGGAAATTAGCCTTTTGTGTGTGGCATAGTGCTGTAATTCCAGCACTAGGTAGAAGGGTTGCCATGTGAAGCTAGTGTTGTAGACAGAGGGTGGTGATGGACTTTGGAAATTTCAAAGCCAATCTCCAGTGACACACTTCCTCCAATAAGGGCCCACCTATTAATCCTCAAGTAGTGGTCACTGGTGACAAAGCATTCAAATATGTGAGCCTATGGGAGTCTTTATACTTAAACCACAACGACTCAAAATGATATTTTTCTATGCCTTTCCCTAGAACAAGTATGTAATTGGGAAAGATTGCCAACTCTGACCATAGGTAAAATTGGCTATTTCCCAGTGAAGGGAATGAAGAGAGAAAGGAATGGACTAAGAAAGGGTTGGAGTAGAAGAAAGACTTAGTGGAAAAGTGCTGATTATTTGACATTACTCATAACTAGAAAACCCAGTGTAAGAGTTAAAGGAAAGCTGGTAGGGCACACCTTTAATCCCAGCACTAGGAAGGGCAATGGCCGGTGGGTCTCTGAGTTCCAGGTCAGCTGGGGCTGCACAGCGAGACTCTGTCCTAAAAATAAAATAATAGTTACAAAGCAAATGTTCTATATCCCAGGCAGGCACCAGTCTCTAGCTGAGGATGTCCCTGAACTCAAATCTGCTGCCTTCACATTAGCATTACAAGCCTGAGGCACTGTACCGCTTGGTTTTAGTTCTTGAACATTTACTTTATTCACATTTGAGAAAAAAAGCAAGTTCCATTGGAGAATGACCGATGAGAGTAAATTTGCTTGTCTTAAAACAGGTTACCTTGCTATATCTTGGGCTTCAGAGCTCTCTAGTTTGCATACACAGATGTACAGATTGGGGGACAACTTTCCCTTTATTTTTATTTGTGTATGTCTGCATGCCTGCCATATGTATTAAGGTGCCTGCAGAGGCCAAAAGAGGAAGTCAGACGACCCCCCACACCCCACCCCCCCGGAGCTGGAATTACAGGCAATTGTAAGCTACTTGATGGGGGTACTGGGGCTGAACTCAGAGGAGCTTTTAAACTTGAAGCCATCTCTCCAGGCATACAGTTTTTGTTTTCTTCAAGACTGTCTTATGAACTGAGGCTTACCTAGAACAACTGTGACATCAAGGTTGATCTCAAACTTAATTACTGCCATGCCTTAATTAATGCCTCTTCTGAGGTGATCTGGTACCTGTGGCTCTACTGCCTCAGCTTCCTGAGAAACTGGCCTTTACCACCAGCTCAAGCTTTGTTGAGAGAGCTTTACCAACTTGAAGGCAGCTAGCCAGTGGCACTTAAGACCTTTCTCTGAGTACAGTTCTAAGGCTTGGCCTGATCTGGCCAACTGATTCGTCTGGACATTTCTGGAAGTCGGGGACCTGTCTTGTCTTAGGGTTTTATTGCTGGGAGGAGATACCATGACCACAGCATCTCTTATGAAGGAAAGACTTAAAAGGGTCTGGCTTACAATACAGAGGTTTAGTCTATTATTGATATTCATAGCTAGAAACATGGGTGGCATGCAGGCAGACTTGGTGCTGGAGAATGAGCTGAGGGTTGATTTGTAGGCAGTGGGTAGTGACTGAGACACTGGCCATGGCCAGGCTTGAGCATCTGAGCCCTCAACCACCTCTTCCCTCTCCCAACCCCAATGACACTGTCTTCCAACAAGACTACACCTATTCTAACGAGGCTTCTCCTAATTAATAATACTGCTACTCCCTTGGGCCAAGCATCCAAAGACAGGAATTTATGGGAGGCATTCCTATTCAAACTAGCACAGTGAATTTTTCCTGAACTTCTTCATTTTGGAACATAGCCCACACCAGTGCTCATCAAGGGTGGGGTGAGTTGCACCTTCACCAAGAAGTTCAGTGTCATTCCAACTCATTTCTGTTCTAAATTTTAAAAAATTGATTGTATGTGTATGATGTACAAGGGTCATGCTTGTGCCACAGAGTATATGTCAGGTCAGTTGTTATGGCCAGTTCTCTGCTAAATTTTATGTAAGTGATGGAGATCAAACTCACAGCACAGTAGCGCTTTCCCACAGAACAATTTTATAGGTTCTTTGCCATGATAAAGGCTTATTGAAGTACTGTTTTACCTCACAAGTGAGATATCACATGCTTGGCTGTGTCCCAGGTCATCTTATATATTTTGAAAGGTTTACTTTGTAGTTGAGGCTGACCTAGTACTGACTGTCCACTCAACTCACCAGCTCACACTCACCTTCAGCTTTCAGTCCTCTGCCTCAGCCACCCAAGTGCTGGGATTACAGGTGTCTCGTCACCATGCCCACCTTGTTCCTGGTGTTTAAAATGAAGTTCTTAGCTAGGCAGTGGTGGTGCATGCCTTCACTTCCAGCACTTGGGAGGCAGAGGCAGGCAGGTCTCCTGAGTTCCAGGATAGCCAGGCCTACACAGAGAAACCCTGTCTTGGGGGGAGTGTTTTTAGCTTTGGGCACCTTGCCCATCTTTTTTAATTGCCCCAGTTGCATCCTTGATGCTTTTTCTAGGAATACCAGGTTCCTGCCACTTCCTCTTCCTTGATGACTCACAGATACAGGCCTGAATTTAGACCACCATTGAAACTTGGGTCTGTGTCTCCAGCTGTGCGTGTGTGCGTGCTTGCGTGCGTGCGTCTCCTGTGGTATTATTTCACCTCAAAATGCTGTTCTTTATTTTTTTGTAGGTTCTCTTTTCTCTAAACCAAAACCTAAAACCTCTTTCAATGTCCATATCCAGGGCTAGATTCAGGCTTGCATGTTTTTAGCCACTTGTTTGGGCCCTTTCTCCAGTTTCCTCTTCATAATCTCCATTTTGCTATTTGTCTTAGCAAATGCATTTTAGCCCATGTTTGAGTGTCTTGTGTTGCTTGCCTTGATACGGTTTCTTTGTATAGCATCAGTGTTGGCTTTAAATTTAGAACGTGCCTGAATCTGCCCAGTGATAGAGCTGCCATAGTATTTTGTCCCCCTTCCATCTCCAATAGAAGTTGCTTATTACTCCTCACAGTAGTTAAACTGGAATCTTTAGCAATTGAAAGAAGTATCAAGGGTAAAATTTTTATCCCAATATGGGAGGCAGTGTGGTATACTCTTTAATTCCTCCCCACTTGTTTTGGACATATTAGTGTCATATCTTATGACATTTTAATTTTATTGTTACACAAGAAATGAAAATCATCTTAGCGGGGCACAGTGGGGTGTGTCTGCAATACCAGCACTCAGAAGGCAGAGGCAGTTGGATCTCTTGAGTCAAGAGAAGACAGATGTCTACATCTCAAAATTCTAGGTCAGTCAGAGTTACATAGTAAAACCTTTTTAAAACAAAACAGATCTGAAACTGGAGAGTGTGCAGGTGTAAAAATCTTTAGCAGGATTTGTGACTTTTTCTTTTGAAAATGGCAACGAAAAACCAGGCATGATGGTGCATGCCTTTAATCCCAGCACTTAAGAGGCAGAGAAAGGCAGGAAGTCTGTGAGTTCGGGGGCAGCCTTGTCCACATAGTTCAGGAAACCCAGGGCTTTGGAGAGAGACCCTGTCTCAAAAAAAAAACCAAGACAAAAATGGCAGGAGACTTTATTGAAAATCCAAGTGATGGTAGTAAGATTACTTACCCTGCTTTTCAAGCAGCAGCTCCTTGTTCAAGTGCTCAAGTGTTCATCTTCTCTGTGGCCATGCCCTTCCTGGGCTTAGAGAGAAAGAAAGCCTGAAAGGGTTTCTTCACTCTGCACCTGAACTTAGACAAAGCTCCTTCAAGGCACAGCTACGGAAAGAAAGGGACATAGGTTCACTTACACTCTGAGATCTATGGTGCCTTTGGCTCGTAGTGGGATTTGGAGTATATGTCTGCCATCACAGACCCCTGCCCCAGTTTACATGAACTATCAGTGATCTTTGGGTATTGATACTGTATTGCGACTACAAGACTAATCATGCTTTCTATATTGGTAGCTGATCCTACTCTTACATAAATGCTATTCTTGCATTTGGAAGTTTCACAGGATTGTATTTAAGAGTTTTTGTTGTTGTTTCCTGTTACAGTTTTTCAAGCTTATTCCTGTTTTTGTTTGTATCCACAGGTTCGAGAACTTGTCTTGGACAATTGCAAAGCAAAAGATGGAAAAATTGAGGGGTTAACAGATGAATTTGTGAACTTAGAGTTCCTCAGTTTAATAAGTGTAGGCTTGTTTTCAGTTTCAGACCTCCCAAAGCTACCTAAATTGAAAAAGGTAAGTGTTCTGTAATTTTTTTTTAAGAGAAGCATTGAGAAGGAGAAATGTGTGGGTTTTGTCTGTGTGGTGTAAGCACATGTATTTTAGTGGTCCATGATACTGAGATTTGGGGGACTACCTTCCTAAGGTGGCTCAGCTTCATTTTCATCACTAGTGATTACACTTGACCTGCAGTGTTGCAACAGTGCTTTGGAAATAATGCCTTATTTTGAGAGATAGTTACTTTATAAATTGGTTAATTGTCAAAAGTTTCATTTTATTAACTACATTTTGTGCTTGGACTCTGGTTCAGGAGACACGAGCTCTCACTTTCTGTGCTTTAATTTGTATGCTGATGAAAAGGAAGGTGAAGGCTGTCTGACTGTGGGGTATGCATGTGGTACCCTCCAGTGGTATCAGATATGGGGGTGAAGTTACAGGCAGATTGCAGCTGCCCCCATGGGGAGTGAAAATCAAACCCATTTTCTACAAGGACAGCAAGTGCTCGACTGCTGGGCCATCTCTAGACCTGTCATGAAATTGTTAATAACTAGTTTGAAATGTGTTGTGATTGACTAGAAAGTGCTGTGTAAGAAAGCCTGCTACAGGCTAGATCTGGTGATATCTGCCTGCAATCCAGCTCTTAGGCAGAAACATGTGAAGGACTGTGGGATCCCTCTAGACAGAGCTACTGCCTCCTATGTCTGTGCATCACCCAGCCACCACCCCCAAAGGGGGAAAAAAAAACTGCTCTTGTGCACTGATAGGTATAGCCATAGGCCCAGCAAGGAATAGCAATTGTCCTAAAGCCACCCACAGAACTCTGGGTAATGTTAGGGTCAAATAAGAAGCCTTTTCATTGTGGCAAAGGAGGTGTAGCTCTTGATATTTCACAGTTCTTAACTCTATGGGTGCCAGACACACATGGTACATAGACATCCTGCAGACAAAACTCATACACATAAAAATGTAAGAAATTATATGTATGGGTCATCAGTGACACTGCAAAGATTTATAGGGGTCATCCAGGACCCATAGAAAGATTTTTAGCATCTGTTTTATGTACATCTGATCATAAGTTGGTGTTTTTTCTTACTGTCCTGATAAATCAACAGTTGTTCATTTGGGCACAGTTGTCATCTCTCCCAGTGGGGAGGTTTGATGGAGGCAGTGACACACCTGGCATGGTGGATGGAGTGACAGCAGTGTGTGCACTTAGAAGAGAACACTAGTAATGTCATAAATAGACTCTTCTGTTTTGGTTCACCCTGGCCTCCAGTCCATGAGATTGGGCCGCATATGTTCAGAGTGGTCTTCCTTCCCTCAGTTAGCCCTTAGCCCCATCTGGAAACACTTGTATACAGCAGTGTATCCCTAGCTAATTCCAAATACATCAAGTTCACAATGAGATTAAGCACCACGGTAGCTGTATTGAATCTTTGTCAAATGTTAGATTCTTTGAGACAAGGTCTCACTGTGGGACTAGGCTGCACTGGAACAGTCCTGCTTCAGCCTCCCAAATCTTGAGGGTGCAAGCTTGCGCCACCATAGTGGGCTTTTTCTGAAAAATTTAAACACTCACCACTCAGGGCTGATGAGAAGGCCATCCTAATTTAAAGGCAGGTTGGATGTTCTCAGCTGGTAAGGATGCTATGTTCTTCCCACCTCAGTACATAAGAAACAAGTACTAAAACTTTTTATTATAAATGGTTTTAAAGTTCTATGCCAGCTAGTAAAGGCTTTGGTGTATTGCCTTATTGTCTTTCATGTAGAAAGATGTGATGTTCTAGCTACATGGTCTAAACACAGGAAGATGGTTTCTGCCATTATGGTTCCTAAAAAATCATGAGATCCGATGCTTGGATCTTTATTAATTATAGACAAACAGGGTTTTTTGTTTGTTTGCTTTCTTTTTAAGATTTACTTGGTGGGTGGGGTAAAACCACAGCGTTCATGGTTGTCAGAGAACAACTTGGGATTCCATTCTCCTCCTGGAGACTGGTTGCCAGGCTTGTAGTGTGCCTTTATTTATAGAACCATTTCTCATCTGCCTTCCTAGGCTAGCATTCTAAAACCATGGCCATTGCTTCTGTATCAGTATTTTCTAACATGCTAAAGACTTTATTCATGCAGCAGTGCTGTTTGTTTAGTTTCCCTATTGGATGTTTTCTTTGCTTTTTTGGGTGTTTTGATTTGTGTGTTGGATTGAACTTACAGGCAGATGAATCTAGATAAGCACTCTACCACTGAGCCACATTCCCAGCTCTTTTGTACCCTTTTAAACTTTGAGACAAGGTCTCTCTAAGTTGTATAGGATGGCATGCTACCTTAGGCTCTTGGGTTGGTTGTCCCAAGCCTCTGTCACCATGCCAGCCATGTGAAGTTCCCACCTTTAGCACACTAGGCATGTATGTAGTATAGTGAATAGAGCCAGGGCTCTTTAAGTGTGTGCGGTCAACACAGACTCTCTACAAGGCTTTGGTCATGGACCTGTCAGCCTGTAAAATGTGAGGATGATCCTCCCAACTTAGTTTGTTGTAAGAGCAAGTGAGGTAAATGGGCTCTGAAAATCAATAGACACTCAAGCTCTTCACGACGCTGGCTGCCTTTATCTTGACACAGGTATAACAAATTGGAACACCTGTATGGTCTAAGGGTGGTTTTGCTTGTTTAACATACATGTATTGGGGGTAGGGGACTTGGAAGCCAGAAGAGGACATTGGATCCTCTGGATTGTGAGTGATCCAACATGGATGCTTGGAACTGAACTGAACTCTGCCTTCTGGAAGAAGAACACCCGATGTAGACAACTGAGTCCCATGGCCTGAGTGTTCAGCTGCAAAAGGAAGAGTTTGACCTACATAGCTTCCACTTTCTTATACTCTGAGACACTGACAATTTTTGATGAGGGCTCATACTTTGTGAGCATACCATTGCATGTATGACTTCACTGCAGCTGAGAAACTAAAGTAGCTTACTGTGAAAGCTAGTACCAGCTTAACAGAAGAAGCAGCCTCTGGAGAGCAGGATTTAGACTCTGGGGTCTTGCACACCGGATCCAGTGCCCTCTTCTGGCCTCCACAGGCACTACATGCCTGTGTGGTGTGTATACACTCGGCACACATAACACAAATTAAAAAAAAAATTCCCATCTTCTGGCATATCTGCCTAATGTTTTTGGAATACATAAACTACGTAATTTGGGTTTAATCAAATAAAATAATGTTTATAACCTGATAGAAACAGGTTTCTGGGAGAGGGGGTCTATCCATGCTGCATGTGTAGAAATCAGAGAACCACCTAGAGGAGTCTCAGGTCTCTACCAGGTGGGTGCAGGGTTGAACTTGATCTGTCAGTTTTGGCAGCGAGACTTGGCGAGAAGTCACTTCACCAGCTCTCATTTTGCTGCTACTGTTTCGTCTTTGTTAGATTTGCTCTTACCTCAATTCAGTAGTGATTCTCTGTTTGTCCATGTTTCCGTTAGCTTGAGCTCAGTGAAAATAGAATCTTCGGAGGTCTGGACAGACTAGCAGAAGAACTTCCAAGCCTCACACATCTGAACCTAAGTGGAAATAACCTGAAAGATATCAGCACCTTGGAGCCGTTGGTGAGTGGTTGGGAGTGTAGAGTGGGTTGTTGTCATCTCATTGTCATATTTCTAGTGGGAGAAGTGATTGAGAAGAATAGTTAGCTGGAAGAGTGCTGCCCTTCTACTCCTCATAGGGTGGCTTTACAGTCTCTTGCTCTCCTGACTGGAGAATTAAACACATGGTTATCTTGGCTTTAAGCATGCCTGCTAATTTTCCCTGTTAGACTGGCCGGGCTGTTCTGTACTGTAACAGAACAGTTGGCCTTGGGTTACATTTCAGAGCTGGAGATAGGACAGTTTGGAGCACACGGGTCTTGTGGTTGGTGATCTTAAGACTTTCCCTACATCACTATTTTGGGTAGAAACACCTTCCTCAGTCTTATTGTAGGTAAATTAAAGAGACCAAATTTTAAGTGGTTGTAAGTGGTGGTGTATGGCCTTCAGCAAACTGAACAGAGAGGACTTTATTCCTTACCATACTTAAGTGCTTAGAGGACTGTCAAGAAGTAAATTATTTTGTAAATTGGGGAACTGTTGCAATGAGAGAGAGAGAGCTCAGCATGTGGAAGTTCTGGAGGCACGGTTAATGGCAGAGAAAGGCAGACCAACAGGCAGGACTTGTGTGTACTAGATAGACAGCTGGTGGTGTAAAGTGTGAAAATACAGGGCTTTACCTCACTTCGGAATGCTCTGTTGGGGCTGTGGGTTTGGCTCAGCTAGCAGAATGCTTGCTCAGAGTGCATAAAGCCCTGGGTTCCATAAATCACATTGCCACGTGTCTAATCCCCAGAGGATCAAAAGTTGAAGGTAGCAAGTTTGACACTAGCCTTGGCCTAGATTATACAACCCTGTCAAGCAAAACAAAACACAAAAAAGCCAAACTACTGCTCTGTTGACACTCAGGAGGAAGACCCCGTTAGATTGTGGTTTCTTTCAGGGCCGATGTCCAGGTAGAATTAAGTGGTCTCCTTGTCCCCTTCAACAATTGAAAATGTTGAAGCACTTTATAATCTTCTTGCTGGGTTCCTTTATCTATGCATATCTTTGTGTTTGAGCCTCCATTTGCTGTAGACGATGAACCTCACCTCTGCTCTGCAGATCTTTTTCTGCTCTACACCAGGACTTGCTTACTCTCCCTCAGCTTTACTAGTTTTATTTTTTCTGTGTAGAGCAGCCTGTTTCCAAGTTAAAGATGTATGCATTGCAATCTGCTCTATACAGGGAGATGTAATATTTGTTCATTGTAGACTTGTAGCCCAGAGAATAGAGAATGGCTGTCCTATTTAGAAAGGAAACTTGAGTTTAGAGAGCTTAAATAATTGTTTGGAATTAATATCAGGATCAGTTCAAATTCACTTAATTTTCTGTTGCCTTTGGGATATGTTTGTACATGTAAATTGACTCCATATCTAAGTTCCAGTAAAATGGGATTCCCATAGGAATAATCATACACTCTCTCTGGTCTGTGCCAAAGCCTCTTCTTATTGCTTGATGGAAGTTACCTTAATTCTGGGCTACTCCAAGCTGAAGAATAGCATTCCCTACACAGGTGTGCATGTGTATAGGTGGGTGTGTTAAACAGAGGACCAGGGAGGAGCTTTCCTTGCTGGATAACCAGCTGCTCCTGGGAAGCCAGTGTCAGTGTTGCAGCACTGAAGTGAGCACAGATGAATACTGTGCAGGCGTTGTTTGCTTGAGTGTTCCTGATCTATACCCCATCAGACTAGAGTCTCAAAAGAGTGAGGAGAAGTAATTTTTGTTGTACGCTTGTACCACTGTAGTAGGTATACATACATAGTTCCTATAGTAGTTGTTGGAAAAGTCCCCACGAAGTGGATAGAAATAGTATGGTCCTTGTTTTACATTAGAAGCTAAGACTTGGGTGACACTGACACCATGTGGCAGAGCTACCATGCTCCATACACATCAGGCTGCTTAGAAAAGCCCAGTCCTGGGCAGTGATGGCGCATACCTGTAAGCTCAGCACTCAGGAGGCAGAGAATCTTTTGTGTTCAAGGTCATCCTGGTCTACAGAGCTAGTTCCAGGACTGCCAGGGATACATAGAAAAAAACCTGTCTTGTAGAAGACAAAAAGAAAAGCCTGAGCTAGATTGGTCTTCTAGTTTTCACTTGGAATAAAGAAAACCTGTAGGGATGGTGAAGGGGGAGACTCTGGGCCCAGGGTTGACTTCTGAGCAGTTTAGAGTGGGGAAACACCATCTTCATCCTCATCACCACACATCGTGAACACTGCCTTGAGCCCAGTCTTGACAGTCAATGCAATGATTGTGAATGCCTCTGCTTGCTACAGGGACATTAACGAGAGACAAAGAAGGCAGCAGTTCAAACTTCCTGGGACACCTTTTTTAAGAGACCTGGGCCATCCAAACCATCCCCCAAAGCCCTTCTAAATTCTAAGAAGGCAAGCAAAATTATTGTTAATAAAATGTTTAATGTTTATTATGGCTAGCCTATTAGTTTAGGTCAAGTTTCCAGCATGGTACAGTTGTTAAGTTTTTAGCAGTGTTTACACATTACATCGGGATCCTGTATAATCTGAATTCTGAGCCTGTTGGCCTGTAAGTTCAACTTTACTGCTTTAAAACAATTGCAGAGTACTGTAGTTATGTGGGGTTTGTTGTTGTGAACTTGTTTTTATTTTGTTTCCTACCATACTGTTTGGCATATTCAAATTATTTGATAATGGTGCTTTGTTAAGTAAGCAAACATCTAAAGTTTCCACAGCTCAGAAACCGGACAGCCTTGATGGCCCTGTACAGTAGATTAAGCAATGCCCCAGTTCATTAGGTAAACAAGTTTTAGTCAATCCACAGATGGTAGTGTATGCCATCCTGCCAGCTTCCTGAAGGTCCAAAGCAAGAGAACTGAGTCAAAGGGCAGTCTACAAAAGCTACATGGTGAGACATACACTTCAGGAGAAGGTAGAGGAGCAGGAGGATGAGGTGAGGAGCACATTTGAATAATAGGAAGCTGCCTACGTTTATATTCTGGTATGTCTTACTGGGTAATAGATCTTGAGGTGGGGTGGGGGGAGGTTCACCAGTTCCGGTTTGCCTAGGCAGCAAAGAGGATCTGTCTCCAACAGAAAGCTAGTAAACAGCCTGCACTGATTATTGGGGTGGTATTATAGCATTTTTTTTTCCTCTTTGGCAAGAAATTATACCTGAGTTTCTAAGGTCAGGGCCTGCCTAGTAGGAAACCTAATCTGAAAGTTGTCTGATAGGAAATCAGCCACCCCTAGAACTGGCAGGGCTGGGCCTGGCCTCCCTGCCTTGAGACATCAGGGACCTGGCCGTTGGAAGCACATTATGGACAGACTCTTTTATGATTGTACATTGTATGTTCAGGTGGGTATGACATCTGTCTGTAATTCTGCTGCTGGGCCCTCCCTGGTTCTATGTTCTGTAAGGGCCAACAGCCCTTTCCCTGAAAGATCAGCTAATGAAAACAGGAAGCTTTATGGGCCTAGTCTGTGTCATAGCTACTGTCATTGTAGTCTAAAAGAACTGTGTGTGATAGATGGGCAGATGAATGTCGTATGGCAGTAGAAGTTTATTTTAGCTGGGCGTGGTGATGTGTGTCTTTACTCTTAGCGTTTGAGAGGCAGAGGCAGGAGGAGTATAAAAAGAAAATCCCCCAAATTTTAGTTTATAAAAGTAGCTAATGAGCCACTTAGGCAGTATACTGGTTGCTGTCACATTCTGGAATTTTAAAAGCCAACTTTTAAAGCAGAGAATTAAGGGGTACCTTTACTCCTGAGAGCAAAGTTTTGTTGCATACTTATTCCTTCTGGGTCGTGGGAATGTGGCAGTGACTTTGCCAATGAAGTGTTACTGTTGTGTCCGTTAGAACAGCTTTTTGAGTGAGGGGTCTCATGTAGCTCACCTTGACTTTGACTTTCTAGCCTCTTACAGACTGAGGCCTACTCTACCACTTGTTGATGTTGGGAGTCAGATCTATGGCTCTATGCAAGCACTCTACCAAATGAGCTACATCCCTGCCCCCCCATATTGATGGCTTTTGTTTAATTTGGGGAGAGCACCAAACTTTATCTTAAATTCAGAACTATTAAAGGGGGGTGGTACACTCTGGGCTCATTCTAGAAGGTAGCAGGATGTGTATATATAGCAAGGCCTTTAACTTTCCTCTAGAGTCTGGTAATGTTAACATCTTCTAGAGATCTTAAAGACAAGAGGAGTGTAGCATTTCTCTGTCCCTGAAATCTAAGCTTTTGTATACCCTTCTGCCCACGCCAGCACACCTCATGCCAGGTCTCATTCCATCTTCATGGGGGGGGGTTCTGTGTACATCTCAGCTAGGTCACACTTAAACTCCTAGTGCCTCCAGGAAAAGACAGTTCTCAAGGGCAGCCAGAGCAGAAGGGGAACATGGCTTGTTAAAGAAGGCAACGCAAAACTGCAATGTTTTCCTATGAACCGGGATGACTAGGTAGCAGCTAGTCAGTGGGAAGCCTAGAGTTTTGCCTCTTGAAACTGGTTTGGTGACATGTTCCTTTTATTAAGGAATCTTTTTTTTTGGTTCTTCCTTTAGAAAAGGTTGGATTGTCTAAAAAGCCTGGATCTGTTTGGCTGTGAGGTCACTAACCGGAGTGATTACCGAGAAACTGTCTTCAGGCTCCTGCCCCAGCTGTCCTATCTGGATGGCTATGACCGAGAGGACCAGGAAGCACCTGACTCAGATGTGGAGGTGGATAGTGTAGAGGAAGCCCCGGACTCAGATGGAGAGGTGGATGGTGTGGACAAAGAGGAAGAGGATGAAGGTAGGTAGACTGGCCATCTTGTGACCTGACTTCTGCTCTCTCACAGTCCTGATTCATGCTTCTACCCAGCGTCCTTGAGTGTGAGTATGTATGAGTGGGTGTGTGTGTGTGCATGCGTGTTTATAGACTCTGGGCATTTAACCTTGAAATCTCAGAAATGAAAGGGTTTTATTAGCAGGTGGGTTTTTTTTGTATATATATTTGGTCTAATGGGTACTTAACACAAGCCACTGCCTTTATGTGCTTAAAGAGTTCATTATTTCCTTGTCTCCCTGGCTCTGCCTACTGTCCTACCAAGCTCAGTGCCTGACCTACAAGCTTCAAGATATATTCTTAGATTGTGCTTTTTTTTTTTAAATAAAAGTATGATCTCAAGTATAACATGGAATTCATGGGGAAAATGTTTTTCAGGTGTGTAGTGGCACACTTAATAATCTCAGCACTCCAGAGATGGAGTCAGGTTCACAAGTTGGGCTGCTCTTATTAATCATAATTTTTCGAACACTTAGGTATCTTTATATTTTTGAGTGAATCCCAGCAAAGTCTTAATTGAAAGCTAATCATTTTTGTTTGTTTTGATTTTTGAGACAGGGTTTCTCTGTGTAGCCCTGACTGTCCTGGAACTCACTCTGTAGACCAGGCTGGCTTCAGATGCAGAATTCCACCTGCATCTACCTCTCAGGTGCTGAGATTAAAGGCGTGCACCACCACTGCCTGGCTCCTATGCCTTTAATCTTAGCACTTTCTAGAACATACAAGATGGCAGTGGCCAAAAAAAGCAAAGGAAAAACAGGATGTTGTCTTGCTTAGGGTTTTACTGATGTGAAGAGACACCATGACCATGGCAACAGTTGTAAAGGAAAACATTTAATTAGGGCTAGCTTACAGTTCAAAGGTTTAGTCCATTAGCATGGTGGAAAACATGGTAGAAGAAGCTGAGAGAAAAAGCAACAGAAAAAGATTGAGAACCATTAAGCCTGGCTTGAACTTCTGGGACCTCAACACCTGTCCCCAGTGGCACACTCCCTGCAACAAGGCCACATCTCCCATTAGTGCCTCTCTTGTTAATAATAGTAATAATGATAATAATAATAATAATAATAATAATAATAATAATAATAATAATAATAATAATAATAATAATAATAATAATGGCCTATTCACTTCACTTTCATTCAAACCATCACAGTTTGCCACTTTTGTTTGTAGGGGCAGGAGTTAAGACAGTGTCTCAGGTAGCTTATGCCATAATACCAGGCTTCCCTTTAAAAAAAGTTTTGGGGGCCCAGCAGTGGTGGCACATACCTTTAATCTCAGCATTTGGGAGGCAGAGGTAGGTGGATTTCTGAGTTCAAGGTCAGCTTGGTCTATAGAGTGAGTTCCAGGACAGCCATGGCTGTATAGAGAAACCCTGTCTCGAAAACCAAAAAAATAAAATAAAGTGTTGGAACTTTCAGGCATGGCAGAAGTGGAAAGCCTCCTGTGTAAACTTGAGACAGAGTTCCTCAGTAAGAAGGGGGGGGGCATGTAGTGTTTGAAGCCTCTTGATTTTAGGGTGGATACTCTCTTGAAATTAAGGGCTGGTAGGAAAAGATCGGCTGTAAGTCTGTCCTGATGTTTGTGGAGGTGACCAGCTTGTTGTAGGTTGACTTTGGACTCTCTCATATTTGCAGGTAGGAAGGACCTATGGGTCATCAAAGTTATCTGTCCTTCCCTTCCTAACCTTGGCTGTCCTAGAACTCACTCTGTAAAAACAGCTGGCCTTGAACTCACTGAGATCCACCTGCCTCTGCTTCCCCCAAGTGCTGGGATTAGTTATGCTCATCCTTAGTAATTTCTTTTTGGGACTGTTTTTAGAAGGAGAGGATGAAGAGGAAGAGGAAGATGAGGATGGTGAGGAAGAGGAAGATGAGGAAGATGAGGATGAAGATGAAGATGAGGATGTAGAAGGAGAAGATGATGAAGATGAAGTCAGCGGGGAGGTGAATACAATTGGTTTTTTCCCTGTTGGTGTCAAGGCAAAGATGGGCGTGGGTTAGAAAGCAGGCAAAGGCTGATGTGGCAGCTTTTGTCTTCTTGAAATAAGGGATATGCCTAGTGAGTGCTACCTGGATTCAGCACTCATCTCTGAATTGCCTTTCACATTATCAAAGAAGGGCTGTGCTCAAAGTACTGAGAACTGGTAAGTTGTGGTTCATGGTTAAATGTACTCCTATGTTGAGAGAGCAGCTACGTTTTTTGTAAGAAAAAGAGTACATACCTATAAGCAGGGAAGATCACCACCTCAAGACCAGCCTGGGCTAAACTAGACTGTTTTCAGGACCACGTGCAAGGGTCCTGGCTGTATCTGCACCCTCTGTTGTATAAAATTTATGACTACAGCAAGGAATCTGTCCAAACCAATCCTGAAATGTAAGATGATAAAAACCTGTGTTGAATTTTCCTTTTTTTCTTTTTTAAGCCAGAGACTTGCAAGTACTCTGTTCTTGAGCTACCCACTCCTTTGAAGATTTATTTATTTTTATTTTGTTTGTATGTGCATGCATGTGTGCACATTTATATACATATACACCACATGCATGTCTAGTGGTCATTGAAGTCAGAAAAGAGCATTGGATTTCCTTGGGGCTGGAGTTCCAGGTGGTTGTGAGCCAGCAGGTAGGTGCTAGCAGACAAGCCTGCATCTTCTGGAAGAATGTGCAGGACTCCTGACTGCAGAGCCCTCTGGCACTTTGTTTTTTCTTTTTTTAGCTCATTAAAGTAGTTCAGCCAGCATTCTGTGCAGGGAAGTATGAGAGATAACAGCTCTCCCTAGTGTTTGCTAATAACTGTTTGGAGGAATATTCCTCTTTGCATTTCTATTTTTTTATGAGGAATTATTGATTGGGGGCTAGCCTTGAACCACTGATCCTCCTGTGGCCTCCGTACCCACTTGCTAGAATTACCGCTGTAAGACATGACATCTCGTTTTGTTTGTATGGGTATGGTCACATTCGTGACACAGCCTACATGGAGACAGAGGAGGCGACTTTTGTGAGTTAGTCTCTTTTGATTCTCCCCTTTCATCTCCGGCTTCCAGTGACCCGTTTTAGGTTTCCAGGAATTTGAAGCTTGTCTTAACTGGTTGAGGCATCTTACTAGTCCATGTGTTTTAGTAGAACCTAATAACGTTAGGCTATTCTCTTGTTTAGGAAGAAGAATTTGGACATGATGGAGAAGTTGATGAAGATGAAGAAGATGAGGATGAAGATGAGGATGAAGGTGGGTGTGATGCATATACTTATTTTCCTTCTCATTTAAAATGAGATGAAAGTGCCCTCAAAGTAGATTTTGGTTTGGTTTGTTTTTTTTTTTTTTTTTTTTTTTTTTTTTTTTGAGGTAGGATCTTACTGTATAGCTGGGCTTGTCTTAAACTCAGTGTTCCTGCCTTTCCTTCCAGAGTTCTGAAATTCATGAAATTTATGTTTCTGTTAGACTTCAGTCACATTGGGCATATGAAGTACCCTTGGCCACTCTGCGCTTCTGGGTACTGATGATCCAGCTCGGAGTGCAGCAGGCATAGATCACCAGGCCCATGAAGGAAACCTTCTTTATTGGGAGCACTTTGACAGGGCCCATGTCTTATGCTAAGCCTCATGGTGATATCTTGTTGATCTCTTGAAATAACGTCCTCTTTCCTGTCCTCTGTCTTTAAAGTGAAGAGATAGGATTTTTGGAGTTTTTAAGTAGCTTGCCTAAGGTTCCCTTGTGGAAAGTATGGCTTAGAAACAGGTTGGCTAAGCAGAGTTGTTGCTGTGTATTGGAAACCTTAATTCAGTAGCTGTGCCAGTTGAGGTACTTACTACCAAGACTTCTTCTGCCTCCCTGGTCCTGGTGACTTATGCATTCAGTGACGTGCACATCATAACTTTGCTAACCGAGCGGCTGCCTCGTTAGTGGTGTTAGGTGGAGCCCTTTCCATGTTCTCACACCAGTTTGTTTTTCACTGCAGAGGAGGAAGAAAGTGGAAAGGGTGAAAAGAGAAAGAGAGAGACAGATGACGAAGGAGAAGATGACTAAGACCCGAAACAACCTGCAAGAGACAGAACTGTTGAGTATTGGTTGGACTGCTCATGGATTTGGTAGCTGTTTTAAAAAGGTAGCTGTGATACAAGCCCCAGGACACCCCCACCCAAAGAGCCAAAGAATAGTTCCCGCGACATTCCGCCTTCCTCCGTTTAGCCCCTTGGTAATCCACCACCAAGCCTGGGGACTTCGCCCCAACAAAATTGTAAACGTTGTTAGGTTTTCGTGTAAGACTCTTGCTGTATCGTGACAGCTGTGATTGGTGAGTTGACCGTCCTGGCTGCCAGTTACACTGCGATTGTAACAACATTTTTACTTTCTGTACAACAAGGAAAAGCTTTGTAAATAAAATCTTAACATTTTGGGTCTGTTTTCTCATGCTTTTCTTTTTTCTTTATTATTATATTTTTAAGGCATTAGGACATTTTGTGTGATAACTGCCAAAACCGTATTTTCTAAGACTAAGCAAAATAAATGCAATACTCTTTGGTAAAGCCTAGTTGTACTCTCACATTTCTAAATAAGGCTCCTAAGTAGCTTGTGTGTGTGGTAGAGTTGGGGGTGGTCTTTGGTATATTAGTGAGGAGGAAAGGCAGGATCTTTGACCATCACTATTTGAATCCTCATTATTAGTGACCCAGAGTAAGGGAGCTACTTCTTAAAAATGGTTTGGGATCTGAAATGGTGGTAGAGCACCTGTCTGCATGAAGAAGGCCCTGAGTTAGAGCTCCAGCATCAGGAAAAGTAACGCAGTGGTTGAATAATCTGGAACCCTGGCAAACCAGTACATGTGTCATGGGGAAAACGTAACCATATGTTGAATTGAAGGGCTAAGGCCAGATGACTTGATGAGCCTCAGTATGGGTGGCCTGTGATCTTATGGACAGGAAATACTCTAGGTAAAAAAATAGACATCACACCAACAGTGGAGCATGTGTGTTAGACTGATGGCTGACCTGAGTTCATAGTTTGTTGTCAAGACAGGTGACTGAGCAGGAATTCTGACAAAGGATTGCCAACGGGCAGGCAGGTCATGTGCTCAGCTCAGTCACTCTGAAGATGGGCATGTGCTCTGTTCTTGTGGGCTTGGGGGAGGAGTGGTGTTCTGCAGTGTGTTAGGATGCTTGCTGCACAATCATGTGGGCCAGGGTTGGGGTCCTAACACCTACATAACAAGCAGGGAATCCTGCAAAAGTGCCTGTGACGCCAACCCAAGGTATTAGATGCTCTCTTCTGGCCTGTGCACACAAGCTTCCCTCCCCACCACCTCCACACATATCCTCAGGCACATATTTTGCAGACCCTGTCAAATACCAAAAATAGTAACTGGATGATTGTTTTAGAAGTTCATAGAACTTTCCAATGTCTATCCTAGGATGTGCTAGGCTCATTCAATGAGCAAGAAGTTAGCATACAGAGAAAAGTCAGGCTCAGTGATTAGGAGAACTTAGGGCCAGTGTTGGGTTCCTAGCCAGCCATATGATTGC
Organism: Mastomys coucha; assembly: GCF_008632895.1. Classification (NCBI taxonomy): domain Eukaryota; kingdom Metazoa; phylum Chordata; class Mammalia; order Rodentia; family Muridae; genus Mastomys; species Mastomys coucha. The sequence goes on from NW_022196900.1 coordinate 7,512,833, forward strand.
TCACAACTATCCCATGACTAGCTCCCCAGGACACTAGGTACACAAGTACACAAGACAGGCAGAACATTCACACAAAACAGAATAGGGAGAGCCCAAGACGGGAGGGCCATGGCAAATAGATGAGAGGTGGTAAGATAGAGTTGAGAAGAGCCTAAGGTTTGATCAGATAATTAGAGGAGTTGGGAGGTGGTGTTGGGGACCACATTAGATCCTTGTTACATGTTGGCCAAGGCTTTCCTGCAGTTACTGTGGTATTGGCCTGAGCCTCTATATGGCCATTCAGATGTTATAATAATCCTTAAACCAGGGGTTTCTATCTTGATTTTTCCTTTAAAACCAGGTCTACCAGAAGCCTCTGACATGATTGTATCTTTTTTTTTTTTAAGATTTATTATATATAAGTACATTGTAGCTATATTCAGACACAAGAAGAGGGCATTGGATCTTATTACAGATGGTTTGAGCCACCATGTGGTTGCTGGGATTAGAATTCAGGACCTGGAAGAGCAGGCAGTGCTTCTTAACCACAGCCATCTCTCCAGTCTGACAATGTCATAAAGTTCTAGGAATTAGTAAGTAGTATAGTGAAACCGTGGAGTGACTTTACTTCCAGCAGCTAGGAAATAAAAAGGCTGTGCTGGGTGGGAGCTATGATGGATAGCAGGCCTGGCTAGTTCCAGTGGAGCCCCTGGAGATTTAACTAATAAACATGAGCATGCTTGAGTAAAATTCCAGCAGAGGTGAGGAGACCTGAGGCCTGTTGGAAGGGCCTAGGTAAAAGGCCTGCTACAAGTCCCGTGTCCTGTCTGGCTTAACTTGTGCTGCAGGAATCCAGCCGCAAGGGTGATGTGTAGGAGCTACAATCTTCCAGAGGGTGGTGTAGATTCCCGGAACCCACATAATGATGGCTTGTACAGTGAACACAGCCATGTGTCGGCCCCACATTCAGGCTTCTGGGTGTGATGGAACCTTCTCTGGTATTCCTTCCTGTTGAGATTCACCACCTTAGCATCACAAGGGCTGTACAGAACACTGCCCTTTTCCGTGACCTTCAGTTTTCTCCAGCCCTGTTAGGTTGTGCTGACATCAATTTTAATGAGGCTGATAATACTGCTGTGATGGCAGTTTGGAAAGGGAGTCAAGTTACCAGCCTGCTTCAGGGCTGCCAAGGAGTCGCAGGAAAGCCACCAAGATTGCAATAAACATGAAAGTCCTTTCCAGGTCTGGTTAGCCAGCCTGGTAGATGGAAGTAAAAGGGATGGGAGGACTGACATGTTAGGCTCAGGGTTATTTTCCTGGAGAGGAAAGGGCTTGAAGACTGGGTGTATGTATGAGTACTGCCATTCTCCAAACAGTGTGGAGAAGCAAGGTCTCGGTGCCAGAGCGCTGAGATCTGGCAGTTTTCCCGGGGTTGGACCCCTCAAACCACTTCCTCTTGAGTTGACATACTCCAGAGCTGTCCAAGTCCTGGTGCAGACCATTCTGAATTCTGTCTAGCCAGCAGTGGGGGGATTCCTAGTGCTCTTTCCCCTCATCATCCTGAAGAGCAAATATGGGTTTGGGTTAGTTGGGGATATCACCTAAGCTTGAGTCTCACTCGGAGGGTTGGGGGGAGGTAGCTCAGAAGTGGGTGGCCAGAAGACAAGACCAGATAAGGGCTGTGCTCTTCCACCCAGTCTCCTCCACCCCTCTTCCACACTAACCTACCCCCACCTCTGCACTGACCCAAAGTGAAAGAGACATCTAGAGAATTTAGCAACACCAGTTAAGCTCATTCTGCTGATTTGTTGGGATTCTGGGCATGAATTAGCATGGACAGGATACTCATTAAGTTGGCTTTCAATTGGAAGAGAACAGAAGGTGACTGGATACTTGATAATTTTAGCCTTCCGTTTCCCTGTAAGCAATGAGTGAATCCCATTTGGGGTACTGAAACAGGATTTTTCAAGGTAGCCACACAGCCAAGAATGGCTAACTGATCAAAGATTCCAACCCAGCACTCCATAATCCAAACTGCTATTTGTTGCTTGGGCTCCTGGCTTCTGGGTCAGTTCTTTTTGTTTTGTTTTGGAGACTGGGTTCCTCTGTGTATCCCTGACTGTCCTGGAACTCACTTTGTAGACCAGGCTGGTCTTGAACTTACAAGAGATCCTCCTGCCTCTGCCTCCCAAGTGCTGAGATCATAGGTATGTGCTATCATGCCTGGCTTTGTCTCAGTACTGATGAGAAAGTTCTAGGGTGTTTTGTAATTAAAGGAGGGTAGATTTATTTTACCCATGCTTTCAGATTTTGGTTCATAATCTTTACTCTGTTGATACAGAGTCCTTGATGAACCTTAAGTGAAGACCAGGGGAGTGTGTGGTGAAGGCTCCTTAACCTATCAGGGGCTAAGAATGCAGTGTTCACACTGGCTAGCAAGACCTTGTTTCCAAGAACTGAGAGAACAGGTGAAGTCTATGACATTGGAGCCATGGACCACTGGGGATGTGATTCAGTGTAAGTACTGGTTGGTACTGCCACTGTTCCTTGAGGTGGCCTGCAGAGGCACCTTGGTGAACTCTGTTCTCCATCTGTAAAGTGGGGCTGTCCTTGGTGAGCCAGTGCATTGACAGGGCTATATACCTAAGGGGCAGTGTGTAGAAGGGCCAGGGGTGGTTCTTCCAAGGGGCTGTTGTTGGTAACAGACTTAGTGTGCATTCAGCTCGAGTTGGGCATGTGAGTAGTCCAGGCTGACTCTAGGTCCTCAGCATGTGGGACCTGGGACAGTGGAAGGGAAGAGGGAAGCCATTGTCTAGGCAATAGCCATGGTATTGGGAAGTCTGACAGGAGGGACCACAGCTACAGAGTTTGGTGTGGGAAGCCCTGTCAAGCCATTGTCTTGATCAAGTCCAGGGAGTGGTGGAACCGTAAATGGCCTTTAAGCTGTTACTGGTTCTCTGGGTCTAAAGTCATTCCTGTTGTCACAGCCAACTGCAAGGCCTGTCTACAACCAACTGCACCCTACTTTTGTTGTTGTTGTTTTGTTTGTTTGCTTTTGAGGCAGGGCTTCTCTGGATAGCCCTGGCTGACCTGGAACTCACTTTGTAGACCAGCCTGGCCTTGAACTTATAGACATCTGCCTACCTCTACCTCCCTAGTTGCTGGGATCAAAGGCTTGCCTCCTCTACTTTTAAAATGGAGTCTGGCGGTTGGGCAGTGGTGGCGCACGCCTTTAATCTCAGCACTTGGGAGGCTGAGGCAGGTGGATTTCTGAGTTCGAGGCCAGCCTGGTCTACAGAGTGAGTTCCAGGACAGCCAGGGCTACACAGAGAAACCCTGTCTCGAAAAAACCAAAACAAAACAATGGAGTCTGGCAATGTTAGTTATCAACCATCCTCTGGCCTCAGCCCCCTGAGTAGCTGAGCCTATGGGTGCATGCCTCTCCTTGCCTTGAGTCCTATTTTTGAAGATGACAGTGAGGATGGTCCCTGATGTGTCCATGGCATGCTGTGGTTTACAGGGCTCTTTCAGACAGATTATCTGTTATAAGGAGGTATCGAGGGGATTCTCACCTTCCAGATGAGGGAATTAAAGCTCACAGAGACCTCAGTATGGTACCAGCACACAGAACAAGGGCAAAGACTCTTCCTGCCTTCTGCCATTTCCAGGGAGAATCCAGTGTGTGCATGTGTATGTGTGTGTGTGTGTGTGTGTGTGTGTGTGTGTGTGTGTCTGTGTGTGAAAGTCTGCCAGACCTCAGCCTGAAAGAAACTTGTGGTTGAGGGGCCCCTATGAGAATTTGGAAGCCAAGATCTCTGCTTGATGCAGGTGGTTCATCAGGTAAATGACAAAAAAAGAAGGCTGAGGAAGTTCAAGTGCCCAGTGACATCATCCTTAGGCACCACAGTGAGGCTACCCCAGCTTGCCCTCCCTGCTTGTTGTCTGCATAGCTATTGTCCAGTGAAGCTCCACTGAGGATCTCTCTATAGCCTCCCAGTGCCTGCGGGGCACTTCTGACCTGGAGCCCAGCACACCTGATCCTGGCCTCCCCTCCCAGCCAGTCCTTCTGCTACCTGTTTCCTCATATCCTATGGGGGAGACCTGTACCTTCCTGGGCACTTCGCTTTAATTCATGCCTCCTCTGCAGTCTAGACACTTCCTCCATCAGCCCAAGGACACCTCCTCCTCCACCTCAACACGGTGCAAAGGCATTAGCTCCACAAGATTCTGCAGGAAGCTTCTACAAGCTCCCTATCCGATGCCTCCTAATAGTACCACCTTGGGTCCCTAGCCAAGCTATCTTCTCCCAAGTCTTGCTCTCTCCCTTGTCTGATGGTGAACACCATGAGCTGTGTCTGCCTTTTGCTGGGTCTAGCACACTGGCATACACTTGCCTCTGGCCAAACGCAGTGGATTCCTGAGCCACCCTAGCAGACACTACCCACCTACAGGGATTCTACAGACGTGCAGAGGCAGCTTCCAGTCTCTGGCCTATAGATGTCTTTCTGTGTATGCATGTGTGTGTGTAAAAATATATGTGCAAATTCCTCCCTTTTAGAAGGATAGCAGCTATTTTAGATTAAGGCCTACCCTAATGACCTCATATTAACTAATTTTTTTGTTTCAGTGATCCTATTTCCAAATTGAGTCGCTTCCTGAGGTGCTGGGGTTAGGATTTCCACATGCGAAGGTGAAGGTGACAGGCATTAGCCCAAAAACAAAATGAGCGATCCCTGAGGATCTCTGAAAACAGCCCTCACATCTCCAGTCCGGTGCTTGGAACACAATGTGGAAAGAAAGTTTTTAGGGTAAAAGCTTGGGCTGGCTCTGTCACCCCCATAGGCTAGGCACCACTTAGCCATCTGTCTCCACTATTACCAAGGAGAAGAGTGAAAAGAGAGAGGTCCGTTGGCCACACTAGGGAGAGGAATAGATGACATGGTCTGTGACACCAGGTTTGTCTTCAGGGTCCTCACATGAGATTTGGATATAAGTAGTGGGCAAGAGATGTACATGCTTAAGTAGTCTTGATTGAGATGTGGCTTTTGGTCTGGAGAGATGGCTCAGTGGTTAAGAGTACTGGCTGCTTTTCCAGAGGTCCTGAGTTCACTTCCCAGCAACCACACGATGGCTCACAACCATCTGTAATGGAATCTGATGCACTCTTCTGGTGTGTCTGAAGACAAGTATACTGTACATATATATATATAAAACAAACAATTCTTTAAAAAAAATGAGATGTGATGTTTGACCCATTATCTCTGCTATAGTCTGTCTTTGCAAGGTGTTCTGATCAATTTTTTTCAAAGCATTCTTTTATTTTAATGATTATTTTATGTATTATGAGTGGTTATATCTGTATGCATACCTGCATGCCAGAAGAGGGCATCAGATCTCATTATGGGCCACCATGTGGTTCCTGGGAATTGAACTCTGGACCTCTGGAAGAACAGCCAGTACTTTTAATCACTGAGCCATCTCTCCAGTCCCATCTGATCAATTTTTTTAAAGATTTATTTACTTATTTTTATGTGTATGAGTACACTATAGCTGTACAGATGGCTGTGAACCATCATGTGGCTGCTGGGAATTGAACTCAGGACGGCCCTGCTCGCTCCAGCATAATTGACTGTAGCTCTCTTTAGATGCACCAGAAGAGGGCATCAGATCTCATTACGGGTGGTTGTGAGCCACCATGTGGTTGCTGGGATCTGAACTCAGGACCTTCGGAAGAACAGTCAGTGCTCACCCGCTGAGTCATCTCGCCAGTCCCTGTCTGATCAATTTTTACTGTGTTAACTTTTGAGGGTTCAGCCTTTATGGGTGATTGTCCTCATGGTAGGGAACAGTCTGTGTATGAAGTTTTGTGACTCAAGAGGAAAGATTAAAGTATGTCTTGGACTGTGGATGAAGCTCGGTTGGTAGAATGCTAGCCTAGCGTGCCCAGGAAAAAACAAGCTGGCCTGGTGGTACATGCTTGTAATCTCAGCACAGGGGAGGCAGAGGCAGGAGGGTCAGGAGTTCAAGACTAGCCTGTGCTACATGAGATCCCATGTCAGCAACAAAAAAGGTGCCCAAGTTACAAGTCTCAGATTGTTTTCTTCTGCCCCATCTCCAATGAACTGTGGTTCTCCTACCCTTCTTGGGCCCCTGGCGTGGCTCAAGAGGACTCCAGGAAACCTTCCTGAGGTTAACCATCTGCTGTGAAGGGTGTTGAAAGGAGCAGACAAGAGCTGGGCAGTGGAATCCAGCCCCCTTCTGGTGCCTGTGGATCAAGATGTAGAACTTAAAGCCCCTTCTTCAGCACTACGTCTGCCTGGATGCTGCCATGCTTCCCACCATGATGACAATGGACTGAACCTCTGAAACTGAGCCAGCCCCAATTTAATGTTGTCCTTTATAAGCATTGCCTTGGTCATGGTGTCTCTTCATAGCAGCAAACCCACACTGAGACACATGACTACTAGAGAGTCTCCCACTGAGCCATATCCTTATGCACTGTGTATTCATTGTCCAAAAAAACAAAACAAAACAAAAAAAGTTTTTCCTCTGGGATAAGGCAGCTTTAGCCCTATCTTATGAAGGGTGCGGGTAGGGGAGCCACACGCATGCACATGTGCATATGGGTGTTTTGCCTGAACAGACACCTCTATGTGCCATCAGATCCTCTGAAACTAAGGTCAGAGTGTTGTGTGTTGTCATGGTGGGTGCTGAGAACCAAACCCGGGCCCTCTGGAAAAGCAGCCAATGCTCTTAACCACTGAGCCATTTCTTCAACAATCTTTTTAAAACACTTACCTGGCTAGAGTCCAGCTCAGTGGTTGAGCACATGCCTAGTAGACACAAGGCTCTGGGTTCCATTCTCAGTACCACAACATGAATGAGATAAATGCTTTGATCTAATCTCCTTTTACACCCCTGCTTTTGAGTTTGCCTCATGGAGACAAGAAGGTGGATTCATCTAACTTGTTTTGGGGGTTGTTTGCTTGTTTGCTTGCTTGCTTGTTTGTTTGTTTGTTTGTTTGTTTTTGAATGGATCCCTTCAAATAGTTGATAGTCATTGGATTAGCTTTCCACCACTGGCAAAATAAATAGCGGAGAGAAATCAGCCTCCAGGGGGAATGGTTATTCTACTCAAGAGTTTCAGTCAATGGCTGCTTGGGGTCTTTGCATGATTCACTGGTTCATTCTGCATTTCTGAATAAAGACGATAGATCGGAGGTCATGAGTTCAAATCCCAGCAACCACATGGTGGTTCATAACCATCTGTAATGAGAAACAAATATAAAGAACCTATGGGCTGGAGCCAGTGGAGCGGGAAAAAGAGGGAGAAAGGGAAGGGGGAAACAAACAAACAAACAAACAAAAAGAGTGTGTGTGTGTATGTGTGTGTGTGTACACGAGTGTGTATATGTATGAGTGTGTGTGTGTGTGTGCGCGCGCATGTGTGTGTCTGTGTCTGTGTCTGCGTCTGTGTATAAATGTCAGGTGGCTTCCTGAGTTACTCTCAACCATTTTATTTTTGATTCAGATAGGGTGGCTAGCTAACCCCAGGATTCCCCACCAGTCTTTGACTCACTATTACTCAGACTATTTATGTGGTCCATACAGATCTGATTCATGGGTACTGGGGATCCAAACTCAGGCCCTCCTGCTTGGTGACAAGCACTTTGCTGACTGAGCCATCTCCACAGTCCCTCACCTCACATTTTATACAAAGGTTTATCCAAGAATTGGATGTGTGTACTCAGACCTGCACTAAGAGGATTTTGTTTTGTTTTGTTTTGTTTGTTTGTTTGTTTTAGTTTTTCAAGACAGGGTTTCTCTGGCTGTTCTGGAACTCACTCTATAGACCAGGCTGGCCTCAAACTCAGAAATCTGCCTGCCCGGGCTGGTGAGATGGCTCAGTGGGTAAGAGCACTGACTGCACTTCCAAAGGTCCTGAGTTCAGATCCCAGCAACCACATGGTGGCTCACAGCCATCCGTGATGAGATCTGACGCCTTCTTCTGGTGCTGTCTGAAGACAGCTACAGTGTATTACGCCAGAGTGAACGGGGCCCCGGAACGAGCAGAGGTCATGAGTTCAATTCCCAGCAGCCACACACATGATGGCTCACGGCCATCTGTACAGCTACAGTGTATTCATACACATAAAGTAAATAAATAAATATTAAAAAAAAAGAAAAAAGAAATCTGCCTGCCTCTGCCTCCCAAGCGCTGGGATTAAAGGTGTGTGCCACCACTGCCTGCTACTTAGAAGATTTTACGCAGGAGAATTTCTTAAAGTATAATGCTAGCCTTGGCTACATTGTGCGTTTGAAGCTAGCCTGGACCCCAGTAAGGCTTTCCAAAAATCAAAACACATAAACCAGGTACACATGGTGATGCCTATAATGCCAGCACTCAAGAGAGAGAAGTAGGGGCATTATACATTTGGAGCCATCCTGGACTACATAACAAGACCCTGTGTCAAAAACAAACAAACCAACAAAAATAATAAAATAAACCATTTTAATTCTTTTTTTCCCCCTTTGGTTTGGTTGGTTGTAGAGGTTTTCTTTTTTTGTTTTTTGTTTGATTGTTTGTTTGTTTTGTTTTTTTGGTTTGTTTTTCAAGACAGAGTTTCTCTATAGCCCTGGCTGTCCTGGAACTCACTCCATACACTAGGCTAGCCTCGAACTCAGAGATTCACCTCTGACTTCCAAGTTCTGGGGTTAAAGGTATGTATCACCACCACCCAGCTTTAAAAACCATTTGTAATTCTAATGGGACTACGAACTTAAACCTAAACCTAAAAATTTCAGAAAAGGCTGTAGTGAACATACATTGAATCCTATCACTTTGGGAAGCAGAGGCAGTTAGATTTCTATGAGTTTGAGGCTAGCCTGGGATACAGAGAGAACTTATATTAAAATAAAACAAACAAAAAACCACCCTATTACTAGTGAGATGGCCCAGTGGTTAAAGGAACTTGCCCTTGCTGGGCGGTGGAGGCACACGACTTTGATCCCAGCACTTGGGAGGCAGAGGCAGGCGGATTTCTGAGTTCGAGGCCAGCCTGGTCTACAGAGTAAGTTCCAGGACAGCCAAGGCTATACAGAGAAACCCTGTCTCAAAACAAAACAAAACAAAACAAACCCCCCAAACAAACAAACAAAAAAAAGTACTTGCCCTATCCCTGAGCACTGGAGTTCAATCCATGGCTCCACAAGATGAAAAGAGAGAACTGTTCCTGCAGGTTGTCTTCTGACCCCAGCAGGAGTGTCTGGCATAGGCGCACTTATACATAAACTCACATATATGCACACAAACTAAGTTAAAATGTAATTTAAGAAGGGAGGGTGTGGGAAGATGGCTTAGTGGTTATTAGCACTGGCTGCTCTTCCAGAGGACCTTGGCTCAATACCCAGCACCCAGATGGCAGATCACAGCTGTCTGTAACCCCAATTCTAAGGGATCTGACACCCTCACACAGACATACATGCAGGCAAAACATCAATAGATGCACATGAAATAAAATTAATTAAAACAAAACAACAGCAATAAAAACCAAAACAAAAAACCAATTGGGAAAAGCCTTTAGATCCAGAAAAGAACTACTAGATTCAGCCTTAAGGCATGACCCTACAGGGAAACATTAATAAACTGTACTTCATTAAAATTAAAAGCCTTAGTTTTGGAAAAGACTAAGAAATAGTTTAACTACAAACTGGGAGGAAAATATCTACAACCTACACAGCTGACTAAAGGACTAGAAGGTAAACACACAAAATGAAAATGCAGCAAAAACAAACAAACAAACAAACAAACAAAACAAAAAACAGCATTAGGAAATGGCAGGGAGAGGGGCAGTTCAGTGCCTATTCTGCCAAAGAACCAGAGTCCATTTCCCAGCACCCACATCAGGTAGCTCACAACCACCTGTAATTCTAGCTCCAGAAGATCTCAGGCCCTTCTGGTTTCCACTGGCACCTGCAGATGCATGTGAATAACAGATAAACACGCAGGCATGTAAAGACTTTTTTTTTTTTTTTTTTTGAATCTTGAGAAAGTCTATGGGGGTAACGTCATGAAAAGATTTCACTGACGAGGAAATGCCAAGGGCAAATCAATACAGGAAGAGATGTTCAAGGTCATTAGCCATTTGAGAGATGCAGTGGACACCTGTGTGTGGAAGGCTGTGCACCTGTCAGGTGGGCAGACCTAAGGCAGTGATGGAGAACACAGATTGTACTCTGCTGGGAAGGATGTAAAATGGGTTAGCCACCCTAGAAAGCACGGTTGCAGCTCCTCAGGCAACTCTCAGGGGACCCAGATATTGTACTCCTGGGCATGATTTCAGAGAATGTAACTGCTCTTCACATTTAAGGCACATGCGCAAATGTCAGAAGCCGCTCTTTCATAGCAGCCTCAAGTGGAAATAACCAAATGTTCAGCAGGGTGAACAGTTAGTGTCTTAACTAGGGTTTTATTGCTATGAAGAGACACTATGGCCAAGGCAACCCCCCCACCCTTTTTTTTTTAATGAAACCTCTAAGTTTCTTAGGCTTATTGCCCTTTTTTTCTTTTAAGATTAACTAATTAATTAATTTGTTTATTTAATGTGTTTGAGTACATGGTCGCTGTCTTCAGACACACCAGAAGAAAGCATCGGATCCCATTACAGATGGTTGTGAGCCACCATGTGGTTGCTTGGTATTGAACTCAGGACCTCTGGAAGAGCAGTCAGTGCCCTTAATCTCTGAGCCATCTCTCCAGCCCCCAAGACAATTCTTATAAAGGCAAACATCTAACTGGGGCTGGCGTACAGCTTCAGAGGTTCAGCTCATTATCATCATGGTGGGCAGCATGGCAGTGTGCAGGCAGGCATGTTCCTGGAGAAAGAGCTGGCAGTTTGACATCTTGACCTAAGGCAGCCAGAAGAAGAGTGACCCTTGCAGGCAACCAGGAGGGCACTCTTCCACACTGGGTAATGCTTGAGCATAGAACCTCAAAGCCTACCCCTACAGTGAGTGACACACTTCCTCCAACAAGGCCACACCCATGCCCACAAGGACACACCTCCTAATAGCGTCCTTCCCTGTGGGCCAAGCATTCAAACCACCACAGTTAGGTAGACTGTGCTGAGCACAAGTCCTGGTATACTACTCGGCCAGCCATCAGAAAGCACACACTGGGTGCCTACAACTCCCTGACTGAATGAAACCCCAAGAATAATGCTGAGTGAAAAAAGTTCATTCCGAATTACAGTATGGTAACCACATACCTGCAATCTCACCCATCAGAAAGCAGAGGCAGGAGGATTGATTATGCATGAGTTTGAAGCCAAACTAGTGTACATAGGAAGGTCCAAGCCAGCCTGGGTGACATACCCAGACCTTGATTTAAAAAAAAAAAAAAAGAAAAGAAAAAGCTGGGCGGTGGTGGTGCATGCCTTTAATCCTAGCACTTGGGAGGCAGAGGCAGGCGGATTTCTGAGTTTGAGGCCAGCCTGGTCTACAGAGTGAGTTCCAAGACAGCCAGGGCTATACAGAGAAACCCTGTTTCAGAAAAAACAAAAAAGCCATTCTCACTAGGGTTCTGTTAATATAATATTACTGGCTAAGTGGTGGTTGTGGTGCACACTAATTCCAGCACTGTGGGAGGCAGATCTCTGAGTTCAAGACCAGCTCTGCTCTATAGAGCATGTTATAGGATCCTGCCATGAAAACCCACAAAAAGTGGGGTCAGGTTGTTGGGGGGGCCTTCTACATGTTTCTGCAGTCCTCACCGCTGCCCTCTAGTGGCTCCATCCCCCACAGAAGGAAATTCCCAGCTGGGGGACCTGACTCAGCTCTGACATCAGAGTGTTTTTCAGGCTTTACACATCTAAGCAGGCACTCTCTTCTGGAGCTACACCCTGATCACCACACCTGCATTGCCAGACAGCCTATGCTCCATACTGTCTCAGGACCCTGTATCCTTGCAGTATTCTGCATAGAGGAGCCAGGGCAGGAAGGGGTTATTGTCATCAGGAAGGAATTTGAGGTGGGTAGCTGGAGTCTGGGCCTAAGTGTTTGCTCCTCAGAGCCTCTACCAGAGACCAGCAACCACCATCTTTTACTTCTACGGGCATGTGTGTGCGTGCGTGTGTGTGTATGTGTTCCACTACAATTAACAGGATGGCTTGCAGGAGAAGTTATTTACTGCAAGCTTATTTACTTCAGCAAGTAGTGTATTCTCTTGCCCTCTATTTAAACCCTAAACCTCATGTTAGCTCCTGATGTACATGTCACTAGGCTTCTTTATTTGTCCCTCTTTCCAAAGTAGCCACCCTGGAAAGAACTTTCTCTGCATTTTCCTATAGCCTATTATTATTATTATTATTATTTACTCTATGTGTATGGGTGTTTTGCTTTCATATATATCTGTTCACCTTGTACATGCCTGGTGCCTACAGAGCCAGAAGAGAACATTGGATCCCCTAGAGATGCATGGTTGTGAGCCACCATATTGAAAGCTACCCCAGGTCCTCTGGAAAAGCAGCCGGTGCTTTTAACAACTGAGCTATCTCTGGAGCGTCTCACATGTTTGTCTTATTGGTATATTGAGGAGAGTGGCCAAGTTTACCTTGCCACGGCTGCTGGGGCCAGGTTTACATACTGAAATCCTTGGTGGCAAGCTTGCTGTCGTTTGTTGGCTTCTCAAGCAGACTAAGTGTGTGTTTTCCATTGCCTTCTGTATAATTTGTGGTCAGACACTTATGTGTGAATATAATCTACTCGCACTGCAAACGCCTTTCATTTTTATTGCAGTTTATAGGAAAGGACCACAGCTCCTTGCTGCCCATTCTGTTCCCTGGCACAGAGCAGCCACTCTGGAATGAGTTTTCTGGGTGTAGGTGTGATGTACCTTCAGGAAACAAAGGTAGGAAAAGTTATCAAAGGTCAAATTGTCCAAGCAGGGGATACCCACAGTTGAGTTTGAGTTCTCACGTCGTCCCAGGGTAGAACAGGGACTTGTTTGCCCAGAGATAGTTGAGGAACTGGCTTTATGCTACCAGGAGATGCCCAAGCCAAAGGTAGCAGGAAGTAGGCATTTGTATGACTGGTAATGATGCCTATATATGGAACTCAGAACATTGGAAGATCAGACTCTGGCCACTTGACATCAGGGCAGGTCTTTGGCAGCTTGGGTGGGGAACCATGAGTGGTTCGGGAACTGACTTCTTCCTCACATGAACTTGCCAGAAAACTGACTTCAGCAACCGCCACACCATCAAGATGCTGGATGAGCTTAGGCGAGAAAACGAATGTGGGGAAGTCATTTCAGACTTCCAGAACATAGCACCCGACTGTCCAGGCTGTGCTCTGGAGTGCTGATATCACAGGCACATGAAGAGCCACCCTTCCTCTGATTCCTCCTAACCCCTGCTCCAGAACACAGTTCTAAGCCACGACATAAAGCAGAGAAGGTAGTGCTCTTCTGTGCTCTGCATAGGACTTTGCCCTGGGTTTGGTGTTACGTATGGTAACCCAGATGGTCCCTGACTCCAAGGACCTCAGGATCTCAGTGGAGCATCAAAGAGGGACAGCTAATTAAATGGCAAGGGTGCAAAGAAGTCAGTTCCCTGAGAGAAGGGACTGAGAGGAAGTGACCAATGCCCTGAAGAGCAGGCCGAGTTGCTGGGCTTGGAGTCTGGGGGAGGGGAGTGTGGAGTGAACCCAACCAGGAAGCAGCCTGGGATGTGGCCTGGAGGTGACAGAACATGATCCTCAGGGAACTCAAAATAGTTCAGAGTGGCTGGACAAGCCGCGGCAACACTCAAGGCGGGAGCCATCAGCTGGAGGAAGCTTTGCCAAAGCCAAGTTCAAGAGAAACTTGGTGTTGCTGTCCAGCAGCAATGTAAAAACAGTAGGTTACCTGGAATATGGAGTTTGAGAGAAATAGGAAGAGATAAAAGAGATAGGAGGAGATAGGGTGGCCAAAATTATACCTACCCACGAGGAAGGTTCCTTTAAACATTAGACAGGAGCCTTTACTCAGACAACTTGAACCTTTTTAATGATAATCCTTTGTTCCACCAACAGGTATAATAAGTCAGGCAAAACCACACCCCCAAGTATGTCAGCACGTCAGTCCAATCAGTGACTTCCTTTTTTCTCTGCGGAGGTGGAGCTTCCGAATATAATTGGAACCGGGTTGGAGGCGTGGCAAATAGCAGGAGATGGGCAGAGAGGTGTGGCTATGAGAGGCAGGCCTCAAACCAGGAGGTTATAACAACTTGGTATGGTTGGGAAAACCCTTGGGCCTCAGAGGGAAGTGTGGGAAGTGTCAGGGTTCTCCAGTTTCCTCTTCCGTGCCCTCCTTAGCCCAGCACAGGAGAAGGTTCGGTTCTGAGTCTCCCTGCTTTTGTTTTGAAAACTCTTCCCTCACACTCTTACCTGTTCGGACACATTAAACGTTTATTCATTAGCCAACCAGAAAAAAAGGCGCAGAAAGCACCAGGAACTACCATTGACATGTAAGATCAAGAGTTGGGTAAATTGCCTCCTAGAGCTGTTCAGGGCTGGAACAATTGCCCAGCATAGCAGGGTGTTGGGAACAAACGAGCAAAACTTGTTACTGTTTAATGTAGTGTGTGGGGAATCCTTTAATTTATCCCAGATTTTTATTTAGTAACAAGATTAGCCTAATTGACTCTTTGTGGGATATACGTACATTCATACATACATTCATTTTTTTTTTTGAGCCAGGGTCTTATGTAGGGATGTATTTTCTTTTTTTTAAAGATTTATTTATTTATTATTTTATGTGTATGAGTACACTGTAGCTGTACAGATGGCCGTGAGCCATCATGTGGCTGCTGAGAATTGAACTCAGGATGGCCCTGCTCTCTCCAATGTAATACACTGTAGCTGTCTTCAGACGCACCAGAAGAGAGCCACCATGTGGTTGCTGGGATTTGAACTCACAACATTCAGAAGAGCAGTCAATGCTCTTACTCGCTGAGCCATCTCACCAGCCCCGTCCGGGATGTGTTTTCATTGTAGGCTTTTTTCCTCCTCTCTTCCCTCCTCCTCTTTTTCTTCTTTTTTGGTTTGTCAAGACAAGGTTTCTCTGTGTAGTCCTGGCTGTCTTGGAACTCACTCTGTATACCAGGTTGGCCTCAAACTCAGAGATCCACCTGACTCTGCCTCCTAAGTGCTGGGATTAAAGGTGTGCACCACCACCAACTGGCTTCTTTCTTTTTTGAGGCAAGCTTTCTCTTTATGTAGCCCTGGCCTACAATTATGTAGACCAAACTGGCTTAGAACTCACAGGGTTCTGTCTGCTTCTGCCTCCTAAATTCTAGGATTAATGGCATATACTACCACTACCAGCTTCAGTTTTTATCTGATCACAGATTATGTAACATTACAATGATTTTTATTTCTCTCTCTCTCTCTTTGCTTTAAATTACATTCTTTCTGGGCTGGAGAGATGGCTCAGCGGTTAAGAGCACTGACTGCTCTCCCAGAGGTCCTGAGTTCAATTCCCAGCAATCACATGGTGGCTCACAACCATCTGTAATGCGAATCTGATGCCCTCTTCTGGTGTGTCTGAAGACAGCGACAGTGTACTCACATACATGAAATAAATACATCTTAAAAAAAATTCTGGCCGGGTGGTGGTGGCGCACACCTTTAATCCCAGCACTTGGGAGGCAGAGGCAGGCGGATCTCTGAGTTCGAGGCCAGCCTGGTCTACAGAGTGAGTTCCAGGACAGCCAGGGCTAAACAGAGAAACCCTGTCTCAAAAAATCAAAAAAAAAAAAATTCTTTCTTTCCGTGTAGTCAAATAGGCAATCAATCTAATTCTTGGATCTCAACTTGGCCTGAAATCCAGGGAGTGTACTTTAAGAGACTTGGGCTGGGAGACACTCCAGTGCCTCAGTCTGAGCCCTGCTCTAGAGTTCAGGATGACAGTGGCCAAATCAGTAAAACTTACTGAGGCTGCTCCCTCTCATACAGTAGGAACAGCTATGGCTGTCTAAAATGTACTACACTACAGACTGGAGGGATGGCTCAGCGATAAGGATCATTGGCTGCTCTTCCAGAGGACCTGGACTCAGTTCCCAGCATCCACTTGGTGGCTCACACTCATCTGTACTTCCAGTTCCAGGGCATCTGATTCTCTCTTCTCAGTTCTTCAAGTACCAGCCACACATGTGGTACACAGGCATACATGTAGGCAAAACACCCATATACACTATAAAAAATACCATATCAATGATTGCAATCAGAGTTGTTTTTTGTTTTTGTTTTTTGTTTTTTTCGAGACAGGGTTTCTCTGTGTAGCCCTGGCTGTCCTGGAACTCACTCTGTAGACCAGGCTGGCCTCGAACTCAGAGATCTACCTGCCTCTGCCTCCCATGTGCTGGGATTAAAGGCGTGGGCCACCATTGCCAGGCACAATCAGAGATTTCTATATACTGTCTTATAATTCTATGTGATGCTTCTGATTTAGGGAAGAATGTAAACAATGCTTGAGAAGGCCAGAGAGTCATAATTGTCTTAGCATTAGCCATAAATAACATTTTAGTGCTTCTCAAATTACATCTCACAAGTTTACAAAGACCCTGTCCTTCTCCCACCCCCTTCACTTTCTCGGAAAATGAGGTGGCTCCAGAGATGCGTTGGATGGAGTTATAATCTGATAGCACGAAACCAGGAGCCACTAGGGTTTCCTAAGGGGTTTGGTATCTGCCCTTTCCCTCTAACGTGGTTTTTCGTGAGATCTCTAGAAAACTGCAGGCTACAGCTGGGAAAGGAGAAACACAGTTGTTAGTGGAGATTCTTGCTAGTCTGATGACAACAGGCATCACTCGGAATCCTGGGTGAGTGCTCCTCTCTGTCTTACGCTCGCAAGCTTTTCTTTTTTCTTTTTTTTTCTTTTTGTTTTTTCGAGACAAGGCTTCTTTTCATAGCCCCGGCTGTCCTGGAACTCACTCTGTAGACCAGGCTGGCCTTGAACTCAGAAATCCGCCTGTCTCTGCCTCTCAAGTGCTGGGATTAGAGGTGTGCACCACCACTGCCCGGGGCCGGGCAAGATTTTCATGTTTTTCTGTTCTGGCTCAGAATCGGCAACCACGGGGTTCGAACTCTAGAACACCTACTTTCCTGTCCGCACCATGGTCTGCGCTCTTTCCTGGTCCTTCCTAGCTAGCTGTAGAGTAGACCTAACTGTAGTATCTAGAGATTTAGGCAGAAACCTCACTCCTGTCCCGGGCTCCCCGACGCTGGAGGGGCGAGGCTTGCTCGTCTCCCCGCTCTCTGCAGAGGAGGGCTCCGATTGGCTGTCGAGCGAGACGGGACCCGCGGATTGGCTGCGCGGCGGCCGCCGGCTGACGTGGCGGGGCCGAGACCTGCGGGCCTGCGCGGCGGGTGCGGAAACGCCCGGGGCTGCGAACGAGCGCGGGTAAGCACCATGCCGCTGGAACTGGAGTTGTGCCCTGGGCGCTGGGTGGGTGGACAGCACCCGTGCTTCATCATCGCGGAGATCGGCCAGAACCACCAAGGAGACTTAGATGTGGCCAAGCGCATGATCCGCACTGCCAAGGTGAGGGAGGGGCGGGGCCCGAGAAGGTCCGCGGAGGAGTAGCGGAGGAGCCCAGGAAGGTTAACGGAGGGCTTTGAGGGGAGCCCGGGTGGGGGGCAGGTTCACGGAGGGGCTCGGGAGAGCGCGGACCGCGATTGCCTTCCGGTCCTATGCTCCGAGTCTCTCTTGCCTCGGCTCCCCTACTCCGTCTTGCACCTGTTCTTGCTCGCCCTCCTTGTCCCACCCGACCTCTTTCTTCTCCTTTCTGGTTAAATCAGCTTCTACCCTTGCCTGGTATGCCCCGTGGCATCCTGCCTAACCAGAATCTTAGGGATCCAGTCCCTTCCTGCTTGTCCTATGTCACCTCGGAGATCCTCCCGTGACATTTGACGACAGCTCTTGGAAGTTGATGTGGCATTTTTCACCTCAGTCCCAGTGTTTGGATTACTAAACGGTAAAAAGTGCAGATCCGGTCAGGGAACCTCTACGCCTGAGTTGCCTGATTTGAAAACACGGCCTGATGGAGTTGTGATGGAGTTCCAAGAAGAAGGAGTGAAAAGCGCAGTAGTTGGTCCAGGGCTGCTTAGGTGACCACTAACTACAACTGCTGAGATGACTGACTATGCACTCTCCCACTTCTCTTAGTGAATTTCCACTTGTTCAGTCCAGACTACAAGGATGACTTCTCCAGATATAGCCCGCAGCCCTAGGTTTTGCCTCTAGTCCTTTTGAAACAGGGACTTACTCTAACCTGGGCTAGACTGGGAGTCACCATGTATCCTAGGCTATCCCTCAGATATTCTGCTTCTGGCTTCCAGGTGCTGGGATTACAGCTGCTAGCCTTCACTCGGGACTTGTCATGCTTCCTTTTAAACCTTTCTTTGTTTTGAATGAGTCTTGGAAGAGAAACTCCTGTCCATCATTGTGATCCGAACCCTCAGCTTTTATAAAGTCTGCCCTGCGATTTTTTTTTTTTTTTTTTTTTTTTTTTTGCTTTGGTTTGTTATCCTTTTAATTGATTGGTTGTTTTTATTTTTGGAGACTAGAGTCTCACTCTGTAATGTAGATTGGCTTGGAACTTACTCTGTAGATCAGGCTTTGCTCTTAAACGTGGACCAGTCTTCCTGCTATAGTCTCCCAAGTGTTGGGAGTGTAGGCATAGGTCATTACATCCAGCTGTTCCTGGGGCTGGAAAGATGGCTCAGTGGTTAAGAGCATTGGCTTCCTTTCCAACGTACCTGAGTTCAGTTCCCAGCACCCACATGGCAGCTCACAGCCATCTCTAACCTCAGTTCTAGGGGATCTGACCCTCTTCTCTCTGTTCACCCACCCCTACACACACACACACACACACACACACACACACAAAGGTGTGGTGGTACATGCCTTTAATCCCCAGTGCTGGGGAGACAGAGAAGGCAGGCAGATCTCTGAATTGGAGGCCAATCTGGTTTATCGAGTGAGTGCCAGAATAGTGCTCCTCCACTCTTTACGTGGAGAAACTCTATCTCAGAAAACAAATGAGGTAGCTTCTGCCGTTGTTTATTAATGCTGATCTCGAAACTTCATAGCACCTCAAATTCGGTTTTATCTTACCCTTCCTCAGAACTAATTAACTGGGCTTGTGACCGCAGTCCTGTTGAAGCACAGAAGGACCTTAAAGTGATAACTGCTAACAAGTTTTAGATTCTCTTGAGATGCTGAGCTCAGTGCTCTCTCCTTTATTCCTACAATGCCTGTTTGTCAACTTTATTGACACCTTTGATCCCAGCACTTGGAAGTAAAGGCAGTCAGATCTCTAAGAGTTCGAGGCCAGCCTGGACTACATAGCAAATGCCAGGCTCACCGGGGCTACATAATGAGACCTTGTTTCAAAAATGAATAATTTTTAGTCTTCCCTTTGAACACGGGTTTTCTGCCTCTGGGCTGTAAAGAGGGAAATTCCTGCTTTTGATTCATAAGGACAGCCTGTTTTTTCAAGGTGTGACCTTGTATGGTGAGGTTGTAAAACCTAGAAATATAAAACCATGCAAACAGAGTTATAGGGTTTTTTCTCATAGGTTCCCTTTACTTCTGGAGGGCACTGGGGTAGGGGACACAGTGCCATGGCTGGGGCTGTAAGCAAGAGCCTGGCCTAGTGTCAGGACGTTCATTACTAGTTAACTGGTCCTGAGCAGGTGGCTTTTCTAGGCCTCAGATGTTTCTTGTTCTCTTTCTTTTTTGGGGGGTGGGGTGGTTGGAGACAGGGTTTCTCGGTGTAGCCCTGGCTGTCCTGGAACTCACTCTGTAGACCAGGCTGGTCTTGAACTCAGAAATCCGCCTGCCTCTGTATCCCAAGTGCTGGGATTAAAGGTGTGCACCACCACTGCCTGGCTGCTGCTTTAAAATTTAAAGCAGGAGAATTTCTTAGGATTCCTACATTTTGACTTTGCTGCCATTTGTAGCAGGAGTGAAATTAGTTACCTAGGGTCTGTAGTGTACAAGCTCAATTGCTCACATGATGAATCTGCTGTTTTATTATATTTAGAGTGTGTGCACACACATGTGGGTCTCAGGGATTGAACTCAGGGCACCAGGCTTGGTGGCCTGAGCATTTACCAGCTAAGACCCTTTACCAGTCCAATAAAATACATTTTTTAAGGGATTTTTTTTCTTTTATTTTTAAGACAGGATGTCAGACTATTGCAGTCTTCGATGGCTTGGAACTTACCTATGTAGACCAAGCTGGTCTTCAATTCACAGAGATCTGCCTGCTTCTGCCTCCTAAGTGCCTGGGATTAAAGGCACACAACTCTACCCGGTTTAAAGTGTTTTTTACCCCCTATGACTTATTTATTTAAATTATGTGCATGTTTCTGTGCCAGCAGGTGCTTGGGGAAGGCAAAGGTATTGGGTCTCCGTGGAGCTGGAGGTTTAGGCAGTGGTGAGCTGCTGGGTGTGGAGGCTGGGCGCCAGACTTGGGTCTTCTGTAAGAGTAGATAAGCCATCTTTCTAGTCTTTGTTTTTGTATTTTTGAGACAGGGTCTTACTATGTTGATATGGCTGGTCTAGACCTCTCTATGTAGACCAGACTGGTCTCATAGAGATCTCCCTGCCTCTGTCTCCCAAGTGCTGGGATCAAATGTGTGCACCACCAGAATGGATTTAAACTACACCTTTATGCCAGGTGGTGGTGGTACACTCCTAGCACTTGGCAGGTAGAAGCAGGTGGATCTCTGAGTTCGAGGCTTGCCTGTTCTACAGAGCAAGTTCTAGGACAGCCAGGGCTATAGACAGAAACCCTGTTTTGAAATCTGCCTCCCCAAGGGAAAAAAAATACACCTTTATAATATATAATACATAAGTTCAGTAGTAGAAGTTGCTTTGTTTAGGTGGCATTGTGTAGCCCACTGTGTCTCCTCAGCACCTCAGGGTTTCTGTTC
The DNA here is from genome assembly GCF_008632895.1 of Mastomys coucha. Taxonomy (NCBI): domain Eukaryota; kingdom Metazoa; phylum Chordata; class Mammalia; order Rodentia; family Muridae; genus Mastomys; species Mastomys coucha. The sequence goes on from NW_022196900.1 coordinate 7,533,794, forward strand.
AGCTGTAGGTCTTGACCTTAGCTTGGTACTCAGACTCAGAATGAAACTGTGAGCTTATTGGCTAAGCAAAGGGCCAGGTAATTGAGGAGAGTCAAGTGTGTGTGTTAGGAGTACCCCAAGTACTTGAGCAGTATGTCTACATGTGGGATGTGGGCCTGAGTGTAGAGGCCTGGATATCTTAGAGCTGGAGTGACAGGTAATCTTCAGCCATCTGACATGGTATGCATCTGCACACATCTGCAGTCCCTGGGACTCACATGGTGGAGGGAGTGCTTCTCTTTTTTCTTTTTCTCTTTTGGTTCTCGAGAGACAGTCTCTGTGTACAGCCTGGCTGTTCTGGAACTCAGTATGTAAGTAGGCCTGGCCTCAGGCTTACAGCGATCCCCCTGCCTCTGCCTTCTGAGTCTTGTCTTTTTCTTTTTTCTTTTTTTTCTTACAGATGAAATAATTTTCTTTTTTTTTTCGAGACAGGGTTTTTCTGTGTAGCTCTGGCTGTCCTGGTACTCACTCCATAGACCAGGTTGGCCTCGAACTCAGAAATTCGCCTGCCTCTGCCTCCCGAAATAATTTTTTTATAATCCTGTCGTATGGCTCATGCCTTTAGTCCTAGCACTCAGGAAGCAGAGGCAGGAGGATCACTGGTCTACATAGCAAGTTCCAGGCCAGCCAAGGCTATTTAATGAGACATTATCTTACTGTGTACTTATTTTTTAATTTTACTTTCTTCTTTTAAAAGATTTACTTATTTATTTTATGTATATGAGTACACTGTAGCTGTGCAGAAAGTTGTGAGCCATCAAGTGATTGCTGGGAATTGAACTCAAGACCTCTACTCCCTCTGGCCCCACTTGCTGTGGCCCTGCTTGCTCCAGATTTATTTATTGTTATATGTAAATACACTGTAGCTGTCTTCAGACACACCGGAAGAGGGCATCAGATCTCATTATGAATGGTTGTGAGCCACCTTGTGGTTGCTGGGATTTGAACTCAGGACCTTCAGAAGAGCAGTCAGTGCTCTTAACTGCTGAGCCATCTCTCCAGCCCAACTTTAATTTCTTGTATGTCCTTGGTTGTGTATGTGTATGCATTTGCATATAGAGGGCAGAAGTCGATGTTGGCCCCAGTTCTCTACCTTTATTAGTCTGTTTGTGTGTGTGTGTGTGTGTGTGTGTGTGTGTGTGTGTGTGTGTACATATGCATGCACACAAGAACTCTTGTGGATATACAGCTGTGCCATGGTGGGTATTTCAAGGTCTGAACTTCTAAGTGGTCTCTCCTTCTACTGTGTAGGATCGAACTCAGTTCGTCAGGCTTGGTGGTAAGCACCTTTATCCGATGAGCCATTTCATAAGCTCTCTGATTTTTTTTTTGAGACAGGGTTTTTCCCTGAACACATTGTTCGTGAATTTGGTTAGGTTGGCTGGTAGGCAAGCCCCAGGGATGGGACTGTAGGCACATACTACTATGCCTGGCTCTTTTACATGGGTGGTGAGGATTGAACTTAAGTCCTTGTGACCTCACTTCACCCGCTGAGCATCTCTGTGGCCACAGCCCATTTTGTCTCAACATAATGATGTCATATCACTGTCTGCTCCAGGTCACTGAAACTGTCTTACTCTGTGTTACAGGAGTGTGGGGCCGACTGCGCTAAGTTTCAGAAGAGTGAGTTGGAGTTCAAGTTTAACCGGAAGGCCCTGGAGAGACCATATACTTCAAAGCATTCATGGGGGAAGACATATGGGGAGCACAAGCGGCATTTAGAATTCAGCCACGACCAGTACAAGGAGCTGCAGAGCTATGCGCAGGAGATTGGCATCTTCTTCACTGCCTCTGGCATGGACGAGGTGAGCTCTCAGCTGCTAGCAGCTGCTAGTGGATCCATAAGATGCAGGCAGCTATTTGTGTATTGCCAGCTCTGGCCCTCGTTCACCTGTACTATGTCCAGCTAAGCGGAAAGCCAACAGACCAGAGGCCCAGAGAAGGGGTTTTGAGAGAAGGGTACCATAGTTTAAAACTTACCTCTGGATCAGAACCGCCACGATAGACCCCAAGGTCCTTGACACTGAGAAAGTGGTCTAGATTGGGAGCATACCCCTTGCCGGCTAGCTCTGACTGCCTCACTCGGTGCTGCTGGTATCACCCACAGGTAAGTGGCTCAGAGGCTGGCTGTGTTGGCATCCTAGAAGGATGCAGCCTCAGGTCCATTTTGCAATATAACTTCCTTTTTTTTTTTTTTTTTTCCCTCTGTGCAGCCATGGGTGTTTGAGAACTCACTCTGTAGACCAGGCTGACCTTGATCTCAGAGTTCTCCCTGCTTCTGCCCCCCAGAGTTCTGGAACTAAAGGGGTACGTTACCACTGCCCCGTGTAACTTCTGTACTTTGATGATTCTATGCTCTCTCTTTTCTAAATGTCAAAAACTTCAGTCTTAGCAACAGGACACTGGAATAGAAAGTTTAGAAAGCGGGAATGAGAGGGACTGGCCTAAGGTTACTATTACTTTATCTCTCTGTGGATTTCCTCTCTGAGTCGTACACGTATGTTGTGGCTGGTTATTCCTGGCTTGTCACATTTGGGGTTATGTGTTCTTTTTCCAGTTAGTGTTAGAAAACAGCTTTACTTCACCTGTGTGAAGGCTTTTTATTTTATTTTTTTGTTTTTCGAGACAGGGTTTCTCTGTGTGGCCCTGGCTGTCCTGGAACTCACTCTGTAAACCAGGCTGGCCTCAAACTCAGAAATCTACCTGCCTCTGCCTCCCAAGTGCTGGGATTAAAGGCGTGTGCCTCCACTGCCCGGCCCTGTGTGAAGGCTTTGAAAGCTATGCAGTTATGCAGTGTTTCTTTTGGAGGATAAACTAGAATGTTGGGTTGTTTTTTTTTTTTTTTTTTTGGACACAGGGTCTTAGTACAGTCTTTCGTGGTTTGGAACTCATGATGTAGACCAAGCTGTCCTCACGATCCTCCAGTTGCAGAATCCTGAGTGCTGCCATTACAGGCACATAGCACGCCCACCTGGTTTCAGTTTCTTATACCATGATGCCAAGCCAGGGTTGGTGGCCCCTGCAGGTAACTCTAGCATTTGGAAGGTAGAGGTAGGAGAATGAGTTCAGGCCAGCCTTGGCTACACAAGGTAAGCTTGAGGTCAGCCTGAAATACTAAAGACTGACTCAAAACAAGATACCAAGATGAGCATCTTTGCCCTGTGTCCTCGGGTGCTTCCTCAGAGTTGTTTCTAGAAATAGTTCTTAGGGCACACACACACACACACACACACACACACACACACACACACACACACATGCGTGCACGCAAAGCGCGTATATACACCACCTCTGTCTCACTATGTCTTACTTACCTTGTAACCCCAGCAGAACCTATCTATACAGATAGATCATAGATCAGGCTGGCCTGGAACTCACAGAGCTTCCTGCCCCTGCCTCTAAGAGTGGGGTGCCTACCACACCTGGTACATAAAACATATCCCAAAATATATTTGTAATTATAAACATTATATGGTAGCTTGTACTTGTCATCCAGCATTGGTAAGTTTAGGCAGGGGGATTGCCGTGAGTCTAAAACCAGCCTAAGACTATATAATGAGTTTCAGACCACTTAGAGCTACAAAGTGAGAGTTCGTCTCAAAGATAAATAAATAGGGCCTGTGAGATGCTTATCAGTAATATTAGCTGACCCCCAAGCCGGATGATCAGAGTTCAGTTCCCAGGTCCCTCATGGCGAAAGGAGAAAACCAGGTCCTGCAGGCTGTCCTTGGATCTCCATGTATCTATATGCGTGCCATGGCCCTCATGCATGTGCTTTAAGTAAAGACATGCAAAAAATTAAATGAATAAATAAATGGTCCAGGTGGTGGCAGCCTGTGAAGTTGAGGCCAGCCTGGTCTACAGAGTGAGTTCTAGGGCGGCCAGGACTACACGGAGAAACCCTGTCTTGAAAAACCAAAAAAAAAAAAAAAAAAAAAAAAACAACAACTACAGATAGATTGACAGATGGATGAATGGAAGGCTGAGAGGGGGCGTAGAGAACTCAGGCTTCAGCTAGATCATATTTTTCTCAGTTTAGAGCCTAATAATGAGATGGCATAGTGAGTAAGGGTCCTTGTCCTGACAAACTGAGTTTCATCCATAGATCCTGAAGGAACTGCTTCTCTTCTTCCGTCGTGGGGGAGAGAGGGGGTAAAAAGCAAACCAAAAAAGTGAAAAGATTGAATAGTCCCAGCCGTTGGGCGGTGAAGTCTGGAGTACACCCAGTCATAGCTAGCTGGGGGAGCACAGCCTGCAAGCCAGAAGTGGTGCTGCTTTCCTAGACTGAAAACCTGCTTGGTTTCCCTGCTGCCCGTGTGGGATGGGCACGCTTCACTTGTTTGAAGTTAGTCTACTGGCTAGCCTGGGGCAGTGAAGCAGAAATGGGTCAGAGGACCTTTACAAAAGACTAAATTGATCTTTCCTGCCAGGCCTCCATAGAGCTGGCTTGGTTGGGTCCTGTCTGTCCTTCCGTGTCCACCACCTCCGTTTCTGAAACAGCTGGTTCCTGTGCTCACCTTCCTGACTTCCTTATGCCAGCCATCATTTTAACGAGTTCTGTCTTTCTCGGCTGTGCGGGCTGTTCCGGGGCGGCTCTGTATGCTTAGGAGAGGTTAAGGTGTGGCAGGGTTTTATGGAGTCTGAAAAGGTCCCCAGGACACGTGTCATGAGGGTGTGCAGAGGAGGTGGACTTTAACCGAAGAAAGCTTAGTACTGAGGCTGCAAGCAGAAGCCATGAGCCCGGTGGCCCTGCTGGGTACCTGCTCAGTGACTTTGCCCCTGCGCACTTTGCTCTCCCCTGGCTGCCTGCTGCCTGGTGCCTCTGACAGGTCTGGCCTGTCCTTTTTGGCTCTGTGCTCTGTCAGTGTAAAAACTGCAGCTCTCACCTTAAAAGGGAGCAGGAGGTAGTTTATTCTGGAGCTATTCTGAGTGACAGGAGCCTGGGAGCACAGATTTGGACTACCCCAGATTTCATGTTCCAGTGTGGAAGCAGTGCTACAAGGTTTTTATAGTTTTACAGAACAAAGAAAGTCACGAATCAAGGCCCCTTTAAAATAACACTAGAAAGTACACCTGAGAGGTAGGTAAAGTGAGGTGGGGGAGCTGTTCTATAGGCCCAGGATGCTACCTGATGGCATTTAGCTTGCGGACTGGCAGGGATATGGGAAGGCAATTTGAGGCTAGCCTGGCCTACATATGGTGGTAGTGTTTGAAAAAAAGAGAAGCCCTAGCCGCCTTCTTTCTGTAAGTCCTTTTTGGACTACAACTTCTTTCAGTATACACACAGAAGAAAGGCTCTGTGAGCATGTGCTGCCTGTTCTTATTTTACTTATGTATTGATTTTTGAGGCAGGGTCTCTGTGCAGCACTGGGTGTTCTGGAACTCACTGTGATCAGGCTAGCCTCACACTCCAGAGATCTACCTGCCTCTGCCTTTGGAGCGCTGGATCAACGGCATGCCCACTGTCTGCTCTTAATAAAGTTTAAACAGTTCTGAGTCAGGCAGCCAGGCATGATGGTCCATGTTTATAATCTCTCTTGGGAGAGTGAGGCAGTAGCACCAAGAATTGGAATTCAGTGTAGGCTACATAGAAAGTTTCAGACTAACCTAGAATAAGAGCTTGTCTTAGAAAGCAGAAAAAAGCAATACTAAGTCAAATCAGGTTGATAGACCTGGCTTTAAGACCAGAGAGGTTTATGTCCTGGGACCCTCTAAGGAGCAATAAGCTGGTCAAAGTTCCCTTAGCACTAGTTGCTGGGGCTGGCTTGTTCCAAGCACTGAACCCAATCGGCACCTGAGGAGCTATTTATTGACTGAATTACTTTAAGGCAAACTGAAAAGAGGAAGTGATAGGGCCATCTGACTTGTGCCAGGGAAGTCAGAGGAAGCCAGCTGGTCCTGAAGGTGGCAGGTTTGCGTCTTTGCAGGGTGATGAACCAAAGTGGCAGTTCTCAAAGTGGCCACTAGATGGTGATGGTTCCCCCAGGTGGATTGCAAAATGAAGTGCACTCTTTCCTCCTAGCAGTTTAAAAAAATTATAACTTGCCGGGCAGTGGTGACACACGCCTTTAATCACAGCACTTGGGAGGCAGAGGCAGGCGGATTTCTGAGTTTGAGGCCAGCCTGGTCTACAAAGTGAGTTCCAGGACAGCCAGAGCTATACAGAGAAACCCTGTCTCAAAAAAACCAAAAAAAAAAAAAAAAAAAAAAAAAAAAAAATATATATATATATATATATATATATATATATATATATATATAACTTGAACATGATAGAATTCCGCTTCATATTTCACAGTCCTTGTAGATAACTCTTTGAGATTTTTTTTTCTGTACCAGGCATCCTTACTTGTGCCTGCTTAGTCTCTTTCCTGAGCCCACACTTGGTCTGCTAGAGGATCCAAACCTGCCAGGAAGGTGGATGGGAGGTCTATCACAGTGGGTTAGTTTAAAGATGTCTTTTTTCATTTTTCAAGTTTTTCTTAAACATAATTTATTTTTATTTATGGGTATAGATGTTTTGCTTACAAATATGTCTGTGTACCATTTGTATGCCTGGTACCCTGGGGGTCCAGAAGAGGGAAGGAATCAGGTCTCCTAGAACTGGAGTTACAGATGGTTGTGAGCCTCCATGTGGTTGCTGGGAATCAAACCTGGGTCCTTCAGAAGAGCAGCCAGTGTTCTTAACCCCTGAGCCATTCTCCAGCCCTTGTTTTCTTTTTGGAGACAAGTTCTTATGTCATCCTGGCTGACCCAGAACTTGCTGTGTAAGACCAGGCTGGTCTTGAACTCATAGAGAACCCACCCTTATTAGTTCTTGCAATTTAACAGAATATGGGATTTTACTTTTGGGTGGTGTGTGTGTGTGTGTGTGTGTGTGTGTGTGTGTGTGTTGCTAGGGATCAAACCCAGGGCCTCACACAGGCCAGGAAAGTTCTTGTCCATCGCCTCCAGTCCTGAGATTATCCTGGAACGGTTTGCTGACACCTCCCAGCTTCCTGAGTCTTCTGGCTGCATCCTACATTACAGGGTTCATGGAGTGAAAATGGTAGCTGGCTGGCTTTTTGCAGGCCCTACAGTTCAGGGTCTGAGAGGGCCAGCTGCTGATAAGCGGGTCAAGCCAGGACACAGATTACTCCATCTGCCCCTCTTGGTAGGATTCAGTGTCTTCTTTCTGGTCGTTGACCTTTGAGGGCCGGTCATTCTCTCTGCCTGGCTTCTGGTTCATGCATAGGTCACAACCCTTTTGCTTTTGTTTACAAAGTCCTTGGGGAAGGAACAGTCTGGCCAGGAGGTAGTGTTTCCTCCACAGATTCTTGTATCGATTGATGGCTGAGAACAAGCCCTGGCAGGGTGTGCCCTGGACAGATGGGTATGATGATGATGACGAGTTCTCTGGTCCGCACTGGGTTCCCCGTCACCTGTCCTGTACCCTGAGGACAGTGTTCTGACTAATGGTGACAGGAATTCCCTCTTATTTTTTTGTAGATGGCAGTTGAGTTTCTGCATGAATTGAATGTTCCCTTTTTCAAAGTTGGATCTGGGGATACTAACAATTTTCCCTATCTGGAAAAGACAGCCAAGAAAGGTAAGACGCTAGACCCTAAGCTTTGTGTTTCTGCCCCCTAGTGGCTGCTCACTGTGATAGCGCTCATGGACACTCAGCTGTTTCTGTTGTTTTTGGTTTTGTTTTTTTGAGACAGGGTCTCTATGTAGTCCAACTGGCCTGAAACTTGCTGTGTAGCCCAGGTTGGCCTGAAACTCCTAGAGATCTGCCTGTCTCTGCCTCTCAAGTGCTGAGATTAAAGATGTGCGCCATCACACCCAGCTTTGGAGACACGTCTTAGAAACCTGCTTCTACTCTTTTGTTTTGGGACAGTGCTAGGGGACTGAACCCAGTGTCCTGTGCACTCTACCACAGAGCCACATCCCCAGCCAGTGCAGGAATCTCTTCCCTAATATCTCCACATGGCACTAAATGGATTCCCCATGAGAATGATCTCCCTTTCCTCTCTTCAAACCTGGGATGGAAGCAGGTCATATTACTAGGATATTCTGTACTTGTCTCATGGGCAGAGCAGATGCTCTAAGGACAGTGCGCTGTGCAGGCCAGCACTAGAGCTGGCAGCTCTAGGCCTCTCTCAGCTGTGCTCTTGCACTGGGGCATCACCATACTGCAGGTTGTGTATCTCATGTCCACAATGCTTGGGGTTAGGAATGGTCCTGAATTTCGAGTGTTTCAGACTTGGGATTTGTAGAAAGAGATGAAGCCTGCCTGTCTTGTGCAGCCTCTTGGTCTGCAGAGACGCCACTCTTCCCCTCAGGATTGAGGTCCTTGGTGTGCTTTCCTTTTGTTGAAGCACGATGCTGAGGACAATGTATTTCCCCCTCCGTCTCTGTGCGGTGTCTTAGATGTGGGTGGGGGAGAGTCTGAGCCCCTGTGAAGAAGGTGCGGGGTTCTCCAGGTCGTCCTATGGTGATCTCCAGCGGGATGCAGTCGATGGACACCATGAAGCAAGTCTATCAGATCGTGAAGCCCCTGAATCCCAACTTCTGCTTCCTCCAGTGTACCAGTGCATACCCTCTACAGCCGGAGGATGCCAACCTGCGCGTCATCTCGGTGAGCACGAAGTGAGGTCTCATTGACCCAGCTCCTCTGAGACAGTGGGGCCTTTACTGCTTGTTCATTCATCATGCTGAGGACTGAGCCCCAGGCATGGCACGCAAGCCCAGCTCTACCACTGAGTTACAGCCCTAGCCTTTCTTATAACCAATCATGGAACACTTTATAATTTACAGATCCTGTCGAAAGTGTGACAGAATCAAATTAGACCCAGGCAGCCAAGGAAATACACATTCCAAAGAAGGGGACTATAAATTAAAATTAATAGCACCAATCTTAGTTTCTTCCATTTTGTGTGTATGTGTGTGTGTTTGTGTGTCCCTGTATATGTATACATGCATACCTCATGATTTATCTTGGTATACATTTAGTCTTTTAGTCTTTTTTTTTTCTTCCAATACAGGGTTTCTCTGTGGAGCCCTGGCTGTCCTGGAACTCACTCTGTAGACCAGGCTGGCCTCGAACACAGAAATTCACCTGCCTTTGCCTCCCAAGTACTGGGATTTAAGGCGTGTGCCACCACTGCCCGGCTAGTCTTTTTTTTATTATCATTTTTAAGGCAAGGCCTCACTCTGTAGCCCTGGCTGGCTTGTAACTCACTATGTCACTATGTAGACCAGGCCTGCCTCTTCTTCTGCCTAAGTGCTGGGATTAAAGGCCTTCACAGAGGTTAATATAATTAGCATTTAGTGTCTGTGACTCTGGGTACTCTCCCTGAGTTCCCATCTTCAGAAGTGTCATCTCCCCACTCCGGACACTGCCACATGGAGAAAACAGCCCCACTCCCACCCTGTCGCAGCAGTCACAATCCCCTGGCCTCACAGCCTGTACTCTGATCACACATCTGTAGGCCAGATCTCCAGGCCTTTGCCACCCAACATCCCTAGTCTGCTACTAAACCCCACCTACACCGCCTGCCCAACTGTGGCCTCTGGCCACCGTCACTGACAGCACTCAGTTGAGAAGGGCTTGATGCATCAGGGGAATTATAGATAACATATTTATTATCTAGCATTCTCTCCAACAGGATGTTCTGGGCCTGGGCTGTGTGTATAACTGATATTTCTGTGTGTAGCACACTTGGTTTCAGCCATGCAAGCTCATTAAATGTGATAGGTACTTTCTGGTGAGTCCAGGCCTTCCATTTCAGCTATGATGTTATTCTTGTTCGTCACAGGGTTAAACATTCACAAAAAGTGTTTGTTTATTAAAATGTTTTGGATTTGTCTATGTGCGTATACATGTGCCATGGCAAGAATATGGAGGTCAGAAGACAGCCCGCGGGAGTTGCTTCTCCCACTACCTGGCTTGCCTTCACCCTTTGAGCCATCTTGGTGGCCCACAGAAGGCATTCTCAATGACAACAGCAACTTTTACAGTATGGTGGGTGCCTTAGGGTTTCTATTGCTACAATGAAATACCATTACCAAAGTAACTTGGGGAGAAAGGTGTCTGTCTTAGGGTTTGTATTCCTGCACAAAGCATCATGACCAAGAAGCAAGTTGAGGAGGAAAGGGTTTATTCAGCTTACATTTCCACACTGCTGTTCATCACCAAAGGAAGTCAGGTCAGGAACTCACACAGGGTAGGAACCTGGAGGCAGGAGCTGATGCAGAGGCCATGGAGGGATGCTACTTACTGGCTTGCTTCCCCTGGCTTGTTCTTATAGAACCAGGACTACCAGCCCAGGGATGGCATCACCCACAATGGGCTGGGCCCTGCCCCCTTGATCACTAATTGAGAAAATGCCTTCAGCTGGATCTCATGGAGACATTTCCTCAAGGGAGGCTCCTTTCTCTGTGGTAACTCCAGCTTGTGTCAAGTTGACACACAAAACCAGCTCGTACAGTACAGTGTTGTGTCTCTTATGGTTCCATATAGCAGTTCAGCGTTCAAAGCAGTGAGGGCAGGAACTCACACAGGGCAGGAGCTGATGCAGAGGCCATGGAGGGGTGTTGCTCTTCATGGCTTGCTTCGCCTTCTTTCTTATAGACCCCAAGACCACCAGCCCCACGGGTGGCACCACCCACAATGAACTGGGCCCTCCCAATCACTAATTAAGAAAATGTCCTGCAGTCAGATTTTATGGTGGCATTTTCTCAATTGAGGCTCCTTCCTCTTCTGATTACTCCAGCCCTTATGTCAAGCTGACATAAAACTAGCCAAGTAGAGTGGGTACCATTCCTGAATTCCCAGCAGCCCTCATTGAGTACTTTTATTCTTCTCACAAAGGATGGGTCAGAGTGCCTTACTGTCTGTCCTGTGGCTACTCTGCTCTTGATTGACTGAAATGGGGTGCTGTTCCGATCTCCCTGACAAGGAGAACATTTGTGAAGCCCAGAAGGGCAGCCACTTTCCTCTTCTTTTACAGGAATACCAGAAGCTCTTCCCCGACATTCCCATAGGGTATTCTGGGCATGAGACAGGCATCGCCATATCTGTGGCCGCAGTGGCTCTTGGGGCCAAGGTATTGGAACGTCACATAACTTTGGACAAGACCTGGAAGGGGAGTGACCACTTAGCCTCGCTGGAGCCTGGGGAGCTGGCAGAGCTGGTGCGGTCTGTGCGCCTGGTGGAGCGGGCACTGGGCTCCCCAACCAAGCAGCTGCTGCCCTGTGAGATGGCCTGCAATGAGAAGGTGGGTGCTATCTGACTGCCCAGCCTTTCTCTCCTGGGGCAGGGGTGGCACACTTGCTAGGAGCAGGGCTCAGGATGACCTGTCTGAGTCTGTCAGGTGAGCTGGTGAAGGAGCACCCTACCCATCCTGAGCATCACCAGGCTGCGTGAGTTGCAGGGAAATGTGTTCCATCAGAGGAATTCAGGCGTTTCAGCCACCTCTGGTCATAGCTTTTCCACTAAGGCTCTGAAGCCTGTGGCCCTAATGTGAAGTCCTGAGATGGACAAGCCTGGATCACGTGGAGTGAGCATACTGGGGCACAAGGTGGGCCACAGCATCATCGTGGGGCTGCTGGGCAGGGGTAGTGAGGCTGAGGCATGCCTCCTGGCTTCTTCTTTCTGCCCTTCTGAGTTTAGAGCCAGAAGTCGCAGGACTGCTGGGTGCAAGCCTCCTCACCCGCAGTTGTGTGGGTCGGGCAGAGGCCGGGCACTAGGTATACATGAAGAACACTGTCATCTTTTATTCCAGGGGAGACCACCTACTACCTCCCTAAATTACAGGTGCACACAGACTAGGAGGTTAGCAGTAAAAGAATCTAACAGCTGCCGGGCAGAGGTGGCGCATGCCTTTAATCCCAGCACTTGGGAGGCAGAGGCAGGCGGATTTCTGAGTTTGAGGCCAGACTGGTCTACAGAGTGAGTTCCAGAACAGCTAGGGCTACACAGAGAAACCCTGTCTCAAAAAACAAAACAAAAAAAAAAAAAAAAAAAAAAAAAAAAGAATCTAACAGCCTTGTACATGAAGTGGAGAGAGTTCTGGGAAAGCGGTGTGCAAGCTCTAGGAGTTGGTCTTGAAGGGTGGTGCTCATAGCAGGTGAAGCATAGCAGGGACCACAAGCCTTTCCTGGTGCTAAGTCCAAGCAGAATTAGAACTCAAGGCTCTTGTGTATAAGCTGCAGGGGTCACTGGATGCTGCTGCAGAGTATTTATGGGGAGCAGAGACACTGGTTGTGAGCTTTAGGCAGCTCCTGGTCTCCACGACTGCCTGCGCCGACTGCCTGCGCCATCTGTTCTCTTCCCGAGCGCCCCTTGTCATTTGAACATCAGACACCTCATTGCTCATGCGCCCTCCGTGACCTTATTTTGGAGAACATAGTGGCAGCAGGGTTGTATACACCCTGGAGCAGGGCTTAGGGGTTTCCTCCTAGGGTCTCATCGTAGTTATCGGCAGCTTGACCAAGCTTCCTGCCTTCTTTTGACCTAAGTTTCCCATAATATGTTGACTAGACAGTGACAAGAGTAATCACAGTTGTTGTATTGTTGTGAGCGCACTCTATCACATTCTGCTAATATTCTGACAAGGAGCCAGCACCTTTTACCAGGGAAACCAAAGCAGACCATCCCAGGCCAGCAGGTACTATGCCTGGATCTATCTGACTACAGGGCCTGAGCCCTTTCCATTTTGCTGGGTTATGGAAAGGCCTCTCCTCTCAGTCTGTGATGTCCCCTGACACTGGCTGTGTCTTTTTTTCTATGAGGCACTGCTCTGGGTACTGCGGTGAGAGTAAATTGGGACCTGCTGTGGGGTCCCATTACAGGGATGGCAGGTGTGCAGGAGTTACATCTCGGATCTAACACTGAGCTTCCTTTGTCTACAGCTCGGCAAGTCTGTGGTAGCCAAAGTGAAAATCCCAGCAGGCACCATCCTGACCCTGGACATGCTCACTGTGAAGGTCGGGGAGCCCAAAGGCTATCCTCCTGAAGACATCTTCAACCTAGTGGGCAAAAAGGTGCTGGTCACTGTTGAAGAAGATGACACGGTCATGGAAGAATCCGTGGAAAGTCACAGCAAGAAAATTAAGGCTTAAAATAAAGTGCCACTGCGGCTTCTCAGCCTCCCTGCTACTGCTGTCCAGTGTGTTGCGTGCAGAGGGGCAGGAATGTCAGTCTCCAAGCCACCCGGTCACAATGGCCACCTGTGTCTAGCCCATTGGAAAGGAGGAACCAATGAGGCTATTCTGCTTTGAAGTGTCCGGCCAGAGAAGGTGGCCCAGAGCAAATGCAGCTCCTTTAGGGTTTCTGTGACATTGTGAGCCTTCATGTTCCTACTCTACAAAGCAACTCCAGAGACCTGAGCTCTCAGTTCCTCATAGAGCACTGAACGGTGGGCATTGGACTCTGCCTGAGGCCCTGCGGGCAGAGACAAGCTCTCCTGTTTCTGTGAGCAAGGGCAGGCACAGAGCACTTTGGTCCTCCCTTTGGCACATGTAACTGCCAGAGCCCTAGGGCTCTTAGCAGCCAGTCCCCTTCTCAGAGGCCTGTCCTCAGACAGCAGTTGCACACTAACCCATGGTACATTGGCCAAGGAGAAATAGCTGTTAGAAGAGGAATGTGAAGTGGGGAGGAACACGGGTGTGTGAGGGGGTGGGGAGTGGCAGGGTGGGGGGTGGTGGTACAGAAATCAACCCTGCCATAAGCACCAGTGCCTTGTCACATATGACAGATTACAAACCCAGACAAAGGCCCTATTGTTTAACTTCTTCAAGTGCATGAACTCTTTACAGAGATTCACTGTCACATTTCACTTTGTTCTTTGGAATCAATGCTGAGATTAATCATTTTGTTCTTTTTAAGTATCTTGTCTTCATTTTATTTAAAAAACTTTTACTACTTTTTTTTTTTTTTTTAAAAAAAAGATAAGATTTCACTCTCTCCTGCCTGGCCTGGAGCTCACCCTGTAGACCAGATTGGACCCAGACCCTGAGATCTGCCTCTGCCACTGAGGACTGAGATTAAAGCTCTGCGCCTCCATGTTTGACCTGTATTTACTTTTATTTGTGTTTATGTGTGCAGGAATTACGGAGGACAACTAGCGGAGGTCCGTTCTCTTCCTCCGTCATGTTGGTCCCAAGATCAAACTGGCCATCAGGCTTGGTAGCCATCTCCTTTACCAGCTGACTTGTCTCGATGGCCCATAGATCTCCCCCCCACACACACACACACACTCCCAGTTTTGTGTGTTTGTATGTGCAGAGGTCAGGTGTCCTGTTTTGTCTGAGATAGCATTGGTCTGCTAGCTTCTGGTGGGCTCCAGAAGGCCCATCTGCCCACAGTGCACTGCCAACCCTGGCTTTTTACTTGGGTGCTGTGATCTACCTTGAGCCCTCTTTTCAAACCCCCTCCCCCTTTTAAGGAATTATGTGAGTACATAGTCACTGTTTTCAGACACACCAGAAGAGAACATGAGATTCCATTATAAAAAAAATTTTTTTAAGATTTATTTATTTTATGTGTATGAGTACACTAGCTGTACAGATGGCTCGTTCTGGCCCCGCCTCCGGCATAGTATGCTGTTGCTGTCTTCAGATGCACCAGAAGAGGGCATCAGATCTCATTACGGATGGTTGTGAGCCACCATATGGTTGCTGGGATCCGAACTCAGGACCTTCAGAAGAGCATTCAGTGCTCTTACCCGCTGAGCCATCTCGCCAGCCCGAGATTCCATTATAGATGGTTATGAGCCACCATGTAGTTTCTGGGAATTGAACTCAGGACCTCTGGAAGAGCAGTCAGTGGTCTTAACTGCTGAGTCATCTCCAGCCCCCTTTCTCTCTCTTTTTTTAAAGGTTTGTTTTTATTTTATGTGTGTATGTATATATGCACAATACCAATGGAGGTCAAAGGAGAGCATCAGATCCTGACTACAATTACAGTTATGAACCCAAGTTTTCTCTAAGAGCAGAAAACACTCTTAACCACTAAGACATCTCTTCAGCCCTTCTTTTCAGGTTTTCTTCTTTCCTTTCCTTTCCTTTCCTTTTCTTCTGGAGACAGGGTTTTTCTGTGTAGCTCTGGCTATCCTAGAACTCACTCTGTAGACCAGGATGGCCTCAAACTCAGAGGTCTTCCTGCCTGTGCCTCCTGAATGCTAGGATTTAAGGTATGTGCCACTACTCTCCAGTACATACACAGAGACAATTTTATGTGCATTGATGTTTTGCATGTATATATGTATATATGTGCAATGTATATGTATATGTGTCTCTGAGGGTGGGCCGTGGGTCCTCTGGAACTGCAGTTACAGTTGTGAGCTCCATGTGGTTGCTGTTCTCAAAGAGTAGCCAGTGCTTTTAATCTTTGAGCCATCTTTCTAGCCCCATTCTCAAGTTCTTAATCTTTTTTGTTTGTTTTGTTTTGTTTTTCGAGACAGGGTTTCTCTCTGTACACCTCCCTGGCTGTCCTGGAACTCACTCTGTAGACCAGGCTGGCCTCGAACTCAGAAATCCCCTTGCCTCTGCCTCCCAAGTGCCAAGTGCTGGGATTAAAGGCGTGCGCCACCACTGCCTGGCTTTTTCCTTTTCTTTTCTTTTTTTTTTTACTTTTTTTTTCCAGCTCAACTTCTTAATCTTTATGTTCATATTTATTAGGCCTTTATTTTTTTAAGGTGTGTGTGTGTGTGTGTGTGTGTGTGTGTGTGTGTGTGTGTGTAGCTACAGAGGGCCAGAGGGCATGGGTGTCAGATGTCCTGGAGCTGGAGTTATAAGCAGTTGTGAGGTGCCTGATACGGGTGCTGGGTCCTCAGTAAGAGCAATCTGACCCCTTAACCACACTGAACTATCACCTCTGCAGGCCCAGTCTAACCTTATTTACTGCATCACTGCTATTGAAGCATACATTCAAGTCTCTTTTCGGTGTATACTTAGCTCTATAGTTTGTGAATGAGGACTTCCCTCTTTTGGAACCTAGAATAACTTCTGGGGAAGTGGGAGTGATGGGTGTTCTGGTTTATAGCTGGACTGGTATCTGGGCACATTCCCAGCCCACTCACAGTAGGAAAACTCAGGTTTGGAAGGCATGCCTAAGCACTTGTGATGGGCTCTGCAGAGTGGGCATGTGGCATCTCCACAGAAGGGACTCACAGCTGAACTTTACTGCACATAGGGTGGGAGGCTCTGCCTGGGATAGCCTCCTGGAAGTTTCATCTAGTTTAGCCTTGTGGATTGGGCACTATCTGAGGGGTGGATTGTGGGCAGGCTTGGGAAGTGATGGTTTGGTAGGAGTGGCATGTGGGGAGGGCTCAGAGCCTTCCGAGTTCCTTAGGGAGCGGTGAACCAAGAGTTCAGTCTTTTCTTTACATTTCTTTTGAGTATGGTCGTTTTGCCCTCATGTTTCTGATGCCTACAGAAGCCAGATGAGTGTTCAATCTCATGGAACTGGCGATAACAATTGTGGGCTGCTGTGTGGTTGCTGAAACTGAACTTGAGTCTTCCTCAAGAGCAGCCAGTACTCTTTTAACCATGGAGACCTCATTCCAGCTCCTCCCTTTTTTGTTTGTATATGTACGGGTGGGTGTGCACTCTGTGTAGAGGTCAGAGGACAACTTATTAAGGAGTTGGTTCTAGCCTTCCACCCTGTGGGACCCTGGGGATTCAATTCAGGCAGCATGGTTGCCAGGCTTGGTGGCAAGCACCTTGACCTGCTAAGCCATCTCACCAGCCTCCCGGCTCTGCATCCCCTCTAGATTTCTGATCAGAACGTGATAGAATGTATCCTGCCCCCCCCCCTCAAAATCACTGCTTTCTGAAACAAGCTGTCCCTCAGAGCACTGAATGCTTCTATCATTAGCATCACCTGGATGGGGTTTACCACAGGCTACTGTCACTGACAACGTGGAATTATGGGCAGAAGAGATGCCACTGTGGGTAGAAGTGCCTCTGAATTCTCTAGAGACTACAGGAGGCTTCCATGGTGCCGAAGGATGAGCACAAACATGCTTCACTTGTGTGTGTGTGTGTGTGTGTGTGTGTGTGTGTGTGTTGGGGAGTGGGGTAGGGCTGGAAACAAATGGGAGTTGGGTTTGCTACCACAGAATAATTTAGAGACCACTGAGATGGCTCTGCAGGTAGCAGACAATTGGATGCACACAATTCATCCTTCACTATCCTGACTTTCATCCTGAAGTCAACCCCAAGCTGACTTCCACCAGTTATCCTCTGTTGTCCTCATGTATATACCAAGATACTTAAGGTTCCCTGCCCCACAAAGTCAATGTTCAGAAGAACATGGTTCTCTTCATAAGTGGTAAGCTCCCCATCGCTGGAGGGGTTCACTTTAGGACCAGCTGACTATTTCAAGAAAGCTATGAAGGGCATGGCAGGTGAACAAGATTTTACCCAAGTCTGAATGCTATGCACTTGACTTCCAATGAAGAACACAGTTACAAGGGACAGTATTCCTATTTTATTAAACAAAGCAACATGTATTTAGAAAACTGTTATTACAGAGGTGTCTGTCCTCCACATCCCTGGCCTTGACTAAGCCTTTTTCTTACAAACACCTGCTGGGACTGGAGCCCTTGCTCAGCATGTGTAAGGCCACTGGTTCTAGACCAAGCACCACAGGGGAAAATAATTTGTATACCTTTGAGGTAAATTCTACAAAAACAAGAGCATTAAGACACATGGTTTGTACCTTCAACATGGATGCCAAGGAGACTGCCCTGAGAATATTAAGGCAGCTAGCTCCCTTGGCTGCCACCCAGCTGCTGGGTATCTGTGGTCCAGCACTGTGACAAGGTAGAAAGACTATTGGAGGTGCTAACAAATCCTAGCCTGATAACATAGTTTTTAAGGCAATTTAGCTTTGGCTTGTTTGAACCTCCTGGCACTGACCCACGGTTTACAGATGGAGGCCACAAGTAGAATGTTGCCTTAGGCTACACAGATGACAGGAAGCTAAGCCTTCCACCAGCACAAACCCTGGCTCAGAACCAGTGTTTGTTTTATACCCAAATCAGATCCTCTCAGTTTCATCCCTCATTCTGAAGGGTATGAGACCTCATTTCAGGGGCCAGTGAAGGTAATCTAGAAGCAGGTTCGACCCAAGGAAAACAGGTAAATAATACTGAGAGGGAGAAGAGCTGCGACATCCACAGCACAGCCTGGTGGGCAGTCATCTGACTCCTGCTTACCAATCCTGCCACGGGTACAACAGGATCGGTTTCCACAGTGTGTGTGGTGTGTGACAACGTGTAACAACACCTGGTAAGAGATGCCTGGCTTGGCCCCTCCTGCTGTGGTGAGAGTGGGAACAGCTCTGGTCTTGTGAATGAAGGAGAAGCGGTCTCTCCCGTTAGGTATGTCCTGCCCTTTGAACCTTTCTCACTAGTTTTCTCTCCTGTGAGTAGCAGTCTACTTACTGATCATCCAGGAAATGCCTGGGAAGGAAGGACACAGATGTCTTTAGAAAGCAACTGGAATGACAGGTCCCAGTTTACAGGCCTAATTGGTTTTTGAGGGGGTGTGGTGAAGGGATTTGCAGGCCCAATCGGTTGTTTTATTGGGGTGTGGGAGGGAATTTCTTGGGGGCAGATAAGCCTGAAAACCGAGACAGGGAGAGAGCCGGTTTTCCTATTTATGGTGGGAAGCACACAACTGTGAACTAGCTTCTGACTGGAGCATGTCTGAAAAGATTGACATGGGAAAAGCGCCTCCCTGCGTTGGTTGTTCTTGTAGCTCTTTGAGTTTGAGAGCCTCCATCTAATCCCAAGAGGCCAAGCTAAGTTCCAGGATGCTCGCCCTGGTTTTAGTGTAGAAGATGAAGAAGCGAGAGGAGGACGCAGACCCTGACAAGAACCCTCTCAGGATTGAGGTGACAAGCTGAAGTGGCTGGAGAGAGCTGACTCAAATGGGAACTGCTGAGGAACCACTTGCCCCTGCAGGGAGACATTCACTGATCCTGTGTGCCTACTGTGTGCCAGGAGGTTCTAGGCGCTGCACGATGGTCTCCCAGACACAGGCAACGGGGTGCTCCTTTCAGGGACATGCACTATAAAGGCATCGTCGAGGGAGCAGGGGGCACAGGGGACAGCTGGAGACTAGCCTAGGAGAAGGAAACACGATCTCGCTTAGGTCAACCGGGGGATACTGATGGCCCCCTCCCAGAGGCGCAGGGCTGGGTAGAGCGGCTCCTGGAAGGCGGCGTGGAAGGTATGCAAGTGGCTCATGCCACCCGTCACGTCGTAGAAGGCCAGAACGCCGGCCTCGTAGTCCAGGAAGACGCCGAGCCGGTGGGGGTCGTGGCGGGGCCGCAGGCGGCTTCGCTGGCAGTCGTGGAAGGCCCAGTACTCCAGGTCGTAACGCTTTACGCACCACGACTCGCGGTTGCAGCCCAGGCGGGCGGCGGCGGTGTCTCCGCGGCGCCGCAGCGACGGGTAGGCCGCGCCCACCCACCAGCCCACGCCGGCCTCCTGCACGTCCACCTCCCAGTAGTGGCGTCCGGCTGCGAAGCCGTCGCGGCCCAGCACCTGACGCAGCGCGTCGAACCGCGGCGCGGGACGCGGCCCCAGGAGGCCCAGCAGCGAGCAGCGCACCGTCAGCCCGTCCGCCGACAGGCGCAGGCGCGCATGCATCGTGTCCGAGTCTAGCGTAGGCGTGCGCGCGTCTGCGGAAGGGGAGGGGAAGACAGCGGTCAGAAAACCCGGGCGGGGCCACGCGGGGCCCGCCCACCTCAGACTGCGCGTGCGTCTGCGGAGAGGGCGGGGCAAAGGCGGTCTAGTGGGCGGGACCGAAGAAGGCCCGGCTCGCTCTCCACGCCCTGGTCTCCACCCGTGCCAACCAAAGAGCTGTTGGACAGGGTGAGAGGGAAACTGAGGTTTATTACACGCTCTGTGAGGCTGGAGTTGGGATCATGGAGATTATTGCTAATTAAAAAAAAAAACCGAGCCGGGCAGTGGTGTAGCTCGCGCCTTTTAATCCCAGCACTTGGGAGATACTCTGCAGGCGGATTTCTGAGTTCGAAACCAGCCTGGTCTACAGAGTGAGTTCCAGGAGATAGCCAGGGCTATGCAGAGAAACCCTGTCTCTAAAAAACAAAAAACAAAATACCAAAAATAAATAAGTGAGTAAAAATAAATAAAAAAAATAA
The DNA here is from genome assembly GCF_008632895.1 of Mastomys coucha. Lineage (NCBI taxonomy): Eukaryota > Metazoa > Chordata > Mammalia > Rodentia > Muridae > Mastomys > Mastomys coucha. Next base: position 7,553,997 of record NW_022196900.1, read on the forward strand.
ATCTTACTGCTGAGGCAGGTGGAGCACACCTTTAATCCCACAGGTTAGGAGACAGAGGCAGAGGTTCTGTGAGCGGGAGGCCCACGGAGTGAGGTCTACATAGTAGCCTGTTGCAGGACAGGCCGGGGTACATAAAGAGACCCAGTCTCAAAAACAGAAAGAAAGATAGAAAATCTTAAACTGTTAGGACTCGGTTGCACGTCCTCTGACCTTTTTATCCCTTAATTTTGAGGCTTATACTTGATCCTAGTATTGGTATCTTGCCTGGTATTGGTATACGTTGCTCTTAGGCAACTTACTTTTAAAAACTTAATGACATACTCATGACACATGCTTGAATCATATCAAACATATTTCAGTGGTGATACTAAGTTTGTGTGCGTGTTTATGGGCGTGAGTAGTTCTTTACGTGCACCTCAGTGTAATGTGAAGTACCAGCAGCGGCCAGAAGACAGCGCCAGATTCCCTGCAACTGGAGTTACAGTGGGTTGTGAGTCTCCCCGTGGGGTGTCGTGTACCAGAGCAATAAATGCTCTTAAACCACAGAGCCATCTCTCCCGTCTCTGAGGCTAGAGGTTTTCCTAAGCTAAAGAGTTAGAAGGGAAAACAGTTGCCATCCTTTCGGGGTAGTGGGAACACTAAGAAGGCTTCTAGAACTTTCAGTTTCTTGGTCGGAAGGAGGCAAAGGAACGTTTACTTCCTCTACTTCGGTGTGCTTCTCTTCAAAAGCATTTTAGTTTTCAAACGTTTCTTTAAAAAAAAAAAAGTGTGCCTAATGAAACCATTTTGAGAAATCACTCCTATAGATATGTAGCAAATAAGCATATTCATCCATTCATTTGGGTTTTTTTTGTTGTTGTTGTTGTTTCTGGGATTAAAGGCTTGTGCCACCACTGCCCGGCTCCATTCATTTGTTTAATGCACTAATTTAACAAATGGAACAGAATTGGTGGTTTCGAGCTGGGCCCTGCTAATGTAAGTTTGAAACTCACTTGGGCTACAGAGGAGAATAATTATGAATAGTTATCTTGTGTGAGTGTGTATGTTTTTAAAATCCTAATAGGGGCTGGTGAGATGGCTCAGCGGGTAAAGCACCAACTGCTCTTCCCAAGGTCCTGAGTTCAAATCCCAGCAACCACATGGTGGCTCACAACAATCCATAATGAGATCTGATGCCCTCTTCTGGTGTGTCTGAAGTCACCTACAGTGTACTTATTTATAATAATAACTGCCTCCCAAGTGCTGGGGTTAAAGGCGTGCACCACCACCGCCAGGCTAGAAACAGTCTCTTAACAGAAAGTTGTGGGGCTCATTTCCTGCCCCTCATCCACCTTTACTCCCACCCAACCTCCCTCTCCCATTCCCACTCCCGGTCTCACTTTTCAAGAAGAGAGCTCTCTCCGGTGAGGGGCTGGTTTTCAGCAAGGTGCCTGGTTTGGTCATGGAGGAGCTTGAAAGTTGGCAGTTTATGTCTGTAAGGAATTGGAATTGTGAGGTGTGAGGCAGCTTGTGTAGGCAGCACAGACAGACACCAAAGGGCGACAAAACTGGAGCCTAGCACATCTCTCCCAACAGTCACATGCAAATTTAGAAAATACAAACTTTGCGGTCAGAAGGGGCGTGCAGTGGTGGGAGGCATGCAGCTACTCATTGATGGACGGCCGGGTGAGCCTCAACTCAGCACTGAAGGACAGGTGGCAGTCTTTCCTGAAAGAAGGGCTGAGCCTGCAGGAAGGGGCACAGCAGGAAGTGTGTGTGTTGGTGTGTGTGTAGGGATGTGTGTGTTGGTGTGTGTGTAGGGATGTGTGTGTTGGTGTGTGTGTAGGGATATGTGTGTGTTGGTGTGTGTGTGTGTGTGTGTGTGTTGGTGGTGTTGGGTGACTGGAGCTGTGGATCAGCTGTTAAAAGTGATTGCTGTTCTTGCAGAGGGTCTGAGCTCAGTGCCCAGCTCCTATATACCAGATGATTCACAACCACCTGTAACTCCAGCTCCAGGAGAGCACATGCCCCGTCTCCCCTCTGCAGACACTGCACTTGTGTGCACACACCCATACACAGACACACAGATACATGCATAATTTTAAGAAAAGAAGGAAAGAAAGCCTAACTGATTGGAACTCTCGATAGCACTGATCCCTGGTGATGGGGGCTTTGTAAGCTCCTTCCTCCCAAGCATCTATAACTAACTGATGGTTTGTGGGGACAGAGAGAGTTTCCTCCCGGTGACGGGGGCTTTGTAAGCCCCTTCCTCCCAAGCATCTATTACTAACTGATGGTTTGTGGGGACAGAGAGGGTTTCCTCAGTGGCATAGCCATTGGCAAATGCCTAGAGTCCTCTAAATAACTTCTACCCATGCTCCTGTAAGGAGCTCTAACTAAATCCACACACACATTCACACACACTCATACACACACATTCACAAACACACTACACGTTCATATACACATGCACACAGACTGACACATACTGACACACACATTCACACACACAGACACTGTGACATACACACTCACATACATACTCACACATTCACACACACTCACCACACATACATTCAGACACACTCACACTGACACATACACACATTCACACATTCACACATTCATACATTCACACATTCACACGCTCACACACACACATGCTCACACACATTCCTATACACATATATATATTCACAGACTGACACACATACTCACCATTCCCACACTCTCACACACACTCATACTCACTCACACACACTCATACTCTCTCTCTCTCTCTCTCTCTCTCACACACACACATACACACACACTCGCAGACATGAAAGCAGAAGGGAGAACTAGTTAGGCAGAAGAAGAGAATCATTGGGAATGGGAGGGGGATAAGATAGAGTAATGGTGGGCGGTGGTGGCGCACGCTTTTAATCCCAGCACTTGGGAGGCAGAGGCAGGCAGATTTCTGAGTTCAAGGCCAGCCTGGTCTACAAAGTGAGTTCCAGGACAGTCAAGGCTACACAGAGAAACCCTGTCTTGAAAAGAAAAAAAAGAAAAAAAAAAAAAAAAGAAGAAGGAAGAGTAATGGGCGACTGCAGAGACAACTTATCCTTTAAGAGAGCTGGCTGAGGACCCATGTTCGATTCCCAGCACCCATATGTTGGCTCACAACAGTCTGTTTCAGAAGGTCTCGGGCCTTCTTTTGATCTCCTCAGGCAGTGCATACGAGGTGCACAGTCATGCATTCATGCAAAGCACTCATTAATATAAAATAAAAAAAAATGAATCTTAAAAGCAAGAGAGGATAATGCAAGACAATATGCCCAAAATATGTTATGTGAATGTGTAGAAAGTCATGATGAGACCTATTTTTATGTATAATTAATATATGCTAATAATGCATTTTAAAGAGTAAAATGTATCACTTACTCAAAGCCCAGCTAAGCCTGCAGAGAGGTTGGGGCCTGGGAAAGAGCAAAGGGTGGGGAGATTGTTCCAGCCAGAGGACACATTAGGAAGCACCTCCTAGGGGACCCCTGTCTGCCATGTATCTTGTCCAATAGACCTCCTTTATCACCATGGCCTGTGGATGATAATGGGGTAGACCTTGGCAAAGGCCTCACACCTCCCCACAATGCTGGAGTGACACTCTGTGTGAGATCTGCCTTGGGGAGCTAAACTTCTCACAGGGTCCTTCCCCTGCTTCACAAGGTTTCCTTTCTCTTGCTGATTCCCAAAGCCTGGCCTACCTTATGCTGGTTAATTTCCTGCCAGGCTGTCACGAGGTAGAGTTATTTGGGAAGAAGAGCCTCATCTGAGAAAACCTTACCATCAGCCACCATCAGATTGGCCTGTAGACAAGTCTGTGGGACATTTTCGTTGTTTGTTTGTATGGGCTTTTGTTTGTTCATTTGTTTTGTTTTGTTTACTTTCTTCTTTCTCTCTTTTTCTTTTCTTTCTTTCCCTTTCTTTTCTTTCTTTCCTCCTTCCTTCCTCCCTTCTTCTCTTTCTTTCTTTCTTTCCTCCTTCCTCTCTTTCTTTCTTTTTTGTGACAGGGTTTCTCTGTGTAGCCCTAACTGTCTTGGAACTCACTCTGTAAACAAGGCTCATCTTGAACTCAGATATCCTCCCTGCCTCTGTTCCCTGAAAGCTGGGATTAAAGGCACTACCACCACCTGGCTTTTGGGGGAGGGAGGGGATTGAGACAAGATTTCTCTATGTAACCCTGGCTGTCTGGTAACTTGCTATGTAGACCAGGCTAGCCTCAAATTCATAGAGATCCACCTGCCTCTGCCCCACTCCCCATACCAGGTGCTGGTACTGAAAGTGTGTGCCACCATGCTTTGCACTGGAGGACATTTTCTTGATTAAATATTTATGTAGGGGCACCCAGTCCATTGTGGGTGGTGTATCCCTGGGCAGGTAAGCCTGGGCGTGTAAGAAAGGCTGAGCAAGCCACGGGGAACATGGCAGTACGCAATTGTTCCTGCCTTGAGTTCATACCTTGTTTTTCCCCCAGTGATGGCCTATTAGCTGCAATGTGAAGTAAATCCTGTCCCCTGGCTGCCATTGGTCATAGAGTTTATCACAGCAATAGAAAGCAAACCAAGACATGCTCTTCTCATCCTCCTCGCCTCCCCCACCACCTTGCCCATTCCAGTGAGCTAATTCCTATTTACAGTCTCTTCGGCAAGCCCAGCAAGCTCACTCTCCAGTCCCCTCGGGACCTTTGCATTTGTTTTTGCCTCATGCTTGGAACACATTCCTCCAGGGATCACAGCAACAATTCGAACAGAGAACACTTAGGTGTATCTGATTGTGCCTGACCCTGGACAGCAGCCTTTCGAGCAGGGTCTCCGTTATACAGATTCAGAAACGGGGCCTAAAAACCAGGTACACTGGACCAGGTGGCAGAATAACTTCATAGCTGTGTGCTCACACACACACACACACACACACACACACACACACACACACACCCCGCCCTGAGCTTCCCGCCTTAGGTCTTCAGGGCCTACAAAAAGCCAATGGGGACTTTCTCAGACAGGTCTCCTCAGTGTCAGCTATAAAATGGCTCTTCATCTCTTCTCCTCTGGCTTTACCCCACAGTAGTTCCTTTGGCCCAAAACGCATGGTGACTGTCTTTCCCTCCCAGGGCTGTGAGCACCATGGGAACAGTGGCATGGAACAGGCATGAAGCCAGTGTGGAGAGGGGCTGATGAAAGAGATCAGTGTCGGGGACCTCTGAGGACCTGGTTTGCCACAGGCATCGTGGGCACTTTCAGAGCTGGATCTCAAATGCGGGCTGCCCTCCAGACATTTACTGTGTAGTTGAGGAGGGGCTCTTGTGTCCATCTCATAAAGCCCCAGGCAGGTCACCAGGGGAGGGCCTGGAAGGGGTAGGGCAGAAGCTGAGTGACAGGGAGGGGAATGAGCCAGTCAGTAAAAAGGCTCCTGGTGTGCAGCCACCTGCAGGGGTGGTGGGACTGGCCCTGGGCAGAGGAGCGGGGTAAGAGCTGGCAAGGTATTGCTGCAAGCAGCCCTGGAGGTGGTGGTTGGGGACAGAGAGAGAGAGAGAGAGAGAGAGAGAGAGAGAGAGAGAGAGAATGGGGCATGGTAATATACTGGGGAGACTCTGGTGGGTTGAAAGGTCAAGGCCAGTTCTCAAAATAAAGAGAGCTGGGGCTGTGCCTCTGGGCCAGAGTGCTTGTTTGCTTCATGTTTGAGGCCCCAGGTTCTATTTTCAAGTATTGAGGTTTGGGGGTAGGTTGGGCACTAAGCCAGGAGCATCCTGTGCTTTAGGTTGTCAGCTATCTCTAACCTTGAGCCAAAATATCCCCTTCCTTCCTTAAAGTTGCTTTTGTCAGGTGGACAATGCAGGGATCCAGGACTGGAGGTCGGTCTTAGGCTACTCACTTTCCTTTAGGCGAGTATCCATTGGTGTCTGTAATGTGTTCCCGATGGCTTCCATAAACTCCTTAAAGAAGTTCTTGACGGGCTCGAAGGACATGGGCACAGGGTGGCTCAGCTCCGAGGGGCTCATCTGCTGTCCCATCTCTGTCCTGGTGGCTATATATGCCTGTGTGGACGGGCACAGGGTCAAAATAGCTTCAGGGACTGCAAGCTGCATCTAGGCCTCTATTGCATACCTGGCCACTGTGGTCTGGTTGAGCTGTGCCACAGAGCAGAGCCCTGGGGAGACTGTGCAACTGGAGCTACTGGTGCCCTCTCCTCTCATGCTTCTTTCCCTTTATTTCTCTCTTCTTCCCTTTCTCTTTCTGCCCTTCTCACAGGGTGCCTAGGAGGGCCCCAGCCAAGAGGAATGACCAGGCCACAGCACTAAAATCCTGGCCATGGTGAGGGTCTGCCGCAGTACAGATGCACCTCCATATGTGGGGACCTGGGATCCATTCTGTTTTATTTTGTTTTGCTGGGGCAGGGTTCTATGGAGCTTAGGCTGACCTTGAACTCCTGATCCTCCTACCTCCACCTCCCAGATGCAGGATTTACAGGCACATATCACCAATCCTGGCCAGATGCAGGTTCTGAACCTACCAGAGTGTGAGCCCTGTGAGTCCCCCTTCCCCTAGCCCCAGGTCTACCAGAGGCCTTACTGCAGTATAGTAAATATCTGAGTTAAGATCATGTTTTGGTTGAGTAAGAATGGCCCCCATAAGCTCATATATTTGAATGCCTAGTCATTAGGGAGTGGCACTCCTTGAGAGGGATTAGAAGGTGTGGCCTTCTTGGAGGAAGTCTCACTGGGGGTTGGTTTTGGGGGTTTCAGAAACTCTTCTTCCTGCTGCCTGTGCATCTGCATGTGAAACTCTCAGTTACTTCTCTAGCATTGGTTCTGCCTGCATGCTGCCATGCTTCCTGCTATAATGACAATGGGGACTAAACTTCTGAAACTGTAAACCAGCCCCAATTAAATGCTTTCTGTTATAAGGTCGCTATGGTCAGCCGGGTGGTGGTGGCACACATCTTTAATCCCACCACTTGGGAGGCAGAGACATGTGAATCTCTTAGAGTTCGAGGTCCAGCCTGGTCTACAGAACTCACTCATTCCAGGATAGTGGAGGCTACAGCAAAAAAAAAAAAAAAAAAAATGTTGTCATGGTTACAGTGTCTCTTCACAGCAATGGAACACTAAGACAGTTCACAAAGTGCCTGCAACTTGGGGGCCCTGAGAAAGGCTGCTGTTAGGAATATTTATAGTTCAAGATATACATTAATTATCCTGGCAATGTGTACTTCCTGACCACCTGTGTGGTAATAATGAAGTGTACCCAATGGCCTGGGACATCTCTGTGTACTCCCCGGTGTGTAAAGATGGTGTTCAATGCCGCAGTGATGCAGGGGCAATATGAGTAGCAGGTGGTAGCTTGAGATAAGGGAGTCCAGCCATACCTGCAGCAGCTGAACAGGGTTGGGCTCCTGGCTGATGCCCCACACCCTGGTTGAGAACTCATCCATGACCTCAATTTGCTTCTCACAAGACTCGGCTTGCTCCCTGTACACCTGGAGGGTGAGCTGTGTGTTTTTATCGATGAATTTTTTGGCCAGTACTTCCTCTTCATCAAGGAGTAGTCTGAGTTCTGTGAATTTCTGTGTCAGCCAGGCTTTACTTGAGTCTGCATAAACCTTCAGGAAGAAAACAAAACACAAAACAGTCAGCCGTAGACACGACATTTGCTAACCAGGACGTCTGGAACGGAAAACAACTTCTACAGAATGAGCCCAGCAAGGTGGCCCTGTCAAAGCAAGAGGCCACTCGTAAAAAAGAAACTTTCTATAAGCACTGGCAAATGGTTTTGAGACGAGGTTTCTCTGTGTAGCTCTGGCTGTCCTGGAACTCACTCTGTAGACCGGCCCTTGGACTCACAGAATACCTGCTTCTGCCTCTTGAGTACTAAGATTAAAGGTGTGCAGCACCTCATCCAGCTAAAGAGCCTTCCTGCCTCCTTCCTTCCTTCTTCCCTCCTCCTCCCCCTCCCCCTCCCTCCTCCTCCTCCTCCTCTTCCTCCTCCTCCTCCTCTTCTTGTTAAACAATGTCTTTCTTGGTAGCCCAGGTGGCCTCTAACTCCCAATTCCTCTGCATCAGTTTCCTTCCCGAGTGCTGGGATTGAAGGTATGTAGCATCATGCTTGGCTTAACGTTCCCTTTATGAGCAGGGCATGTAGCACAGTTGGTAGACAGCTTTCCTGACATGCACCATGCCCTGGGCACACAGGATATGGTGGCACACCCCAAGAAGGAGGAGGCAAGAAGATCAGAAGTCAAAGTTGTCCTCGACTACACAGGAAGTTCAAGGTCAGCCTGGGTCTCAGGAGCTCTTGTCTGAAAACAAAAGCAAAAATCCTTTTTTAAAGTCAGGGGTGGATAGCAAAATGTCTAACAATAAAAAGAGCAAAGCTGCAAAAGACCTTGGAGTGTAGTTCGTTGGTAGAGAGCTTGTTGGGTATGCAGGAGGCCCCGGGTTTGCTCCCCAGCATCTAACTTAGAGTATAAAATGATACTGAGACACACAAAGGGCCTTAACCATTGCCTCCTCTTATGGGGACTACTCGGAAAAACATATGAAAAGACTTCTGTGCTGAGCCTCTGAGAGAGCGTTTATACTTGGACGATAGTTGGGCTCCGTTTCCAGAGTAGTCCACTCAAGTTTGCTAATTATAGAAATCGTGTTATAATCACACAATACAAACTACAAAGGGATCAAAGAATGCAGTGTTTTGTTTTGATACATGTTACAGCATGGATGAACCCTGAAGACACAATCCTAAGTGAAATAAAACAAATTAAAAACCGCAGCTGCCCTTTAGAGGCAGATGCCAATGCCCAGTGACAGGAAGTAGGGAGGAGGTGACTAGAGGCTGAGAAGGGGCCTGGGTAATGACTGCTTAATGGCTTCTGTTTCCTTTTTTTTTTTTTTTTAAAAAAAACATAGTGATCTAAAAAGAAATTGTAGTATGTGACTGTTATGGTTTGTACACGCTTGGCCCAGGGAGTGGCACTATTAGTTGTGGGCTTGTTGGAGTAGGTGTGTCTCTATGGGTGTGGGCTTGAAGACCCTCATCCTAGCTGCCTGGAAGTCAATATTCTGCTAGCAGCCTTCAGATAAAGATGTAGAACTCTTAGCTTCTCTTGTACCAAGTTTGCTCGGATGCCACCATGTTCCTGCCTTGATGATAATGGACTGAACCTCTGAACCTGTAAGCCAGCCCCAATTAAATGTTGTTCTTGCAAGAGTTGTCTTGGTCATGGTGTCTCTTCACAGCGGTAAAACCCTGGGTACACTCTTGTAAGAGTACAGATGGGGATAAAGGCATCAATCAACTCTGGCACTGGAGCTACAGGTGGCTGGGAGCCACCTGGCACAGGTGCTAAGGACAAATCTCAGGTCTGCCACTAAGCCCTGTCTCCAGCTCTGTTTTCAGTTTCTTTCTTTTTTTTTCTTTTTTCTTTTTTTTTGGTAGTTGTTGCTAGGTGGTATTCTTTGTTTGTTTGCAATAGGATATATACCCTTGCTGGGCCTGGAGCTTGATATACACTCCAGGCTGGTCTTGAACTTATGGCTATCCTGTCTTTGAAACAAGGGCTCCAGACTTAAGATCAGTCAGTCCCCTGACCTTAGCACAAGGTCATGATATAAGAACCATTTAGGCTATAAAACTCAACACACACACACACACACACACACACACACACACACACACACACACACACACACAGAGAGAGAGAGAGAGAGAGAGAGAGAGAGAGACAGACAGACAGACAGACAGACAGACAGACAGACAGACAGACAGAGACAGAAGAATAAGGAAGTTGGCTGCCAGTGTGGGTCCCATGGAGTCAAAGTGAAACTGGATTCCACACTGAACTGAGTTTGGAGTTGGCTGGGCTGGGTAGGGCTGGTGGTGGAGTGAGCCCCTGTGGTGCCTACCTAGAAGTGCCTAAGGACTACCTGCTAGAAAGTACCTGGCCATCTAGGAAGCTGGGTGACGGGAGGGTGAGGCATTTAGTGCATGAGATGCTGCCTGCTCTGTGACCTCCACCTTCTGGGCCTCTCAGGAGGGAAGGAAGAGGGGCCTTTGAGGAGAAGGCAGAAAGCTGGTTCCCGAACACCGGCCATGACTGGACAACTCTGCTGGGGGAACACCTGTGGGTGGTGCAACCAGGCTTTGAGATAGGCCCTCCAAACCCTTTCAGACCATTTTACTGACAGGAGCCATGCCCAGCACCGGTGGCAGAGGAGTGGTTATGCCAACATTGTGGTGGAGCCTAGTAGTACGCACAGCCTGGCTACATCCTCACACCTACATTGCTAGTGTGGCAAAAGTTGCCTCACGCCACCTGTGTCCGCGAACCCATGTTCTCGTTCTATCCTTGTAGCTTTCAGGGATCACAAAGGCACAGAACCAGGAGCTGAGGGGAGTTATTCCAGCCCCTATTGGTGATCAGGTCTGGCACCAGTCTCAGACGGTGAGCCTCAGGGCTATCTCCTGCCCTTCCAGCTATCTCTCACCCTTCCGTGGCTCACCACGAGGAGAAACTAGAGCTGAGGCAGAGGGTACAGGGCAAGAGAGCTGCAGGGTGTTCCTCCCAGCAGGGCACTGTTCCAGAGGCCGCTCCCACAGAGCCCCGCCCACTCTCCAGCTCCCAAGAGACCCGCCTGCTGTAGCTTTTACTTTCCATTCTGGAGGCCCTGGGCCCAGTTGATTGGCTGCAGGCTGGCCTGGCTTCCTGCTCCAGCACCTCTGATTGGCTCTTCTGTCCTGCACAAACCGTGCTCTCTCCCTCCAGCTGAAAACCCAGGTCTCCTATGCAATGAGACCCATGATAAATTATTTCCCCTTCCCACCCTCTCTTCCCATATATCTCTCTTCCCTTTCTCATGAGGACAGATTCTCGTGTACAGTAGGCTCCCCTTGAACACGAGGCTGAGGATACCTTGGTTCTTGAGTCTCTGGCCTCTCCCTAGTTCTAGGATTATAAGTGTTCATCACCACCCTGGCTGGTTTTATGGAGGCCTATAGGTGCTGAACTCGGGTCTGTACAAAAGCATTTGGTCAGCTACACAAAGGTAGACTTGAAAGACTGTTTCTCTCTGCTTTGGTTTTTTTGTTCGTATTTTCTTTTTTGAGATAGAGTCTCACTACATTGCCTAGGCTGGCCTTGAACTCCATGGTTCAATCTGTCCTCCTGTCTCAGCTTCCCATGCAGCCTGGACTACAGGGAGTATCATTTTGTCTGGCTTAGACATGCATCTCTTATGGGTCCTTCAGTTGTGACAGACTGCACATTCTAAATCCTTCATCATGTTTGCTTCAGCAGGCCCATACAGTCTCTCTCTCTCTCTCCCTCTCTCTCTCTCTCTCTCTCTCTCTCTCTCTCTCTCTCTGCCCCACTTCCCACTTTTCTCCTCTATTTATAGAGTATCAGAGTATGACATAGTGGCCCATGCCTGTACTCCCAGTGCCTCTCTCTCCTCTCTCTCTTCCCACTTTTCTCCTCTATTTATAGAATATCTGAGTATGACATAGTGGCATATGCCTGTACTCCTAGCATCTGAGAGAATGAAACAGGAGAAAGGTTAGAGGCAACCTGGGCATTGTGGTGAATTGCTTGCAATTCCAGCAGTCAGGAAGCTGAGGCAGGTTGATTCTCATAAATTCAAGCCTGGTCTACCCAGTGACTTCAAGAGCAGCCTAAGGGCCGGGCAGTGGTGGCATATGCCTTTAATCCCAGCACTTGGGAGGCAGAGACAGGCGGATTTCTGAGTTCAAGATCAGCCTGGTCTACAGAGTGAGTTCCAGGACAGCCAGGGCTACAGAGAGAAACCCGGTCTCGAAAAACAAACAAACAAAACAATAACAACAACAACAAGAGCAGCCTAGATCATAGAGAAATACCCTGAAGTTGGCATAAATTGCACACACCTTTAGCCCAGGAGGCAGAGGCAGGAGGATCTCTGAGTTCAAAGTCAGCCAGGTCTATAGAGCTAGTTCTAGCACATTCAGGGGTTCACAGAAAAACAACAAAGAGGTTAAACAAGGGCTGGTTGTGGTTCAGTGGGTAAAGGCACTTGCCACCAAGTCTGCCAACATGAATGGAATCCCTGAGATCTACATGGTAGGAGAGACCCAACTTCTGTGAGTTGCTGCCCTCTGAACTCCATATGTGGACTGTGGCATGCATATTCATACATACACACACTCTCTCTCTTTCAAGTAAAATATAATAAAACTGCTTAAACAAAGACATAAAAAATGAGTATAGGGACTGGGGAGACTAAATGCTTGCTGCTCAGGCATGAGGACCTGAGTTCAAATCTCCAGGACTAACAGCTAGGCGTGGGCAGGAGAGATGGCTCAGCAGTTAAGAACACTTGCTGCTCTTACAAAGGACCTGGGTTTGCTTCCCAGCACCTACATGGTGGTTCATAACAATCTGTAACTCCATTTCTAGGACCTCCACAGACAATACACGCATGTAGTACATATACACAAAGGCAAAACACGCATACACATAAAATAAAGATGAATTAAAAAAAAAAAAGCTGGGAGTGGCAGATTGCATCTGTGATTCCAGTATGAGGAGGCAGAGACAGGCAGATCCCTGGAGCCCTGGAGCTTGAAGGCCAGTCACCATAGTTGAACCTGTGAGCTTGGCATTCAGTGCCTGTCTGAAGAACCAAGGAGAGTGACTGAGGAAGATGCTTAAAGTTGACCTCTGGCCCCCATGATCACACGCACATACATGTACACTCATCTGCATGAATACATCTCTGAACACATACACACAAGGCCAACCTTGAAGACACAGGCTGCTGGTAAAGCCCTATCCCCAAACAACAAGTAAACTTCACTGCACGAAACGGGAGATTTGGCTGGACTGTGGTGGCGCGCGCCTTTAATCCCAGCACCTGGGAGGCAGAGGCAGGTAGATTTCTGAGTTCGAGGCCAGCCTGGTCTACAGAGTGAGTTCCAGGACAGCCAGGGCTATACAGAGAAATCCTGTCTCAACAAAACAAAACAAAACAACAAAACAAAAACAACCAAAACCCCAAACAAGATGGGAGATTCAGAGAGAACAGCGTCGTTGGGTCACTGCTGTCCAGGACTGGTGTGAAGGAGCATCTAGGGCTACAGGAGAGTGTAGGGTTACCCCTGCCACATGAATGTACCGCAGGGAAGCGCGCAGGGTGTGAGCTGGAGATTGACAACCATGGCTTTCACGGTCCCCTGGAAAGGCGTGTTTCATTGGGCTGGGTTATTGGCTTCTGCACAATAGACTTTGGACTGACCACATCTGAACCTGATTTCTGATTACAAAGCTCCATGGGTTAGTTTCCACATCAAAGGGAACTTTCCCCGGGTAGGCCCTGAAGTCCAGAGTTGCTTTCTCTGCCACAGATGACACCAGCCAGTGTTCAGCAGAAGGTTTGTGCCCTGTCTGATGTAAAACACTGAGAAAAGTTTTGAGGAGGATTGAGTTAGGTGGTAGAGTGCTGCTCTTGCGGAGGTCCTGAATTTGGATCCGAGCAACCACATCCACATTGGGCAGCTCTGTCATGACAACCGCCTGCATGCAGTTCCAGCTCTGAGTGATCTAATGCCCTATTCTGGCATTTGTGGGCATCCAAAAACATGTGGCAGATACAAACACACACACACACACACTAAAATAAATTAAAAATAGATTAAAACATACAGAGTTTGAATACTATGTGTGGAATATATTGAATACTATAGATACTGATCAAAGAAAGGGGTCTAAATAAACCAAGGGGCATCCTGTGTTCATAAATTTGGAAGTAATGTCGCTCAGGCTAGCCTTGAACTTGTGATCCTTCGGTCTCAGCCTCCCATGTTGTAGAATTGTAAGTGAGTACCATCTCTGGGTGTTTGTTTGTTTGTTTGGTTTTGTGTTTTGTTTTGTTTTGTTTTGTTTTTGGCTCTTTCTTCCTGAGACAGAATCATCTCTCACATCGTATGACCAGGATGCTCTGCAACACACTATGTAGCTCAGGCTAGCCTCAAACTTGCAGCAAGCCTCCTGCTTTAGTATCAGGGTGTTGGGGTTGCAGGTGTGGGCCTCCACACCCAGCAAAAGAGCCCAAATTGGAATAGCAAAGCAAGGCCATCAATTATTTCAAGACCTATTATCAGCGATATTGATCCTAACCATGTAGAGACATGGTTTACAGATGCACATAAACAATCATAAACTACTGTAGACTTACGTGCTGAGCTGACACAGATGCTATTAGAGTCTGTGCTCGGCACTGAAGGACAGTTAGGTGTCATCGAGGCAACCCTTAGCCGATAGTGAGGTGAAGGGACAGTCTATTTCTCCACAGGACCTTCGTAGTTTCCTGTGAATCTAGAAGCGCTTCAAAGTAAAATGTTGAAGAGCTGCTGACACTTGCTTCGCTCTTCCCTTTGACTCTGGTGCATGTAGCCCGGGGAGAAGACACTTCTCTGTGATCGCTTGCTGGGTCCTTTGGAACTGATTGATCATTTGGAGCCCAGAACCTTGCTGTTTTTAAACTTTTATTTATTACTGTATGTGTGTGTTGTGTGTGAGGACAGCTGTGTGTGGAGGACAGAGGACAACTTTTGGAAGTCTGTTCTCTACTACTGTGAGATCTGGGGCTTGAACTCAGGTTGCCAGACTTGGACAGCAAGTGCTGAGCCATCTCATTTGTCCCCCTGCTTTTCTATCTATCTATCTATCTATCTATCTATCTATCTATCTATCTATCTATCTATCTATCTATCTATGAGACATGGTCTTGTTTTATGCTCTGGCCTGGAACTCCATAGTAGATCAGACTTGCCTCAAACTTGGGCTGATCTTGCCTCAAAAACGCCGGGATTACAAGTATGTAGCACCATGCCCAGCCAGTCCTGCTCTTAGAGACTTGAGGGTCACCATTACTAATTAAGTTAGGGCCACTGATATGACCTGTGAAGATTCTCAGAACACCAGGACCTCTTGCTCTTTGATTAATAATAGAAGTTAGGAACTGGGGAGCCAATTTTGTACTCCTGTGTGGTGGTGG
Source organism: Mastomys coucha (assembly GCF_008632895.1). Lineage (NCBI taxonomy): Eukaryota > Metazoa > Chordata > Mammalia > Rodentia > Muridae > Mastomys > Mastomys coucha. The sequence continues at coordinate 7,569,040 of NW_022196900.1, forward strand.
TGGCGGCGAAGGTGGTGCATACCTGTTATCCTAGTAACTCAGAAGGCTGAGGCAAGAGGATTTGAATTTGAAGGAAGAAGTAATCCTGGCCTATGAAGTGGAGATTCTGAATAAACCAACCAACCAACCAACTAACCAACCAACCAACCAACCAACCAATCAAACAACCAACTAACCAACCAACCAACCAAGTGATCCTGGCCTTAACTAAGGCCTGTAACCCCAAATACTCAGGAAGCTAAGGCTTCATGAGTTCAAGGCCATCCGGAGACAGAGTAAGTTCAAGTCTAGTTAGTTAGCTTAATAAGACCCTGCCTCAAGACAGAAATGTTTCCTATGCTCCATGTTCCTTTATGTAACCACAATTGAACTCATTGGTACCCACATAAACAGGGAATGGCTAGTTGGGAATCAGTGGGAGGAGACAAGGGAGGGAAATGGGTAAATGTGATCCAGATACATTCTATACATGTCTGAAAATGTAGGAAGTCCATCATTGTGTATAGTTTATCCCTGCCAATAAAATCCTTTTTAAAAAGAGACTTTACAGAGAGTCCAATTTTAATAAAAAAAATTCACATTTTCACTCCACTCTCAAATAAGGTAAAGAGAGGTCTGGGAATGTAAACAGCCCAGTGGGAAAAACACTTGCCTACCATGTGCGTGACCCTGGGGTCAATCTGTAGTACACAATAAAAGAAATAACACGGTATGAAGGGGTAAGGCTGAAGGAAGCGTGTATCTAGGGACTAGACTTACATACACTCTATGTCTCATGGCCAAGAACCTTAAGAGTTGCTTGCCTGCCCTGTGAGCTGTTTTGCTTTCCTTACGGCAGTTTGGGGTGTGTGAGGATAGAGGGCCAAGTTCCTCTGGTCTTGCTGAGCCCTGGCTTTGGTGGACGTGGGGAAGCTGGACCACTGCCCAGTGAGGTATGGGGCAGAGGCTGAGGCTTCACAAAGTGTGAGAAACAGACCCTCAGGGCCACTCACCTGCATGCGTGCTTTCTGTGTGACCTTGTACTAAAATTTATAATTTTGTGTTCTTTCAAGACCCTTTAAGTTATAGGTGCTCCAAAGCCTACCAGCTTGGTTTAAGGCTAGTCCTTGTTTTCCTGAGGCATCACATTAGGATACTTAGACCCTGGTGGGGATATGTGGACATCTGCATTGAGAAAAAAAAAAAAGATGGGTGCACTTGCCTTGAGCCTTTCCCCAGCGTCTTCCAACTGGGCTATGTTGTCAGCATGTTGCCTCTTCTTGGTTGCCAAACACTCTAAACAGTCCTGGATTAGTTTCTGTGAGAAGGGTCAGGAGAAAAAGGGAAACTGTCACTTTTAAGCTAATGAGCTTCGAGCTTTGGTTCTCTCCACCACGGATTGAACTCCAAGCTTTGTAACAGGACCTCCACCTGCTGAGCCACTTCACTAGCCTGCAGCCCCTGAATTCTTTTTCAGCAGGAGTGTCTGGGGCACTGGAGGTGGGTAGTTTGCCCAGAGTCAAGTGGTGAGGTGCAGGGTGAGCAGAGACTCTGCCCCCCCACCCCCAGTCTCAAGCCTTTGTCAGGGATGCCCCCAGCCTAGATGCCTGTCTGCTATTTCTGTATGTCTGCTTTCAGAAGTAGCTATTTTTCTAAATACGTGATTTGGGTCTCTTCCATCCAAGGGTAGCCATTTCCACCTTAGCCTTGTCTACAGATGGTCTTCCACTTGGCACCTGGGCCTAACTCATAAAAACAGGGATGGGGTTCTGGACTTTTTTTTTTTAAAAAGAATTATTTATTTTATGTATATGAGTACACTATAGTTGTCTTCAGACACACCAGAAGATGGTGTCAGACCCCATTAGGTGGTTGTGAGCCACCATGTGGTTGCTGGGAATTGACTGCTCTGGAAGAGCAGTCAGTGCTCTTAACCACTGATCCATCTCTCCAGCCCCTCGGGACTGGACTCTTAATCAGCCAAGAGTAATACTAAGGCATGGCAATTTCCAGGGGAGAGCTAGAAGCTCAAGGAAGCTGGCAGGCATACGAGCTCTCCAGGAAGAATAAACTTAGGTCCTAGTCCTTGTCCTACAGCCATACGCTCAAAATCTGTTTCCTCCGTCGCAAGCACGGACGCTGTGTGGAGTAAATGAGATCGGAGTGGCTGGCCAACAGCGCATGCTCAGTACAGGCCCTTTTGCCATTTTAGCACCCAACAAGCATTCGCTGTGGTGGTGAATGGGCTTTATTGAAAGAGGAAACTGGGGGTAGGGAAGGGGGTCAGCCTTGGCCTCCGCTTCTACATACTCATCTACTGTGACACCTAAGCCACCTCTTCTCCAAGCAGGCCCAAGGATACCCCAGCTTTCTGGTTTGGGCCCTCCCCCTCCAGCCACTGGAATTTCTGTCTCCTGATCCCACAAAATTCTATTTACCCTTCAAAGCCATGTCCGCGCAATGGCACTTCCCTGGGGAAGGCTTGCGTGGCTTCCTGCCCCATGCTCTATTTCCTGGCTCTCACCGATCACCACCCTGCGCTCCCTAGTATGATATCTAGTGCATTGCAATGCTAACTACCTTTCCCCTGACCAGCCAGGCCACTCATCCAGATGCAGGGAAGATCTGACTTATTATGACTTGGCTCACAGTACAAAGCATTATGCTGAGTGTGTGTTTGATAAAGGAATGGCTCTGTCAATAGGTAGAGGAAGGGTGCCTGGGCTGATGCATTGGTGACTTGAATAAGCCTCGGGTCTCGGAATAGCAGCATTTGAGGATCATTATTAACAGTCATTTCACAGGTGAGGAAGGTAGGTTCTGGAAGCAGGGGCAGGACTCCGCTAGTCAGACTGTCCTCGCACAGGCCCGATTCAGCTTGGAGTTGTAGACTTGTCAAGGGTGGTTTAAGTCAGGGGAGAGCAGAAAGGAAGGTGCTCTGGGCAGAATTAAAACTTCTTGGAGATGAACATGATAAAATCAGGCCGGAGGATTCGGAAGGTTCTGGCAAGTTTGCCTTCCTCAAATACAGAGATGAGAATAGGTTGTGCAGAGCCAGGGCTGCCTGCTGTCTGCCTATCTTCTATAGAAGATAAGGCTGGGATTAACAAGCCTTTGCTGTGGGTGGGATGGGGAGGGGACCGTGGCGTGTTTGCATAGGGGGAGGAGCCGGATTCAAGGCAGGAAGAGGACCTTAACTGACTTTGCAAAATAATATAGGCCGTCAGGCCCCAGTTCAGAATGGCCTTTTATGAACTCCAAGGTCCAGAGACATTTCCAGGCTTCACGGAGCACACGCATACCTACAGTTTTCTTTTTCTACAATCTGGTCTTTTGAGATAGTCTCTCTACATAGCACAGGTTGGCTTTAAACTCTCCATTTCCCATCTTCATTCTCCCTGGTGTTCTGTTAGTCGAACGTCCCCCGCGTCCTCGACTCTGCCCTAGCAGAAGCGGTATAGGACACGAGCCTCCCAGTACCCCAAGCCAATCTTGGGAAGCTTCCCTGGGTAGTTTGAGCAACCTTTGCACTTCCATGGGGTTCTGCCTCCCGATCTTACGTCTACTATCTAGGGGACCTCAGGGCCCCCTAAAATTCCCGGGTCCTAACGGGATTTGGCGGGAAGACTCGGGCTGGCGCTCCCTCGCCGGTGACTCCTGGGCTCAATCTCCGCCCGCCCAGACCTGCGGTGCACGCCCTCGCGGCTTCCCACCTGCACGCGCGCAGCTTCCTCCTCGGCCAGGCCCACCGGGTGGCCGCGGTGCGCACCCAGAACCGGGCAGAGCGCGCACACGCAACGGCCGCAGCGGCGACAAAAGAGCTCAGCCGGGCGTTCGCTGTGCTCCGGACAACGCCAGCCACACGCCCCGTCGGGCTGAACGGGCGCCCGCGCCTCGGCAGTCCTGCTCGTCATTCTCAGTAGCAACCGCTGTGCAGTGTGGTCGGTAAAGGTTGGTGCAGAAATCGAAACCTTGCTCGGGGCGGGGCGGGCGACCCAGCTCCCCAGTGGCAAGCTGGAGGGGCAATGACCTGCGGGAGAGCTGATACTTGGCCCCGCCTAGTGCTGGGTCCGCCGCACGATGTCCTTCCACTCTCTCTCCCTGAGGAGGAGGAAGAGGCCACTATATATGGAAACACGGGTGCATACACAGATGGGCTCACTGGAAGTGGGGCTTCCCCGCTTGGTGATACTGGACTTCTGGCCAACTGCGGAGATGCGTGGAAGGTGGTGTGGCCTGCTCAGAGGGCCAACATTTCCTACACCTTACTTGTTCTTTTCCTTTAGTGCTTCCTCCCTATGATCAGCCTTGCAGGAACAAGTAGGGGTCGGGAGGTGAGGTTGGAACAGACTTCCAGAAACCCCAGTTATGTCCAGGCTAAAACTTCAAAGCCTCAAGGCCCCTGAAGATGCTCTGATCTCTCTTGCCCTGATGGGTGGATGACCCACCCTGTTTCCAGCCTGGGGATTTTGTAGTTCCTGCTTGAGGTATAGCTGCTGTTCACTGTCACCCATTTACTTGGAGGTTTGGCTTCTCCCCTCCTTCAGGAAGCCGCCTTCTCCAGAGCACCCTGATCACCCTGCCCCATCCTTCCCGAATTCTCTCAACCACAAGTAGAAAGGCTTCAAGGGTCTGAGGACCTTACCGACCAGTTTGCCAACCAGGGTATCACATGGTCCAGATACCTAGTACTAAATTGGTATTTGTAGTACAAATTAACAAAAGGAAATCGCCAAGCATTGCAACATCGAGTCTGGTGTTTTATTATTATTTTGGATGAGGCAGAGTCTCAGACTCTTTGTCCAGGCTGGTTTGAAATTCTCAATCCTTCTGCCTTAGCCTTCCACGCACTGGGATTACACATGGGAATTACCACCCACGGTTGATTGTCATATTTAACTTTTATTTCTTAATTATTATTATTATTATTTTTTTTTTACAAAGGTACAAGGAATTTAAGAAACATTCAAACAGCCACTCAAACAGCTTCAGGCACGGTTTCATATGAAAAACGTAGGTCCGTTTCTCCATTCCCGTTTCCCTCTGGGACACGACCTCAAGTTTTGTTCCAGGAAGCAGGATTACTGTAAAGTTAAGGTGGGTACAAGCTCATCTCCAAGCACTCTCCGTCATCCACACAAAGTTCCTGAGTCAACAGAAAGGGAGCGCCCAAGGCATGACATAAGGAGACGAGGGCGAGAGGCAGGCGGATTTCTGAGTTCGAGGCCAGCCTGGTCTACAGAGTGAGTTCCAGAACAGCCAGGGATACACAGAGAAACCCTGTCTCGAAAAAACAAAAAACAACAAACAAACAAACAAAAAAAATGAGGGTTGCTTTGCTGCTTGGGTGGACACTGTCTTAGTGGGCAGTGTTGTTCCATTAGCTCAAGAAGATAAACACATAATGTTAAAAAAAAAAGATGACAAATATCCCTCTCCCTTGCTATGAAATAATTTAAATAATTTATTCTAGATGTAAAAAAAAAAACCCAACAAAACAAGAAACAACAAATAAATTTGTTCATAGCCGCCTGTGACCTGTTCCTGAATGTGAGGTCTGGGTCTGGGTCCCTTACAGTAGGGATAGCTTTCTTGAGGGGACGGTGTTGTATAGAGACGTGATGGGAAGCTCCCGGGACCCCATCCCTAGCCACACCTAAGTGGCAGCCAGTGGTTTTGGGCTGGTTTCTCCACTATGAGGCCATCCTGCCTTCTGAACATGGGGTTGGAGCTTTACAAACTGACATACTAGTCACAAATGAAAGGAGAGAGAGAAGAGCCCCATCCCAGGAGCTCCAGGTCCCTGCCATTGCCTGGAGCCTCTCGGGAGTACAAATAAGTCGAGCGAGCATAGCTAGCTCATCACTGGGTACAGAGTCCTAGTGTAGTGTAGGGATGGAGAATAAACCGAGGAGCACAGGACTCTGGTGTGTGCAGATACCAGCGATGGTGAGTGGGAGTCATGTGGGAGTCAGCTTTGTACTGTTTCCATTGCCAATACAGGAGCAGGATGCTAGCCAAAAGTGTCTCCATCCCCATGTACAGAAGCCACCTAGACAGCTTGTCCAGAGGGCTACACCCTCCACTGCAGGGTCAGCTTCAGTGGGCAGGTCTGGTCATCAGTAGGTGCATCCAGAGGACAATGTGGGCTGTAACCTGTTAGCCTGGATGGCCCCTGCAATTCTCTATTGAGCTCCAGCATGACCCTGAGTGATGGGGGGAAACACTATCTGTCCAGAGGGGAGTCGGGGAGGGGGTAACTCTGTCTGCCTGTCCAGGGGGCATGAGGGAGGGGTACCTCTTGTAGTAAGCCTTGTCTCAAGTTCTTCTCAGGTACCAGCTGGGCTTGCTGTGCACCAAGAAAGAAAAGAGCTTTAGAACCGGACACAAGACACACAAGGGAGGGCCGCAGGCTTTCAGACCAGGTGCCACCTGGACCCAGTGCAGTCAACAAGAGCCCTTACTGGTGGCTGGCCACGGGGCTTTGCCACATCCAGTGCTGGGTCCCCTACCTCCCAGAGGACTTTAGATACTCTGGTTAGAAGTCTGTTTCTGCCCTCCTGGGGTCAACAGACATGGACTCAGCTCTGAGGTCTGTGTCCCCACCTATGGAACAATCTAACCACATGTGGCTGATTCTGGTTGGAAGGATGGGTTTGGCCGCCTGCCTATGGTTTAGAATCGGGCCAAATCTTCACTCTGGGAGGTCATAGCTCCTCACCAACCCTTAAAACCAGAATTCAGCAGAAGGTAGGGTGTAATCTAAGCCAGCCAGGGCAGGAACTGCAGCTTCGAGAAGGCGACAGGAAAGCGGCACCATGTCCCACTGGGATCTCTTTCAGCAACTGAGAGTTTTGTTTTCTTGGTATAAAATATAGAAATAGTGATTGTTCTCGGGGACTTGCGGTTTGGTTCTGGGCCTCTCCACCGAGCCTAGCGGTCGGTGTCCCTGAGGGCAAGGATGGAGGAGACCTGTGCTCAGAACTGTCCTAAGACCATCCGCAGGTTTTTGATCTCCAGTTCCAGCTGCTTGGTCTGGACCTCTCTCTGGATTAACAGCTCCCGGAGCCTCCGGATCTCCTCCTGTTGCCGGTAGAACATCTGCAACAGCTGTGAAGCACAGAGCAGAGGGTGAGGTCATCGGGGTGGCTGGGATAGGCAACAGCACAGATACTAAGCCACAAACTTTTGACTTGGTGGCAGTGGTTAAATTATTAGCAAGGGACAGTCACTTCTGAGCCGTGACGAAAGCCTTGCTTGCTTTACCCAACAGTGAAGTTTAGATAGCTTGCATGTATCCTATTTCTCCTTCCCAGATCCCTGAGGAGTAGAGCAAAGGACCTGAAGCCTAAAAACTATTTTTTTTGTTGCTTTTTTTTTTTCCAATCACAGGACTATGTAGTTAATACTAACAACTTAGCAGGATCTAGAATCACCTATGGAGTCTCTAGATTGAGTTAACTGAAGGGGAGGACCCACCCTAATTGTGGGTAGCATTAACAAATGGGCTGGGATCCTGGGCTGAAAGCTGAGCGCCAGCGCCCATCTCTCTCCGCCTCTGGCTTGTGGATGCCATGTAACCCACTGCTCTAAGCTGCTGCTGTGCCTTCCTCACCATGTTGGGCTGTGCCCTGGAACTGTGAGCCCAAATAAACTTCCTTTAAGTTGCTCCTGCTTTGTCGCAGCAGCAGCAGCAATAAAAAGTTGCTAACACACAGGCAAGTTACCTCCCCGGTCCTGAGTCCGTTTTCTCCTCTGGGAAGTGAAAGCTAATCCCTCACCATAATTATCACCGTACAGAATTGCCATTAGATGCTGGGCACCCCAAGGGTCTCTGTTATTCCCCCAAATGCCTGTGACATCTCCTTAGGGTTGCAGTGTTAGTACCTCTTTTCGGGTGTGGGAACTGAAGCTGAGGTTGTTTCCATTAGCAATCTGTCCACAGCGGTACTACAACAACCTCACACACAGTAGATGCTTAACACACACGGACTCGGAAAAACAGGTCTCAAAAACTCAGTGCAGTGCTAGGACTGTAACGGCACCAAGCCATATCTTCTGCCTTTCATAGAAGTCCTCACGGCATTATACACGTCCATCATATTGGTAAATGGCTGCTATTCAGAGCCCAAGTGGTGACTGAATTCACTAAGCCTGCTAAGGCCCAGCCCAGGCCATGCGGCTGGCTCCCTCCTGTCATTTCTTGCAGCCCACCACCCTCTCCCATCCTGCAGGCCTCTCCCTCCTCCTACCTCATTTTCTGTCTTTGGTGGGGGGCATTCGAAAACATCAAAGCCATTAGTGAGGCAGGACTTCTCCGCCAGCTGACGCTCCGTGGTCCACTTTGATACTTTCTCTTCCAGTAGAGGGAAGGACGCCTGGTCACCATCTTCGGCTGGGTGTGTCATGGGTTCTAAGGGCTGAGGTGGAACTTGGACCATAGAATTGGAGAGGGGTCTCTCTGGAGGCAGTGTCTGGGAGTCTAGCTCAGAGCCGGGTCTAAGGGACATCATGATAGGCCCTGGGGGTGGAAGCAGGAGGTTGTGAAGAGGGCTGAGTGGCCATGGGTAAATGGGTGTGGACACAGGCAGGCACCAGAAACACGGCGGAGGCTTCTGTGGACAGGCATGAACCCATCTCACGGCAACTGGGTACCAACATGTGAAGCCCATGTGTGGGGAAAGGAAGCTAGCATGTAGGAACATCGTACCACATACACTGGAGCTGCCTCCGGATGCTTGAGCTCCTCAAACAAAGCTTGTCCTTTCTCCCTTCGACCCTAGACAGGGCCACACTCTATAGTTCTGGGTGGCCGTGTGTGTATTCACGGTCCTCCTGCCTCAGCTCCCCCAAGGGCATGGACCACCCTGCTTGGCCTTGTCTTTGCTTTGTAAAGAGAGACCCATTATCTTCTGCTATTTATCAAGCAAAAAAAAAATAATTTTTTTTTTTAGGACATCTTCAGGTAAGCGTTGCACACTCAGGGGGGCGGGTCACACACAACTGAGAAGAGAGGCATGTAGAAGTATGCCTCCCATGCTCTAGGGATGCATGAAGTGAAGTGGGGGTGCTGCGGAGGAGCGGACGGGAGCCTGCATTGGCCTCCTCCTGCTTACAAGAACGGGGCAGAATCCGGTCAGGGAATGGTCTATTGTCTAGAGAATCTTGGGCTACAAATAAGCAGAGGAAATGGTGAAGGGGGAGGGGAGTGTGGCTGAGGCACCCAGACACTCTGCAGTCGCATTGGCAGTTTTTCTATGGAGTGATATCCTCTTGTCCAGAAGGAGTTTAGGGACCAGGCTTGGACAAAGCCTCTGCTCTCCTGGCATTATATATATGTAACCAGTCACGGGGTGGAGGTTGAGTGGGGGGCAGGGCTGGCTGACCAGGACCTGTCCCTACAGCACAACAACAAAGATCCAGGCCAACCCACTCAGCTACTTGGGACCTCCAGGACTCCAGTTTCCTAGCCTCTTAGCCTGCTCCCAACCTCCCTCACCTCTGTTCATTCCGCTGAGCCACTCGTGAGCCATCAGGGAGGGCTGGGCCGCTGCGGTGGGCGGATAGATGTCCTCTTGGTAGGATTCTGACTGTAGAAGAAACGTGGACAATGAGGGCTGAGCCTTGGAGTCCCTCTCTTCCAAACCCTGGTGTGAGGAGCCCCTGGGCCAGACACAGCGGCAGAGGTGGGACAAGACTCAGCATTCTAGGTTCCAGGGCAGTTCACACTGACCCTGAGAAGGGCTCCCACAGTATGGGCTGGTTTCTGGGATTCTTGCTCTAGGTGGGCATCTCCCTGAGACAGGCCCACCGACTGCACTCACCCTCCGGGGTACAATCATGGACACCGGCTCGATGAGGCTTTTGGTGGTGATCAGTTTGTAGAAGCGGAAGATCTCGCAGGAAGACACATCGAGACCTCTCTTTGGCATGATACCTGTGGCCAGATGGGCAAGAAGAGATGAGAAATCCTGGCCTGGCTAGGGCTGCAGAGACCCAGTGGGCATGGCAAAGACAGACTGCACACCTATGATCAGAATATGCCCTCCCCGCAAAGCTCTCCTCTGTGAACAGCTCCTGACCAATAGCTGGGCTGGGCTGCCCTGAGCCAGGAAACAAGGCAGGATTCCAGAATCAAGCATTGCTTCCATCTTCCTTCAAGGTTTAACTATTTTAGCTGGATCCTGAAGTCGGTCTACTCTCCCTACGTCCACCCTCACAGGCCTAGAACCTAAATGCTCATTTCGTGTCTTATTTTTGAGACAGGAACTCATGAAAGCCAAGGCTGGCCTCAAACTTAGTTATGTAGCAGGGAGTAGCTTTGAACTCTTGACCCTCCAGCTTTTATCTCCCGAAAGCTCAGATTACTGGTAAATACAGCACAAACCCCCATTTGTTTGTTTTCTTGAGGCAGGGTCTTGCTGTTATGTAATCCAGGCTGGTCATAACCTTCTGATACTTGGGCCTCGGCCTCCTGAGCCTAGGATTACAGATGTATATCATTAGACCTGGCTTTCAAATGTTCCTAATATGGCCACTCCAGTTTTTTTTTTATTTCTCCTTTTGTTTGATACAAGATTGCACATAATCCTGCCATGACCTCAAACTTATTATACAGATGAGGATGACCTTGAATTCCTGATCCTCCTGCCTCCATCAGCCACATGCCTTAGGAATTTGGTAATGCGAGAGGCACCACCAGAGGCAATGCCTTGGACTTCCAGAGCCAAGAGCCTTAACATGCCTTGCTTGTCATAACGCGTTCAAGCTTCAGTACTGATGTCGGTATCAAGAAACAGACGGATATGGCCTACAGACCCCTTGGTCATCCCCTTCCTGTCTGGTGTTTTCCTGCACCAAGGCCTAGCCCTGGTGTCCTGACCCGCACCCACATGGCTTTGGGGTGCCACTCACCGATCCCCTTCTGTGGGTTGTAGGAGCGGTACTCAGTCAGGTAAGTCAGGTGAGGCTTCTCAGTGCTCACCTCATAGTAGCGGATGTTCCCGTCTCCCTGGGGAGGGCAACCGGGAGAGTCAGAGCTGAGTCGTGAGTGCTGCACTGGCCCTGGTGGCTAATAGTAAGACCCTGACCTTCAGAGTGGACAGCTGATGGACCCAGATCATACAGGGACACCAGGAAGCTTTGGCCTTGCCAACTGTCAAGGCTAAGAAGTCCCTGACCAACCACCACAGCCCACCCATGTTTCTCTTGTGCAGAAGCCCTAAGAAAGTTCCCATACGGTAACCCCCTCGGGAGTCAGGATGATTGGCCTCAGACACCACCCCGGCTCTCAGCCATGTGGACATTTTCCATTGTCAGCGTCACTTGGAGGTACTGTTACTGGCATACTGAACAAGGAACAGGGATTCCAGATAATAGGACATCGCTACCCAAGGCAAGCTATTGTGCTTCAAGTTTAAGGACTCCCTGTTGAGAACCACCACTTGGACCAGGAGTTTGGGAGGAACAAGCTTGGCTGGGTGGGTTCACACCAAAGCCCCAGCTTCAGGTGGCCCTAGGGAGCTAGGAAGGAAGGGGGGCCAGTATCTTCTCCACCCTGTGCCTTCAAGGACCCTAAGATGTTTCCTGACCATCCATGGAGCTAAGCTTAGCATATCCCGTCTCCAGTATCGGGGTCCCGAGAGCTGCCCCCCTCCTATGCCAGACTGACCTTCCCCACAATGTACAGCATGCTGGTGTCCGAGTCGAAGAAGGGAAACAGCACACCAGAGGAGCCATCCAGATCCTCCTCCGTGAGGGGCACAGAAAGGTTTTCCTGCAAGGGAAGAGAGACAGTCACTTCTGGAGGATCACTCCTGGAACCCCTGTTGGTCCTGCTGCCCTGGGTGTACGAGTGTGGTTGCTGTCTGAGATGGAAGGCTTGCTGTTCTATAGGACATGTTTTGGGGAGAGGTCCGGGTCCTCAAGGCGGAGTCTGTGGATTATTCTCTGGAGGACATGATATTTATTTAGCACCGTCCCACCCCATTTTGTCAGCATTTTAGGCACTTTTTAAAAAAAAATTTATGTGTATGGGTGTTCTGCCTGTATGTCTGTGCACCATGTGCATGCAGTGTCCAAGGAGACCGGGAGAGGGCGTCAGACTCTCTGAAACTAGAGTTATAGTTGAGAGCTGCCACATGGGTGCTAGGAGCCACACCTTGGAGCTCCACGAGAGCAACACGTACTCTTTGCCCCTGAGTCACCTTTGTCAGCATTTTGTTCCTTTTTTTTAAAGATTTATTTATTTATTTTGTGTATATGAGTACACTGTAGCTGTCTTCAGACACAACAGAAAAGGGCACCAGATCCCATTACAGACGGTTGTGAGCCACTGTGTGGTTGCTAAGAATCGAACTCAGAACCTCTGAAAAAGGAATCAGTACTCTTAACCTCTGAGTCATCTCTCCGGCCCAGCAATTTTGTTCTTAACAAATCTTTTGAAAAAAAAGTCTTTGAAGCCAGGCAGTGGTGGCGCACACCTTTAATCTCAGCACTTGGGAGGCAGAGGCAGGTGGATTTCTGAGTTCGAAGCCAGCCTGGTCTACAGAGTGAGCTCCAGGACAGCCAGGGCTATACAGAGAAACCCTGTCTCGAAAAACCAAAAGAAAAAAGTCTTTGAGATGGGGCTTCACTCTGTAGTCTACATTAGCTAGAACTCAGAGCAATTCTCCTGTCTGGAATTGGTTTTTGTTTTGTTTTGTTTTTCTTTTCTTTTCCTTTTTTCTTTTTCCAGTATTGAAAAATCAAACCCAGAGACTCATGCTATTAGGAAAACACCTTATCACTGAGCTACAAGTCTCTTTTAAAATTGAGAACTGAGAGATGGTGTTGAGGCTGGCCTTGAACTTATTGACCCTGTAACTAAGGCTTTCTAGTACATAAGTTTTCACATGGCCGACTTGAACTTAATATGGAGCCCTCAATCCTCCTGCCTTCATCTCCAAGTGCTAGGTCTGGCTTCCTGTTTATTTTAACAAGGAGACTGATGGCTTTATCCCAGGTAGGTGGGAGGCCCTGCAGTCTGTCCCCAGCACTTGAAAACAAGTAACTGAACAGCTCACCTTCCATCCATAGTGGGCCTTCTATGAGCACTGGACCTGCTCTCCGGATGTCCCCTACCTTCCTCTATCCCGCCCCCCCAAGCTTCTCTTGGGACCCCACCTCCCTCCTGAATAATGAGATTCAGGGCTGGCTGTCCCACTTCTGTTACTCATCCCTGGCCCCAGCCCTGCTACCCTCTGACTGAGTGTGAGGTTTAATGAAGAGGCACCCCGTGTGAGTGAAAAGAGGCTGGGCTGAGCCGCAGGGGGAGGGACAGGCCAGGTGCAGACTCACCTGGTCCCACAGGGCCATCTGCCGGTTGTTCCAGCGGGAGGTACCCGTGGATAGCAGCTTGTTGAGGCTCCCCAGGAACAGTACTTTGTTGGCCCGGTGCCCCTTGTAGTTGGCTTCCTGGAGGGATAGGTGTGGTCAGCGTTGAAAAGCTGCGGGGGCTGGGACTCCCAGCTGCAGATGGGGTGCCCGCCTCCTCACTTGGCTCCTGTGTAACCTTGGTTAATTCCAGGAAGCTGTCAAGTGAAATCTCCCATTCTATTGAGAGCGGTATCTGAATAGAGTCAGGCAAACCTCGGCCCTTTCCACTCTTTTTTTTTTTTTTTAAAGATTTATTTATTTTATATACATGAGTGCACTGTCACTGTCTTCAGACGCACCAGAAGAGGGCATCAGATTCCATTACAAATGGTTGTGAGCCACTGTGTGGTTGCTGGGATTTGAACTCAGGACCCCTCGAAGAGCAGGCAGAGCTCTTAAGGACTGAACCATCTCTCTGCTCTTTTCTTGATACAGGGTCTTATGATGTAGCCCAGGCTGGCCTTGAACCCTTTACTCGTTCTGTCTCAAGATTACAATATGTGCCACCCTACCCTGCTCCATCATGAGCACTTGCCCTGAGTGAGGCAGAAGGACACGGTTGTGTACTGGCACTTGAAACATCCTATTTAATAGCTTCAATGAGGAAGGGTGAGCAGTCCACCGCAGCTTCTGAGCAGAGGCTCAGAAAGCAGAAAATCCTGGCCTAAAGTGGCTCCTGACCCCTGGCCAATGACAGAGAGGAGACACATGGCCAGCTCTGAGGTCAGGTTCACAAGTTCACAGTCCACCTCTCTACACAGGCTAGTCATTTCCTTTCTCTGGCCTTAGTTTCCTCATCTGTAGAGTGGACACAGCATACCTCAACATTCCCT
>NW_022196900.1:7583277-7590324 GCF_008632895.1 Mastomys coucha
CCCCCCCCCCCCGCCTCCATGATGCTGAGGCCAGCTATGGAGGCTGCCTCCAGAGGCTGAGCCCAGCTGCTGACAATGCTGTCTGTCACCCCGTTGTCAAAGTAGCCCCGAACCTCGGCCCAGCACAAACCTGGAGGACAATCCCTAGCCGGGGGTCAACAATCCGAATCTTGCGGTCCTTACAGGTGGTGGCCAGCAGGCTGCCGTTGGTGTTGAAGGACATAGAGAGGATCACATCTTGGTGACAGCTGATTGTTCTCACCGGCCCAGCAATGACGGAGTCCTTTGTGTCCAGGTTCCACACCATCACCTGCTCGGCAGAGTGCTGGCTCTGAGCAGTGGCCACTCCGCCCAGCCCCCATCGACACACAACAGCAGGCAGCAGTGAAACTCAGTATTCCCAGGAGGGAAGATGCAGCTGGCAGCCAGGGCACTCCTGAGGGGTGTGCCTGAGGCTGTATGCACAGCGGGCCGCTGCTGGGAGTTCTCATGTCTAGCAGGAGAAAACCTGCCACCAGCCTTTGAACAACAAAGTGCTTATGTTGGGAGGACCTGGGGTGTGAGGTTCTTGTCAGGAGTAGCACACCTCACTTTCTGTTCATAACCAGGGATGCCAAAGGAGCCCATAGCCACTGCCTAAAGTGTGAGTGGCACTTCCAGAGATGTAGCCACACCCACCTCCTCCAGGACAGATAAATAAGCATTTCTGACCAGAACCTTCCAACAGCTCTGTCTCTTTTGGATCTGAGAGGTTCCTGAGGTGCCTCTGCAAATCCCAATAGAGTCAGCAGAGGAGAACTGAAAAACCATTTGTACTGCCTGGTTTTGTGTGTCAACTTGACACAAGCTGGAGTTATCACAGAGAGAGGAGCCTCCCTTGAAGAAATGCCTCCATGAGATCCAGCTGTAAGGCATTTTCTCAATTAGTGATGGGGGTGGGGGGAGGGCCTAGCCCCTCGTGGGTGGTGCCATCCCTGGGCTGGTAGTCCTGGGTTCTATAAGAAAGAAAGCTGAGCAAGCCAGGGGAAGCAAGCCAGTAAGCAGCATTCCTCCATGGCTTCTGCATCAGCTCCTGCCTCCAGGTTCCTGCCCTGTGTGAGTTCCTGGCCTGACTTCCTTTGGTGAGGAACAAAAACGCAGAAAGTGTAAGCAGAATAAACCCTTTCCTTCTCAACTTGCTTCTTGGTTATGTTTTGTGCAGGAAAAGAAACCCCGACTAAGGCAAATTGGTCCCAGGGACTGGGGCATTGCTGTGATGGGCCGGACCATGCTTTTGTTTGGAGGAATGTGGGTTTGGGGAGCTGGAAAGCAGTGGAATGCTTTAAGTGAAGCGTAGTGGGCCACCCTCCTAGTAGGAATATGGAGACTTTGTTGCTGAGTGTGATTTGAACTGTGCAGACCTGGCCCCGGAGGTTTCAGTGGAGAAGAATTTCAATGTGGCCTAGAGATTGTTTTTGTGGGATTTTGGTGAAGAATGTGGCTGCTTTTTACCCTTGTCTGAAGAGTCTGCCTGAGTCTCAGGTAAAGAGACTTACATTAATTGCATTGCCAAAGGAAGTCTCAAAAGAGCCCAGCAGAGACTGTATTCTCTGGTTACGTCTCCTGAAAGGGCGTTCTGAACAAACGTAGCAGGCTTAGAAAGGAAAAATATAGCCGGACGGTGGTGGTGCACGCCTTCAATCCCAGCACTTGGGAGGCAAAGGCAGGTGGATTTCTGAGTTCGAGGCCAGCCTGGTCTACAGAGTGAGTTCTAGGACAGCCAGGGCTACACAGAGAAACCCTGTCTCAAAAAAAAGGAAAAATATAATATATATAGTTCAAGTATTAAAGGGGCACCAGGAAGTGAAATGGAGCTGAATCCTGTGTTCTAGGAGATAGCAGATTAAGGGAGTGGGACCACCAACCCACTCTGTCTGTAGACTGGTGCTCAAGACACTAAAACCCAAGGAGAACCGTGGGATATTCCCATGTAGGTCAGAGATGAGCTGCAACAGGCTGAGTCTCCAGTGCTGGGAATGGTCGGTCTGGGCACTAGATGGGTTGGGGCAGTATCAGGTGGGCCCAACCCAACCCTCTGAGGCTGACTGCAGCGGACTGAAGTATGTCCTGATCCTGTCCCCTAAAACCTCAAGTGGGCCTTTACTGTCAACAAGGTCTCAACAGATGCAGTTAGTAGACATGAGGGCACAACAAATGAGGGAGGCTTCTCCACCTAACAGTGAGAGGAAGCAAGGACTCATGGAGGCACACGGCTGTGAGATAGAAGCGGAGACCAGGGTGATGGAGAGGTGAGGAAGGGCACTTCCCCAGGCCTGTGTAAGCAGTGAGCTGCCAACACCTTGCCTGAGCCTTTCTAGTCGACAGAGCTCTCAGAGAAGCTTCTAGAAGCACCGGCGTGCGGTTTCCCGTGTACAGGAGCCTCCGACTCACCTTGTAGTCATAGCCAGCACTGAAGAGAATGTTGGCAGTTGTGGGGTGCCACTCCACCAGCCCCACCCTGCGTGCATGACCCATCAGCTCCTTCCTGTAGGTTGTGAGGTTCCTTGTCAACAACTGCTTGGGGATGTTCCAGATCTTAATCTGGAGGGGAGACACATGCAGGAGTATGAGCTGGGGGCATCTCGGTGCTGTTGCTACCCTAAGCCATAGATTTGCTAGTGCCTGGCAGAAGGACCTCGTTGTTGTTCTCCATTGCTGTCCCAGCCCTGTGGAGGCAAAACTGGAGACTCCCTAAAGTCCTTTACTAAGCAGGGCTGATCTTGACTAGAAGGCAGACCTCACTCTCAAACCTGCCCCAGGAGCTTTGACCATCACCATGACCTGAGCTGAGCAGGTAGGGTGACTGAAGATAGAAGGGGCTACATGGCAAAGGGTAAGGCCTCCGTCATGGAAAAATACAACACGGAACCATGGGGAAAGCTGGATGGGGGCACGGCGCCCAGGAAGTGCTCTTTACATTCTGCTAAGTTCTCGGTGGGTGTTCAGATCCTATCCCAGAGATACGCAGGTTTCCCACGAGGCTTTGCTTACAGCTCAGGGACTTTTACTTCCTGGTTTTGGCCTTACCATCAGGCCATGAACTCTACTTGCTCTGTCTGCAGGTCTGGAGGGAGATAGGTTCTGGGCTTTTGGAGGGGGAGGTGTGACCCGAAGGAAATGACACTTACCTTATCCTGGGGAGGAGGAGCAGGGAGCTCCTTCCAAGGATGCATTTACATGCACTAGGGTTGTTGTCACCCAGTACCATCCCCCCCCTTCATCCTGCTCCTTCCCCTCCCCCAGAGGGTGCAGAAACATTTCAGGAAGGCCTGGTAGGGTGTGATGGTTCACACCTGTGATCCTGGCTCTAGGGGTCTACAGAGGGAGGATTATAAGTTCAAGGTCAGCTTGGGATACACTGTGAGAGCCTGTTTCAAAATAACCTCCCCCAATTAAAACAGTAATAACAAAACACCCCATTTCTAGCCCCCAGAATATCTTTTAGGGAATCTTTGGAGCAGACCTTAAAAGGGGAGGTTAGAGGAGGGCAGCTGTGCTGCCCCATCATGTCTTGCAGAAGCCTGACGGTTGGAGACCAGCCAAGTTCTCAGGCCTGACCTCCAATCTTTACTTGAAACTTCCTACTCTGACCCAAAGTCTTGCATACAACTCAGGCTGGCCTTGAACTTGAGATCTTCCTGCCTCAGCCTCCTGAGCTGGGATTCCAGGTGTGCACTACCACCCAGTGTTCTCTGCCGTTTTTCCCCCTGCTTCCTTCCATAATGAATTCTCTTTCTCTTTTTGCCTCAGCTGTCAGGCAGCCCTGAGCTAAATTAGGAACTCAGGGGCTGCATCCTACATCACTGACATTTCTAGTAAATCCTTCACTTCTGCTGTGTGTGGTCATATCTCTCAAGGGAAGTGGCACAGTTGGGGGACAGAGAATAGGCTGTGAAGTCAGACAGGCCTCAGTTTGAAGCCGGTTCTGCAGTCTGTGCTGTGTAACATTGGGAAAATTGCTGTATCTTTCTGATCCCCAGCTTGTCTATGCAACAACACACTCTGTAGGGCACTGGGAAGACAGAGGGGAAGTCAGAATACAGCAGGGTGACAAGAAATGCTGACTGTGGCTTTTATCCACACCCAGTTACATTTTCTTTATGTATTCAGTGTGTGTGCATGCACCCATCTGCCACTGGGTATATGGAGGCCTGAGGACAACTTGTCAATTCTCTCTTGTCACCATGTGGGTCCATGAGATGGATAGGAGGTTGTCAGGCTTGTCAAGAGGTACCTCCCCATCCCAGAGCTGTGTCTCTCAGGAGCATCCACACTTGAACCATTTGCTCATGACTGGGCCCCTTGTTTTAAGTCACAACCACTGTATCTTTGAAGTAGGTGCCAGAGGGATAAAAAAAAAATAATGCTGAACATTGTGCAGACAAAGTATGTGCTCCTGGCACAGAGTGAGCTCAAACCCACTGGGGGTTGGGTGTATGGAAGATGGCTATGCTCTCAGCTTCTCAGGAGGTTGGAACAGGAGGATTGCTTGAATCTAGGAGTTTGAGATCACCCCCCAGTGATACAGAGAGCTGGGCTTGGTTGGCCTCTTGGGGTGGTTTTGGGTCTATGTTCACATAAGCCCCTTCCTTGTCCCTCATTCATTCACTGTGACACAGAATGACCTGATATTTTCCGGTCTCCTCACAGGGTGTCCAAACCTCCAAGGGTGGAACTCCTCTAAGAACATTAGTCTCGTTGGGTTTTCATGAGATGGGCAGAAGCTATTATACCCATTTTATAGGAGGGGAAATTGAGGCTCTTAGAGAGGTGCCATGGATCCCAAGTCCCACACACCCAGCGCGTCGCCTCCAGCTCTCGCTTCCTTCCTGTGACATCACCTCAGCCTAGCATTCTGGAGACAAAGCTGGGACTGGCCTCTGATGGCAGGTTTGGGTGCCTGCCCTCCATCCTCTTCCCAGCATTCCTATGCTCTGGATGTGTGGGCACTCACCGTGGCATCTTCAGAACAGGAGGCAATCTCAAAGTCATTGAAAGGATTCCACTTGATGTCCAAGACGTTCCCTCTGTGCCCACAGACCTTGGGGTAGTGAGGGTCCAACTTTCCCGTCTGTAAGACAGTGTCACAGGCAGGCATCAGGAGACTGGCACAGCATCACAGAAGGATGGTAGGATGGACCTTAGCGCCTCTGTCAGTCAGTCATTACTGAGTAGGTGGGAAACATATGGGGGGTCTACGGCCATACCACCCTGAACGCGCCCGATCTCATCTGATCTCGTAAGCTAAGCAGGGTTGGGCCTGGTTAGTACTTGGATGGGAGACTGCCTGGGAATGCCAGGTGCTGTAAGGCTTAAAAAAAAAATATGGGGGAAGAGCCAGGGCAGCATACGTTCCCACACCCACTATGTGACGCTCTCTGAGCCTTCCCATCCTCCTTGGCACAGGGGAGGATGAATGGATGGTTCACAGACTGGACTGAGAACCATGGGAATAGTCTGCCCCAGTGTCCAGTGCCCAGTAGGTGCTCAGTCTGGGCCTTTTCCTTCCCGCACAGCTGCCACAACTATGTGGTACAGCCCTTTCTGGAAAATGGCCTGGCTGTTAAATGCTGAGAGGTACCATGTGACCCAGCAGAGACCTAGCTGTATCCCCGAGAGAAATGGAAACATAGATCCACTTGAGACTCATTCATTAGCATCCATAGCAGCACTGTCTATGACAACCAAAAAGAGGAGGCCGCCCAGATGTCTACCAAGTGACATGTGGTGAGCGCAGTGCACAGCACCGTCAAGCAGTGAAGTATTATTCAGCTAGAAAAAGGAACACGGTGAATGAACCTTGAGGGCATTTATCTAAGTGAAAGAAATGGGCATGAAAAGCTACTTATCAACAGGTGAGGTAGCACATACCTGTGACCCTAGCACTGAGGAGGCCATCTTGGACTTAAACATAAAATCTGACATTAGTTAGGCATTGGTGGCATATGCCTACTGTCCCAGCGACTTAGGAGGCTGAGACAGGAGGGTCTGTTGAGACCAGGGACTGGAAGGAAGCCAGGACAATAAAGTGGGAGGGTCACACACATGTGGGAAACAGGGTAGGGACTCCAGCTCAGAGGCAGAGCACCTGCCAGCATGCTGAAAACCCTGGGCTCAGTCCTTCCACCACCGAGGAAGAAAAACGTGTACACAAATGCAAGTTGTGTCATTTCACATGATGTGTGAGGAGGTAGAAAAGGCTGCCATGCTCTATCAGATGGCTCTGCCTCCATTGTTGGAAGCAGCAGCAACCTGGACCGGACAGGCAGGTCATGGCCCCTAGGTGTCCTGTAAGGGACCAGTCTTAGCTAGCAGCTCTTTGCCCAGTGCACTGGGCGCCCCAGCCCACCACATATATATGCTGTGTTGCTCAGGCTGGCTTTGAACTCCTGATCCTTCTACTGCCACATTTCATAAGATAGGATTACACGGCATTTACAGGTGTGCACCACAACTGGCTTTCAAGGTGAGGTTTTGAAAATTAAAATCCAATCATGTCATGTGCCTATTTTCACTCTGCAAACCCCTTCCTCAGGCTTGAACCATAACAATCTCTTCCTTGTAGGACTGTAAAGGGTTAAGTGAGACAGGAAGTGCACAACAGGGAGAAGCTGAGGTAAAGGCTCAGCAAGAGTAACTATGCCCTGGCCAGAAAAATCTGTATCTCAAGGCTGAGGAGAGGAGGGTAGAAGGAAGAGGAGGAGGAGGAGAAGGAGGGAGAGGAGGAGGAGGAGGAGGGGAGGAGGAAGAGGAAGATGGAAGAGGAGGAAGAAGAGGAGGAAGAGGAGGAGGAGGAGGAGGGAGAGGAGGAGGGGAGGAGGAAGAGGAGGAGGAGGAAGAGGCGGGAGAAGAGGAAGAGGAGGAAGAGGAAGATGGAAGAAAAGGAGGAGGAAGAGGAGGAGGAGGGAGAGGAGGAAGAGGAAGAAGAGGAGGAGGAGGAGGAGGCAGCAGCACTAACAGCTGTAGTTGTGTGCAGATGACGGAAACACAGCTTTTTTTTTTTTTTTT
>NW_022196900.1:7590495-7654790 GCF_008632895.1 Mastomys coucha
TTTTTTTGAAATAGGATCTCTTGTAGCCCTGGCTGGCCTTCAACTCATTATATAGCCAAGACTAGTTTGGTAATTTTTAAAAAGATTTATTTATTTTACATATATGAGAGTTCTATCTGCATGTATGTCTGCATGCCAGAAGAGGGCATCAGATCTCATTACAGATGGTTGTGAGTCACCATGTGGATGGCTGCTTGGAATTGAACTCAGGACCTCTGAAAGAACACCCAATGCTCTTAACCACTGAGCCATCTCTACTGCTCCTAGTATTGTACTTTTAATCCTCAACTCTGCTTCCTACGTACTGGGGTTATAGGCATGAGCACACTATTGTTATTATATTTTTTAAAATAAATTTCCATATTTTTGGCACAAACAGAAAAGGCATATTTATTTCTGTAATTCTAGCACTGGGGAGGCAGAGGCAGAAGGACTGACTGTCCCTAGGACACAATCCCTAGGCTGAACACAATCTGATCTACATATCAAGTTCCAGATCAGCCAAGACTGTGAAGTGAGAACTCACCTTAAACGATATAATCAGAACTACAAAATTTCTGAAAAGATGGTCCTTCTAGGATTAGCTGAGAATTGGTTCTAGTGTTCAAAGCATTTTCAGGAGTGTAGGAATGGTGAGTACACAGGCCAGGCTTTCTAATGCTGTTCCTGTGGCAGGCATCACTAATGGATCACAATGCTCTCAAGCAGACTAGGGGAGAGACGTTTCCAGGGTCATTGGGACTTGGAGGAACAGAGCTGGGCCTCTGCCCAACAAATTGAAGTGAACATCTGGTGGACTTCCTGGGCTCTGAGGAGTTCTAGCCTTCTTTGAATTGTCCTGGCCCTGCTTCCTACATTCTTTCCCTTTTCTTGTACCATTTCCTGGGTCAAAGGGCACGGCAGTACAGAATCTCTTGCTATAAGCCTGATTGCTCTGGGCTTTTATCTTCATTCTCTGGCTCAGAGCCATGCCCTCATTTCTGCCCTGCAGGTTTCGCAGGAAATGCCAATTGTCAGGCAGGCCTCTGGCTAACCCTAGGCAAGCTGCCAAGAGGCCACCGTCGCCACACCCTCACCTCCTGTAGAGTGTGTTGCTTCAGGGCTAGGTTGACCATCAGAGCTGGGCTCCTCTGGGAACCCCCCAGAGCAGAAGCCACATCAGCCCCCTCTCCTCCCACCCAGGGCATTAGTAACATTAGTTGTCTGAAGCTATTGACTGGGCTGCTGAAAGCCTGTCCAGGAGGGACATTTATAATTAGGAGGCCATTTTTTTACATTTCAGTCCATTAGATGAGCATTCTGCCAGGGAGGGGCTCCTGGTTTATTGGGACACAAAGCTTCAAGTCAGGGGTGACAGGGCTGCCTCTCTCAAATCCCAGCCTGGTTGGTTCCGGCAGCTGGCTGCCAAGCCTCTATAGGACTATAAGCCAACAGGGGCTGCCCCAAGGCAGACAGAGAGGGTAGGAAGTTAGGGTTCCTACAAGGTAGGAAGGGTGGGGTGGGGCAGCTACAGATTCAGGTCCTGGGATGGAAAGAGCTGTATGGTGGGCCTGGGGGAGCAAGCTAACTACAAGAAAGCTAACTGCTTCAATCTTGTCCCAGTTGCAGAGTGCAGCCTGGGAGGTCTGGGTGGGAGAAGAACAGAGAAGTCGCACACACGGTATAGCACATAGGTTTAGCTGACTCCTGCTTCCTGGGGGTCGAACCTCTGCTATCCTGAGGTCATGACCGTTCAAGCTGTGCCTCTGAGCTCTGCCCAGGGCCTTGGCTTCTTCCTCTACAGAATAGGGGAAGCAAAACATTCACTCACAGGGTGTGTGTGAGGAGACATGTGCAGTAAGGGCTGAGAACTTGCCTGGGCATAAGGCTCTACAAGCCAGCCTGCATTGATCCACCTGAAGCCATTGCAACTATCTATCTACAGCTTTGTAGGGTGCTGGGGAGGGAACTTGGGTGTCATACATGCTAAGCTGCCTTTACTACCACTGGGCTACACCCAAAACACACCCAACTTTAATTGTTGCTTGGCATGTTCCAGGGCCCAAGGATATACTTAGTGTGAGAACAAACTGTTCTAATGGTGGGGGTAAAGTCAAATACACACACAGACACACACACTCACCCACCAATATGTACACGTATACATGTGCATACACACAAGCATATATGTGGATATATGCAAATATGTGCATACACACAAGCATATACTTGTGTACACACTTGCTTACATGCACACAGAAAACACACTGACAGACATATACATATATGTATACACACACACATATAGAAAGATACATGCACACAGGTAAAATCACATACATGCACACAGACCCACATGCAAACATGGAACACAGACACACACAGACACACACAGACACACAGACACACACACACACACACACATCACACTTCCAACACTAGTTTGAGAACCCAGTGAACTGTCCCTTCCATTTCTTCTAGACCAGCACAGTTATGATGATCATTGGGACTCTCAGGCCCTGGGCCCCTCTGATCTGGTCCCGTGCATCAATGTTCCAGGGCCTACCTTCTGGGCTCTGTCTGCCTTCTCCTTTCTTCTACACCTCACCCAAAGTCCACATCCCTCTGCCCTGAGAGGCTCTGGTACAGGGCCAAGCCGCGAAGCCCATCCCTTCTATCCCTGCTCGGAGGCCCCAGGCAGCTTCTGCACACACCTCGCTGTTCCCCTTTGTACCCAAGCAGACTTCAGTTGCCAAGGCCGCAGGGTAGGTTGTGAAACTCGCCCTCTGGCCACCTTCCAGAAGCTCAGCCCTCTGTCACAGGGGAGAGGCACCTTGCCTGAGGTGGCACCCTTTCTGGGCCTGACACTCTGGTAACACCTAGGACCGGAGGCTGTGGCAAGCCGTGATCTCCCCTACACTTTTCATAGAGGCAGTGGGGCTATGTTGCTTTCACTCACTCTTGTGCCTACACTTCTCTGGGCCTGGCTGCAACCTCTGAACCAGTGAGAAGCCAAGCATAAACATGGGAGGGGGGGCACTGGTCGGGATTTAGGAGATCAGGAGGCTTTCTAGCCACACCCAGCTCCAGCCTTCTCATCTACAGCTCACCCGGCTCCAGCAGCCCATCGGGCCATACTTCCTCCAAGCAGACCAGTGTAGGTGAGGCTCCAGCATGTGAATGCTCCTACATCTACTATGCTAAAGGGGTTGCTGTGCCACTTAGTTCTAGAAGGCAGGGCACTGGTGGGTTCCCATCCCTCTCTCTGCGTCTAGTGCTCAAACTACTAGATGTGGCCAGGTGTGGTGGCATATGCCTGTAATCTCCGTCTTTGGGAGGCTGAGGCAAGGAAAAACACAAGCTTGAGTCTAGTCTGGGCTACATAGGGAGGTCCTAGTCTAAAGATAAAAGAAAAGGAAAAGAAAGGAAAGAAAAAGAAGCAGGCTGCCCAGTTAAATTTGTACTTTAGATCCTCAACAAAGGTGGCTCACACCTGTCCCTGAAGCACTTGAAGCTAAGGCAGGAGGACCACCTTCACTTCAGGGTCACCTGGGACTACATGGTGAATTCTACACTAATCTGGCCAAGTGTGGTGCTAGACCTTGTCTCAATATCCACCTACCCACCACAAAGAGAAGGAGTTTAATTTGTTTTGTTTTAAAGGTAAGGTTTTACTATGCAACCCAGGCTGACCTTAAAGTCTGAGCAGTCCTCCTGCCTCCGCCTCTGGACTGCTGGGATTACAGGGATGTGCCATTCACCCAGGAAGTGATTCCAGACAGGCAGCTTCACTCAGAACAGCCTGAACTGGGATCATCAGACACTAGGCTTGCTTGTTTGTTGTGGGACATGGTTGGCCTCCCTGTGCAGCTCAGGTTGGGGTGCTTCTTCTGGTTCAGCTTCCCACGTGCTGGGATTACAGGTGTGGGCATTATTTTTAGACTACCAAGTGGTGTGTATGTGTGCGTGTCCAGGGTTTTGTGTGTGTGTGTCCAGTGTTTTGTGTGTGTGTGTCCAGGGTTTTGTGTGTGTGTGTGTGTCCAGTGTTTTGTGTGTGTGTGTCCAGTGTTTTGTGTGTGTGTGTCCAGGGTTTTGTGTGTGTGTGTCCAGGGTTTTGTGTGTGTGTGTGTGTCCAGTGTTTTGTGTGTGTGTGTCCAGGGTTTTGTGTGTGTGTGTATGTCCAGGGTTTTGTGTGTGTGTGTGCACGTGTGTGTCCAGGGTTTTGTGTGTGTGTCCAGGGTTTTGTGTGTGTGTGTGTGTGTGATTGCGTGTGTCTCCAGGGTTTTGGCCCAATGCCTCATATATGATAGGAAAGAACTCCCCACTAGCTTCATCCCTACCTCCTTCCAGGTAGCTTTTAGTGGGTGAACTGTTAAATACCCATTAAGACAGCAACTGAGGCAATATAGAAAAACACAGGAAATTAAAGGCGCATGAGAAGATAGCAAAGTCCCTTCAAGATCTAGTTTGTCTTTCCTGATGGTGGAGAGTCAAGAAATATCACATAATAAAATAAAATAAAATAAAATGTATGAAGCCAAATTGCCTACAGAGATAATGTGTGTCTTCTGGAAAGCATCTCAAATAAGGATATTAAAGCGACAAATAGAAAGAAAGGAAGAAAGGAAGAGAGGGAGGGAGGGGGTGGCAGTACACACATACCTACAGTCTCAGCATTTGGGAGGCAGAAGCAGGAAGATCACCTGTAGGAGGCCAGTCTGGTGTAC
Source organism: Mastomys coucha (assembly GCF_008632895.1). Lineage (NCBI taxonomy): Eukaryota > Metazoa > Chordata > Mammalia > Rodentia > Muridae > Mastomys > Mastomys coucha. Next base: position 7,595,202 of record NW_022196900.1, read on the forward strand.
ACAGGGAGTTCCAGGTTAACCAGGGTTCGAGCCAAGCCAAGCCAAGCTAAGCCAAGGCAAGCCAAGCCAAACCAAGCCAAACCAAGCCAAGTCAAACCAAATCAAACCAAATCAAATCAAACCAAACCAAACCAAAAGAGCAACAACAAGCTGGGCGTGGTTCACACCTTTAATCCCAGCACTCAGGAGGCAGACACAGGATCTCTGCAAGTTCCAGGTCAGCCTCATATGGAGTTCCAGGACATGGCAAGGGCTACACAGGGACCCTGTCTCAACAATTGGAAAAACAAAACAAAACGAACAAAAAAACCAAACCAAACAAAACAAAACAAGAGAGCAACAACCAGTGAGCTCTGTGAACTTAGGGCCAGAACGTGTGTGTGACCTTGAGTTTAATGTATAAGTGGTCCTTCATTTTTGAACAGTATACACCAGAATTTCATTTCCAAGAGAAAATTCTTTAAGAAAAATAAACTACCCAGCTCATATATTTTACTTAGCTTTCAACTACAAATTTAAGCTTCGCTTCATCTTTAAACCTTGCAAATTACACCCTTTGAGGGCTGTAATGGCCCAAGATCATAGACCCAGCTGCTGCGAAGGCAAATAACTTTCTCCGAAAAGCACGCACACATCGTGGGGGCTGTCCTGCCTTCTGGTAGTCATCCAGCCCACGAAGGTGACAAGCTAGCTCCCTAACTCTCTTCACTCTGATGGAGAGGAAGATCTATCTCTGAGAAGAGGTCTCTACGAGAGGGAAGACCTCAGGCTGCTTGTTAAGTGGGCTATGCCTCCGAGCCCCTGCTGACACAGCACCCTGGCTGGGTTTCCAGAGAACCACACTTCTGAGTGAAAACAGGCGAGCTTCAGGTGCAGCTCAGAGCTACCCTTGGCTGACGGATTCAAGGGCCTGGGTTCAGCTCCCAGTGCTAAAAGCTTCAAACTCAAAAGGCTGCAGAACTGGTCTTCTTTACACAGCCTTAACATGATAACAGCAATGAAACGAGGAACAGAGCGATGCTTGCCATGGGTCAAGGAGGAAGTGGGGTGGTGAGGAGTGACTGTGGAGGGAGGGGCAGGGAGAGGTCTGTGGGGCAGCGGCGGCAAGTATGCCCAATAGTGACCTGGACATCCTTATCAAGGTTGTGACACTGAGCTGCAGTGCTATAGGCAGTGGATAATCAGTAAAAAGGCTCTCAGGATCCCACTGTATTATTTCATAGCCATGCTTATGAATCTATAAGTATCAAAAATGAAGAGTGCAAATGAGTGCTTGCTTCCAGGATCACAAGGGATAAGAGACCCACTTCCTTCACACACGTGCCATGGCAGAATTGTACACACACACACACACACACACACACACACACACACACACATGAGTCAAAATTCAGGGGCTGGAGAGATGGCTCAGCCATCTGAGCTGCTCTTCCAGAGGACCCAGGCAGTTCACAACTGTCTGTAACCCCAGTTCCAGGGTATCTGTCACCCTCACGCAGACATACATGGAGGCAGTACACCAATGTAAATAAAAATTGAATTTAAGAAGGAGTGTGTGTGTGAAAGCACTTGTAGTTAACCTGAAATACTCTAGCTGGGTGTCAGGAGCGTTGGCAGCTCTGGGGTAGGCTGGGGCTGCAGATGCCCTGGCTGAACTTGAACCTTATCTTTATGGTCCCACAAAGGTGTGATAGGCTCACAGGTGGCACTAGCTGATGTGCCCTCATTCACGGAGGACTGAGACTCCGTCCTTGAGCTATGTGTAAGACTGCAAATAGCCCAAAGGCCGTTAGGTGTGACCCTTCACTCCTATAGTTCCAGCACGTAGGAGGGTGGAGGCGTCAGGCTCAGAGTGCAGGCCAGCATGGGCTAGGAGGTTGTTTTAAATAAAGAAGAGAAAGAACACGAAGGATTTATAAATCTTATCTAGGACCAGGCTGAGTTTCAGCTCTGGTGGCTTCCCACTGGAGTCAGATAAACCCACACTTTCTGTGGCTCAAATAACCTTCTTGACGGTCTCAGCCCGGCTCCGCCTCACCCTCGCTCAAGAGACGTGAATACCCCTCATTCCCAGGTCAGGGTCTTCACACTTGCTTCTGGTTCTGCCTGAACACTTTCTTTAGAGTTGAAGCCATTGTCTAGGGGTGTCTTCCCAAGAAGGCTTTCCTGGATCATTCTATGTGAAGCAGGCCTCTCCCCTAGCCCATGTCACCCCATCATCACACAAATGTGATACCTGTTGTCTCAATGTGCTGGGATTCTCATCAGTAGTTCATGTAAAGGAGAAAGAATCTAAGTAGGAAAACCCAGGAACCAACCAGCTCATTCTTTTTCCAACTCTGGGAATCAAACCCATGGCCTTGTGGACTCTACTGGCCAGCTACATCCCCTGCCCTAATTAATTCCTTAATTAGTGAAGATGGAAGCTCATCTGGTGGCCGGAACCTTTCAGAGGTGCTCAGGGCTTGGGAGAAGCTTGCAGGAAGTGAGGAGCATCCAGGCCCCTCGACCTCTGACCTGTACAAAGTCTTCCAGCACTGACCACAAAGTCTCACTTTGACTCATTCTTCTCCAGCTTGTAAACTTTCGCCTCCTTAGAACACGTTTTCCGCGTCTTACCCTGGCAGTCGAGGCCCTTCTCACACAGCCGGGTCTGCTTCATCCAGGGCTTTTCCCTGCCTCGATTTCAAAGACTGCTCCCATGTTCTAGTCAGACTGTGGTTCGGATTGTTCCCCGAGCACCTCCCAGCTCTGTCAGGCCCTTCCTTAGACCATGTAGAATCACACTGCTTAGCAGCATAAACAATGGTTAAATGATGTGTTCGGTCAATGGAAACCTGTGAGTCAGTGACCCGGTACAGGAGTAAACAAAGCCTGAGCCTGTCCCCACTGTTTTAGGAGGAAGGAGCAGAGGCATTGAGAATTCAGGGCACAGAGTCCAAGCAGGGAACTCACCGTGCGGTGTATCTTAGGACAAGGAGCTGGGCCTGGGCGTAATCCCTGAACAGGGGAGGTGGAGGCAGGGGGATCAGCTCAGGTTCCCTTTAGCTACCGAGTGGTTATCCATGAACATGGGACGTATTTCCAGTTAATTCACATCACCTTCTACGAGTCCTTCAGTAACACTCTGTAATTTTCTCCTAAGCCTGGCTCGTTCACTTATAGGAATATTTGTTGTTTGTTTGTTTTGAGACAGGATCTCACTATGCAGCTCTGGCTGTCCTGGAACTCACTATGTAGATCATGTTGACCTTAAACTCACAGACGACCCACCTGCCTTTGCCAGGCAAATACTGAGATCAAAGATATGCACCACCATGACCACTAGGTGCTCATCCGTGACCCCAGCGCCTGCATCCTAGGTGCTCATCCGTGACCCCAGCGCCTGCATCCTAGGTGCTCATCTGTGACCCCAGCACCTGCATCCTAGGTGCTCTTCTGGGACCCCAGCGCCTGCACCCTAGGTGCTCATCTGTGACCCCAGCGCCTACATCCTAGGTGCTCATCTGTAACCCCAGCGCCTGCATCCTAGGTGTTCATCTGTGACCCCAGCGCCTGCATCCTAAGAGATCAGAGGAGGAGACAGAGAATCACCAGAAGCTGGATGGCCAGCTAGCCTGGAATAAAACTGCACAGTGCTAGAAACAATAACGAAGACTCTGTCTTCCCCCATGAGGCTGAGAGTGAGAACTGACCCCTGGAAGTTGCCCTTGGATTTCTACATTAGCACTGTGGCATACATGTATGCCTCCATAACCCCCCACAGAGGAACACACACACAACAAATAAACAACAATAACAAAATAAGCAAATTTTGATCCCCCTTTGTCTTATAAATTATTTACAAATATGGCATAGAACTGTAACTCACACTCAGGGGGGTCAACTTAGGAGGATGAGGTCAAGGCCAATCTTGGCTACACAGGGAGTTCCAGAGCTGGGCTACAGGAGACCCTGTCACAAGCAAGCAAACAAGCGAACAAACAAACATTGGGCACACAGGGCCTCACTTAGCCCATCTGTTGTTACTGGCTTCTACACTGGATGGATTGCGATGAGGGGAGCTGTCTCTGAAGTCATCGCCCTCCAGGCTTTGACTGCACAGGTCCTTCTGTCCCTATCTAAGTCTGTGGGCTCCTTCCTGTGGCCGGGCTTCCTCACTTCTGCCTCGAGTAGGAGCGCAGCCTGGGATCCCCTCTCCCCCAAGGCCTCTTCATAAGTTCTGCTGAAGGCAGGCTCAGCACTGGGATCTTACAAAGATCCCGATGAAGATGTCACCCCGTGGGGCCAAACACTGGGTAACAGCGATAGTTCCTGGTGCAAGCATGCTCTCAGTGCTGGCTCTAGGGATGAGTGTTCTCTCTTCTGCCTATTGTCTTTGAGCGTCCTACTCTCGCCTCTTGATAAGGTGAGGTGGTTTCGGCAATCTTCCCAAATTCAGTTGAGCCCAGCTAATTGTTACAGCAAGTATATTTCATTCAAGAGAGGAAAATTTGGAGAGAGCACTATTCTCGCATGGGCAAGAGAAGGGCCTATATGTGCTGGGCCAGCTGCTGAGAGCTCAACTCTCAGGATGTCCACTTTTCCCAAGAAGGAGACCAAGAGTCAGAGAACTGGTTGACGTAAACTCACACAACTAGGAAAGCAGGCCAGGCCTTCAGTCATATCTGACTGGAGACCTGGGCTCCCCACCTTGCCCATCTGTCCTGCAGGCCTCTAGAGCCTGGGCCCTGTAATCGCTGGGGTCCTTACCTGGTGCAGGGGGATGACAAGGAAGGCGCCCCCACCAGCACATTCAGTGACCACAGCAATGAAGTGGGGGTTCACGGCACAGAAGTGGTTGTCGTGGACGCTGCGTGTGATGGGCACAGAGTCGTAGCAGTTCTCTTTGCTGGCAGGCTTGCCATAGACATGTCGGAACTTGGAGCTGCGGTACTGGGGGTGCCATGACATCTGTAGGGGATGAAGGGACGGAGAGTATAAGGCTCACTGCCTCGCCGAGGAACACAGTGGAGATGACTTAGTAGGCACAGCTCGGGCAGTGGTCTGGTTTCACTGCTGATTCTTTTTGAGGCAAGATCTTAGACCAGGCTGGTCTAGAACTCACTATATAGCCCATGAGGGCCCAGAATTCACGATCGTTTTGTCTTAAGCTCTTGAGTGCTAGGATTATAGGTTGTGCCACCAAGTCTGGTGATTGTGGCCAATTCTACAAAGGCAGTGGTCTGAGGCACAGCCGGGTGAGCAGGCTATCATTGTGGGTATAGAAGAGGCTATTAGTCATAGCTATTAATCCGTTTTGCTGATACATTAAGGCCTCTCAGGTTTTTCAAGTATGAACCCCGAAAACAGAGGGGCCACAGAATATCTGCTACAGCCCCTACCCCAACTTTTCCTACCTGACAAGTTCTCCTGCCAACTAAGTGAGAACCAGTGTTGTTCTCTGGGGCCAGCCAGTCTGGCCTCCAGTTCCAACTTTGTCCTTGCTATGACTTAACTCTGATGACTTAACGCTTGGAGTCTCCATTTCCTTGTCTGTATAGTGGGACAACGCAAGTCTGTCTCATAGACTTGTGTCTCCCCTCTGGAAAGGGAGCTGGTGGCCCCCATGAATGAAACCACCAGAGCAACGTGACCATGACTGTCAATACCCATCTGCCCCACCCCCATCCTCATTTCTATTGCCAAGGTTTGTCCAGGCCTTTGAAATGGGGGAAGAGGTCACAGAAGTGGGAGAGGATGGCATCTAGTAAGGTCAGGGCATGGGAGTGTCCGTACTGTGTGATGATGTGTGCCACGAGCCCGGCATTCGTCACAGAGCTCTTGGGGTGTTGGCATTGTCCCAGGTGTGTCTGGGACCTTCTGTACAGGGACCCTGTTTGCATGAGGCTTTGATGACTCAGCATCTCTGCAATGGTTTCACTTCCCCTGCTAGCAGGCACTTGTCTGCACTGGGGGCAGGGCCTGCATCCCTCCCTGGCAGCTTTTTTGGGAGTGGCAATGGGACAGCTTCCACTTCGCCATCCTGTGTGTGCCCTGTTGATTTATGCTATGGGATTAGGCTGGAGGTTGGGAATCTCCACCCTGAAAAGGCTTTAGTCGGCTCTAGGTTTAACACTCCTGGGAGTTATTTCCCAAAGTCTGGCTGTGGACCAGTTGGAGACTCTTTCCTCTCCTACAAGCTTCCTGAGGTGGGGGAGTACTATCCGGATTTGAGGATGGGAAATGGAGGTGCAGAGGAAGTGATCGAAATTGTACTGATATGAACCGCAAATGTGGGAAGTTGAAGCTTATCTACTTTCTTCCTGTGAGGTGTGTTTTTTTTGTGTGTGTGTGTGTGTCTGTGTGTGTGTAAGGGTACTGTTGCTGGTGGGGAGTGTGGGATGGGCAACAGATTTCCTGCCTGTTCTCCATGGCCCCCTTCTTCACCCAGCCCTGCAGGAAGCTGATATGGAACCCAAGTTGGGAGGGGCAGAGGTCCTCCAATGGTGGCATGTTCCCTGGTGCCACTGTAGGTGGCTTCATGGTGAATAGGACATTACCTGATTTGGTTTGAGCACAGGTGGGCTGGGCCGGAGTTTGCTGTTGCCATTCCACATCTGCTAGCTCAAGTTTTTCTTTTGTTTCTTCCTCTTAAAATCTGACCTTGTGGGCACAGAGGCCGCTCCCTGTAAGTGCTTTTTGGGAGGGTCTGAAGCACCACCTTCTATCATAGCCTGGTTGGTAGAGGGAGATTAGAAGGGCAAGATAGGTATGGGGCAGCTGCTCGTAATCCCAGTGTGGGGGCCAAGAGGTTAAAGTCAGCTCCAGCTACACAGTGAATTAATTCAAAGGCCAGCCTGAGGCACACAGCAAATTCAAAGACTAGCCTGGGCTACTCAGCAAAACCCTGTCTCATAAAAACCAAACCAAACCAAACCAAACCAAACCAAACCAAACAAACCAAACCAACCAAACCAAACCAAACCAAACCAAACCAACCAAATCAAATCAAACCAAACCAAACCAAGCCAAACCACACCACACCACATTATTTGAACATGATCTTCAAAGACCAAGAGTTATTAGTTCAATAAAACCTGACTAGAGGTGTACCTCACACAGAGACAAAAATCCTTGGCTCTTACCCCACAGAGTACTTCATGGCCCTGACCATGCATGCCCCAACCCTGATAAGAAATCTCCCCCCCCCCAGGGGAGAAATCTCCCCCGAAGGGGAGAAATCTGACCCCAAGGGGGTCAGAGAACAACTTTTGGTAGCTGGTTCTCCCTTTCCAGCTTGTTGAGGTAGTGTTGTTTCTACCACAATGCCACAGTGGCCCTCTCCATGCCACAGTGGCTCTCAAGCTTCCAGTTGCTTCTCCTGTCTTTGCCTCCCATCTCACTGTAGCGGTCTTGGCATTATGGATGTGTGCATGGATGTGTGCGCCATAGCATCTGGCTTTTTATGTGGGTTCCAGGCATTGAACTCAGGCCACCAGGATCGCAAGGGAAGCTATTTTACCTGCCAAATCTCTTTTTAGTACACCCAGATTCCCTAGTGAGGGCCCAATCTATACCAGATGGGGTGGGACAGGTAGCCTGTGGAGCCAATCAGAGAGCCTTAGGAGTCTCCCCTCCCCCCCAGGTCAAGGCTATGAACTAACGCCTCTTCTCCCCAGTTCTTTCTCATGGTGTCTTCCCTTCTCACAAGGAAGAAGGAAGAAACCACAGGTCCTGGCTCCTTCTGGTAAAAGTTTTCTCAATACAGAATCTCTCTCAATCTGAGGCCAAGCCCTAACTGAAACCACAACTTCTTGGCACAAGACATTTTAAAATTCTGCTTTCTCTGGGCCAGCAACGATCTCATGTGTCACAGGGACTCAGGCAACAAGGGCCTCAGTTTCTACCCCCTATTTCAAAGGAAGAAGAGGCCTTGTAGTTCCTCAGGACAGTGACCAACTGTACCAGTCTGCCAGGAACCATGGGCGGCTCTCTGGACAAGGAGTTCTTGTGCTATAACTAAGGAGCTAAGGTAGAAGGATTTCAGGTTCAAGGCCAGGCTGGAAAGTGTAGTAAGAGTCTGCTTCAAGATGAAAACATGAGAAAAGGGTTGGGTGTGGCAGCTTGACATCTGGATTCTAACACTGGGGAGGCTCAGGTACGACTGCCACAGTTTTGAGGCTAGCCTGGACTACACAGTGAGATACCCATCTCAGGAATGACAAGAAGGGTTTGAGGAGACAGCTTAGTGGCAGGGCACTTACCTATCATGTGCAAGTCCCTAGGTGTAATATCTAGGACTTCAAGAAAAATAAGAATAAACCTAAAACCCCAAACCTGAGGATATTCCAGGTAGACAGGGACAAGTTCGTCACTCTACCACAGGCGATGGGTAAGTCCCTGAGAGCCCTGACTTTGACAACTTGCCTGGGAAAGAGAAAGCTATGGAAACGAGAGAGCCCAACATCCCAAACCAAAGACTAGAACATTCTAAAGCAGAAAGTTCCAGAAGGTTTGTAAAGAGGTGACTATGATTTCATTCAATCACCAGTCCCTACCCAGGGCTGGCTCGGGGCTTACTTAGTGCCCAGGGCTGGAGGGCAAGGAACGAATGTCTGTGCCACTGCTCTTGAGTTACCGCTCTCTGAGGTCACCTCTTTTCTGGAAGCGCCAAGTCTGAGAGGAGAGGTGATGGTGAACCTGAGGGTTGATAACAGGGTTGGCCTGGCTGGAGACTCAGAACACTGGGATCCACTGAATTCCACCGCTGGCTGGACATAGAAGTTCAAGCCTCTAATCCTAGTACTTGAAAGGCTGAGGTGACAAGTATACAAGTTCAAGACCTACCTGAGCTGCAGAACTGCCTTCCCTCCAAAAAAAGTAAAAAACAGAAACAAAACCAAAAACCAAATCCAGCACATCCTCAGGTCCTCAGGAGATTCCTGTGTGTATTTAGTATAAAGATAAGAGGGACTTACAGGGACTGGGGACACAGCAGCTAATGGGAGTCTCCAAAGAGTGACATCACCAGAGAGTTTGCCAAAACCCTATGTTCTTGGGCCCTGCCCCACCCCACCCAGACAGAATGTGGCACCCCAGGATGCAGGGCAGAACCTGCTGTGTCTTAATTAGTCTTCCCCACGGCTCATGCTCTGTAATCAAGTCTGAGTCTCAAAGTTATAATGGAGCTCTGAAAACACGGGTCAACCTCAGCAGCACAGGAGCTAAAAAAGCAGCCGTTTCATGTCCCACTCCTTACAAAGAAGACCTGGCTAAAACCTGAACCCAGCACCAAGCAAGTCAGTGTTGCTCTGCACATTGTTACACCAAGCTGGGCAAAACGTGTTCACCAGGAGGCAATTGGCAAGCTCCAGAATACGGGGAAATCCCGTGTGTTGAATTTTATACCAACAACTCAAAATGACTCAAAGAAAACGAAGGACCAAAACTATAAAACGCTTTGAAAAACGAAAGACCAAACTCAAGATTCTAGATTTGGTGGTGACCAAAAGCAGTCAACAAGGAAAAAGTCAAACTGGACTCTCAAGGGCTTAATGAAAATGTACAGCGGTCATGCTATCGAGGGTACCATCAGTAGGGAAAGGGCAGCTTGAAGGATGGGGAGACACCTGAGATGTGGGTTTGGAAAGGGATCCACAAACAGAACAAACAGAATCCCTCAAACCCAACAACAGAGAGGACAGAGAGTCCACCTGGCTCGGTGGCAAACACTAGTAATTCCAGCACTCAGGAGGCTAAGGCAGGGGGATTACTTTGAGTCGAGGCTAGCCTGGGCTACAGAGTGAGACCCAGTCTCAACAGAGCAAAGCAAAATGTGGAAAAAACTGCCTGGTTTCTTCAACAGGTGACAAGGCCAAAGGAACCCGCCTAGACTGGAGGAGACTTCATGGGTGGCGTGCAGCATGGTGCTCCACAGCAAGCCAGAATCCTGAGTCCCAGCTCTCAGCCACAGAAACCCAGTCTGAAGCAGCTGAGGAACTGGAATGACAATATTAGATGACGCCACTAGCTGTCTTTAGGGGTGATGGAAACACCATGGCTGTCAGTCTGATCTGAGAGATATAGGCTTAACAGTCACAGATTCAATCATACAGCACCGGGCACTGACTCTGAAATAAGCCAGGGGGCTGGAGATGTGGCTTTCTTAGCATGCACAAAGCGCCGGGTCCCATGCTCAGCACCGCATAATACCTGGCTTTCCTGAACTAAGTCAAATGACTGGCCTGTGGCCCAGAGGCTGCTATCTCAACTAAGGTTTGGTATATGAGCGATGAGTGTGTCAGCTACTCCTGTGCTGTCTGAGTTATGTGTGAATCTCAGGCCAGCCCTATGGAAGTGTTGGATCTGTTTGTGAGTCACTCAGCTTCTCTTTCCAGCTCAGTCACCAGCTACCTGTGTGATGCTGGGTGAGATCCTTACTCTCTCTGTGTCTTAATTTCCTCACCAGTAAAGTGAGATCTCATTACTGTGGGGTTGCTGTAGGGTTGTGTGTATACCTGGAACATCCCCAAGACATGGCACGAGGGTAAGTGGTAGCCATTTACCGCAGGGTGTTGTCCTGTCTGATGTTACTGATGGGGAAAGAGACAAGTCTGTAAGTTGCTGGGAGGTGGCAGAGTTGTGCCATTGACACACACAGCGAGGTGGTGACATCCTATGATCACTCCATTCAGAGACAGGTGTGGCTGCTGAGCACTGGAAGGTATGACTGGAGTGTCTGCTCAGTTGAATTTTAGGTTTTATTTAATGTGGTGAGGTTTTTGTTTTGTTTTGTTGTTGTTGCTTTGTTTTTTGTTTGTTTGGTTTTTTGAGACAGGGTTTCTCTGTGTAGCCCTGGCTGTCCTGGAACTCACTCTGTAGACCAGGCTGGCCTTCAACTCAGAGATCTGCTTGCCTCTGCCTCCCAAGTGCTGGGATTAAAGGCGTGTGCCACCACTGCCCAGCAATGTGGTGAATTTTTACATTAGTGTAGAAGTTGAATGTTTCGAGATTCAGTGGTCTCCTGAGGCTGCGACCTTGTGTTGCGGTGACCCCCTAACCATAAATTATTCTTGTTGCTACTCCATAACTGCAGTTTTGCTGTTATGAATTGTAATATAAATATCTGTGTTTTCTGATAGTCTTAGGTGACCCCCGTGGAAAGGCCTTTTGACTCCTCAAATGGGTCATGACCAAAGGTTGAGAATCACTTTTCTAAAGGCTTCTGTTGGGCAGCGCCCTTAGAGTTGGGATGAAAACCTTGCAGTCTCCTCTCCCCACCTCCTACAGGGTTACTTTATTACAATTTGTGGGGGTGCTGGGGAGTGTGCCTGGAGCCTTTATTTCTTTTTTTATTATTATTTTCTTTGAGGCAGAGTCTACATACCCCAGGCTGGCCTCCAACTATGGATATAGCTGAGGATGACCTTGAACTCCTGATCCCCCTGCCTTTACCTCCTGAGCACTGGGAATGTTGTTGTATGGCACAAAGCCTTAGTTGAGACCGCAGCATTTGGTCTCTAGGCCAGTCACTTGACTTAGTTCAGGGAAGGCATGCGTCCAGAGCCGAGCATTTGGACCTGAGAAGATATTCCTGACTGAAAAGTGGCCTCTTTGCATGAGCAGCTTGAAGGTCTGACCCTTGGCACCCACAAAAGTATGGACACACAGACACACATATGTTCAAAGCGAAGGAACAAGCAAGCTTACTGGTCAGGAAGAGTTCAAAGATGGAGGCTTTACAAGCTTCTACCTGTGCCCTGAGGAATTCGGGGAGGTGGTGGGTTAGGGAAGCCCTCTGGCTTGTCTATCAGCACAGCCTAGGGCAGATTCTGGGATCGCTCCGTGGCATCAAGCATCCTAATGAAGGCACAGATACCCTGCAGCCAGCACACACAACCCAGCCCAGTTCTCAGGTCCGTCCGCTGCCTCCCTTCCCCCTCCATCTTTCTGTTCTGGCACAGATGCCTTCCACAGGCCCATAGAAAACACAGATTGAAGCTGGCGGCAGCCAAGAGAGAGCCTTTCTTATTGATGAGATTAGGCTCATCAGGAAAGAGAGCCTCCCCCCGCCCCCTCCCAACTGTCCAGAGCTGGGGTTAGCTTGCAGGGCAGCTCCAGGGATGACAGAGGCCTCTCTACAAGCTGAGTCCTTCTGTTCACGCCCTGCAGCTCCAGTTGCTGTGTTCTTGGAGGAAGGTCTGTTTCTCTCACTTGTGAGTTCCCTCAAACCCCACCACCCCCAAACCCCTTATTCCTCAAAGGCTTCTGCTGGACTTGGATGGAGGGTCCCATGCACCCCCCCTTTTTGTGCTGTCTTCTCTGTACCCCTGAACACTATGCCTTTGGATACCCAAGGCTGGCACATACTTTTCCCTGAATGGTCTGGAATAAAGTTATAAGGGCCAGGTCGTTGGCTGGCACTCTCTGGGCTCTACGAATGTCCCTACTGCTTGTCCTCCTCTTGCTCCAGGCTCCAGCATAACACCTCCACTGCAGATCACCCTGCTGTATGAAGTACTCTTCTTCATCCTGGGGGTGGGGTAGCCCAAGCAGAGAGAGAGAGGTACCAGGTTTAAGACTGTACTTGTTGGTTGGCCTATACTTAGCATCATCTCCCTGCTCTGTTCAGCGTCCCCTACACTTTCTTTTTCTTTTTCTTTTTTTTTTTGGACAGGGTTTCAACATATAGTCCTGGTTGGCCTGAAACTTACTTTTCAGACAGACTAGACTTGAATTCACAGAGATCTTCCTGCCTCTCTGCCTTTTCAGTGTGAAGTGCCATCATGCCCTGCTTAGCATGTGATTCTCAACAGGCTGTTCTAAACAAACCCTGGTAGTAATCTCAGCTACTTGCCAGGAGGATCAAAAGTTCAAGACCTTAGGTTGAAGAGGTGGTTCAGGGGTTAAGAATGTGTGCTCTCTTCCACTGGATCTGAGTTCAATTCCTAATACCCACTTTGGTGGCTAACAGTAGCCTGTAGCTCTAGCTCTAAGAGATCAGGCCTCTTTGGACAGTTGCATCTCTCTCTCTCTCTCTCTCTCTCTCTCTCTCTCTCTCTCTCTCTCTCTCTTTCTCTCTCTGCCTGTCCTGCGCGTACACACACACACACACACACACACACACAGAGCTTAGGGCAACCAATAGTCCTACCAAGCTCGGACACCTATGAACCACCTCAGTGACCACCACAGCATACCCCATGCAGTAGTGGTACAAGCACCTTGGCTGTAACCAACAGCTCTTTAATTGGACTTACCCAGTTAACATAGATTAGGTATTAATTGCATAGATAAGGTAACATATTGTCATTGGAGGCAAATCTACAACCACTCATTTACTAAACCAGCATAATCTCTCTAGTAACAATCTTAAACATTTATCCTTATACCCAGAGATAAGAGTACTCTCCACTCCTGATAAGAGAAGGGAACTTCTCTTTGTAACAGACTAAGAGCACCACATAAAACCACAGCCAATCAAAATGCAGAGTTGTGGAGCCCTGTCTCTATGGATACATCTACAACACATTTCTGTACCTAAGGCTCAGGAAACACTGTGGAAGAGTGGGGCAGAAAGATTTTAAGAGACAAAGGATCGGGGACTTTGCTCCAAGATTATGTCTCCTAGCAACATCAGAAGCTACACCCATAAACTCTCTGCAACATGACTGCTCAGACATGAGCTAAACAAAGATGGCACCAATGAGTGTTCTAAACTGAATGGAGGAAAAGCCCATGAGACCTCAGCCCTACACTGTAGGAAAAGCTGAGGGAAAGCTGGGAGTGAAGGGGTGGTCCTCCCGGGGGAGTGGAGGGGTGGTCCTCCCCGGGGAAGAGCACACCAACTGCTTGGCCAGTGCCAAATGGTCAGCCCGAAAACACACATAACGTAACATTATATGGGTTCCACATATATGCATACGTTTATGTACAAAAACATATATGCACGAAATAACTAGTGACAAAAGAGGTCATGAATTTGAAGGGGGGCTGAGGCGGGTATATGGGAGGGTTTGGCAGTAGAAAGAGAAGGGGAAAACATGGTAATTAAATTACAATCTCAAATTAAAAAAAATAAAATAGCACAACAAATGTATATGCATTTTTTTTGTTTTGTTTTTGAGATGGGAGTTTCTCTGTGTAGATCTGGCTATCCCGGAACTCACTCTGTAGACTAGACTGGCCTTGAACTCTGAGATCTGCCTGCCTCTGCCTCCTGAGTGCTGGGATTAAAGGCATGTACCACCACCACACAGCCACAATATATATATATATATACATATATATATATGTATATATATATATATACACACACACACACACACATATACATATATTTATATATATAAAATAAGGTAGCTTGGACTACAGTAGACTGCTTGGCTCTGTGTGGAGCACTGGGTTCCACCCCACATGCTGCCAATGACATACCCATCTCTTTATTCACCCCACAGGCTCTGGAGGACCAGGGTGACGTAAGCAAACCATCTTGCACTTGCCAAGCTCATAGAGAATGCTCCCTGCCATTCTTCTCACCCACAGGAACATCAAGCTCAAATGGTTCCTCTCTTGGCTTTACTCGCCCACAGACCAAAGGGCCCACAGGCAGAGGCTGCCAAAACCTGGCTGGAAAGGTCACTCTTACAGGCTCTCTCAGCAGAGGGGCTGGGACTGTCTCTTATAGCATGTGTGCCAGGTAGGTTGGAGTCTTAATTCTGACATTGATGCGCTCCATGACCCTGGGCAGATCCAATCTCTTTGTCTTTACATCTACTCAATCAATAGTCATACCCCTGGCCTGCCCACCAATGAGGGTGACATACAGAATCTGGAGCCCACATGTGACACAGCCAGATGCTCCTAAAGCCCATAAGCACAGTGTACTGTCCATCAGCTATCCATGAGCACAGTGCACTGTCCATTGCCGCGGGCCGGCCGATCTGGGCCTCCCTCAACCCGCGGGAGAATGGGGGTCCTTGTCAGGTCAACAAGGCGTAGGCGAAGAAATGACGGCAGAGACGACACATGAAGTATAAGATCTATATGTATTTCTTAGAAATGGCATCAGACTTTTACAGTTATTACAAAAGAGAGATGGTAAATCTGGCAGCTCAACAGTTGAGGTACATCTGAGGCTATCTGAAACATACTGGGTCTAAAGCAGCAGCTATCTCCTCTGAACTGGTGCTGTATCCCCTGGGCCCATGCACTCTGGGCCCGGGGGAATGCAGATGCATGAATCTGAGTCCTAGCCCATCTAAGTTCTAGTGCTAGTCCTTCTGTGAGTCCAATTCCTTCTTCTTCTCCCAGTCCTTCTGCTAGACTGAAGTCACGTAGGCAAGCGACCCCCACACCAAGGTCAGCAGGGTCTGGTAGCTAGGTGTGAAGCTGGAAGAAGAGGGGTGGAGCCCTCCCTGTTGAGGTATTCTTATACTAATTCTCTGGTTCTTGCTGGAGGCAGGCAGAGGGGAGTCCCAACCTAACACTTTTAGCTAATGTCCTAGAGTGAGGGAAGCCTTTCAATTACTCTCTAGTACTTAAAACATTAAACTAGGATAGTTGAATCTTAACCATTTACAAATCATTACTTGGGGTAGCTTTATGCCTAATTATGAAGCCATGTTGATGATTGGAAAGACTGATCTGGAACATGTCTGAGTTAGGAGATACCAGCGAGTGTCTGAAATCCAGGAGGCACAGATCTCCTTTTGAAGTCTTATTGCCTCTTATCCTTTATCAGGATTTTATCCCCGATATTTTGGATGTGACTGGAGTAGACGAGTGTGCGTGGCAGTCCATCAGCTATTCATGAGCATAGTGCACTGCCCATCAGCTATCCATGAGCACAGTGCACTGTCCATCAGGTATCCATGAGCACAGTGCACTGTCCATCAGGTATCCATGAGCACAGTGCACTGTCCATCAGCTATCCATGAGCACAGTGCACTGTCCATCAGCTATCCATGAGCACAGTGCACTGTCCATCAGCTATCCATGAGCACAGTGCACTGTCCATCAGCTACCCATGAGC
Organism: Mastomys coucha; assembly: GCF_008632895.1. NCBI lineage: Eukaryota > Metazoa > Chordata > Mammalia > Rodentia > Muridae > Mastomys > Mastomys coucha. The sequence goes on from NW_022196900.1 coordinate 7,611,217, forward strand.
ACAGTGCACTGTCCATCAGCTATCCATGAGCACAGTGCACTGTCCATCAGCGATCCATGAGCACAGTGCACTGTCCATCAGCTATCCATGAGCACAGTGCACTGTCCATCAGCTATCCATGAGCACAGTGCACTGTCCATCAGCTACCCATGAGAACAGTGCACTGTCCATCAACTATCCCAGTCCATGAGAGCTGGCTCCTTGCTGCTTCAGCCTCCTAGAAATCCAGAACAGAAACTTTTCCTGTTTATTACTCCAATGAGGACCCAAGACAAACTCCATGCGGGTTTATTGGCCCTTAAGTCCTTTATCTGGGACTCTCTAGCCACCAAGAAATCTCCTAGATGTCTCTTGGAGGCCTTGCGCTCTGTACCTTGTGTAGCGATTCACGTATCTCCCAGATCTACCTTTGGGCAGAGAAGGCCATGGGTCTACACAGGGAAAATGTTTGCTCAGGGTCCTGCAGGGGACAGAAAAGAGCTGGGGTCCTATAGTTTCAGCTCTAGGATTGGGATTGAGCCATAGCCCCCTATGAACCCACAAGTCAGCCATCATTGCCTGTTGCAGGGATCAGTGGTCCACAACCAGTTCTGTAGAGGTGGCTACACTAGGAGCTATGGGCCAGGGGTAAGGACAAAGTGGAAGTGATCGAACTGGTGGGTGTCCAGTTGTTGACTGGGGTGTGGAGACATCAGAAACCAATCAAGTACATTCTTGGTGAACAAGACTGAACTGAGATCTGTCTATTTTTTCTCTGGGGCTCAACCCTGGGCTTCAAGCATGCTATCCAAATGCCTTCCCCCTGAGTTACAGCCCCAGTCCCCAAGCTGTAACCTGAAGCAGGAGACAGTGACCTGAGAACCCAGGAGCATCACTGGGAGGATCCTTCAAGGCAGAAGCAAGCCCCTGCAGGAAGGGAAGGATCCCAGGTGTGAGGTAGGGCTTATGCCACCTGGTCTAGAATGGTATGTGAGATGCATGTATGGTCAGGGTGTGAGAGTGATCAGAGAAGCAAGAGGGTATGGGCCTCCTACCTAGAGGCTAGGGTAGGAGTGCTGCAGTTGGCCAGGGTGCTGAAGGGTCAGCCTGGGGCTTGGTGTGTGGAGGAAGGGGGTCATCGAGGTTGCTAAGTCGAGGTGTCATGTGGCCAGAGCTGCAGATGTCCCACTTGCCTTCAGAGGACTGAGAGGGGGATTTTCGTTCCTCAAGCCAGACTGGTCTGGAGGAAACCAGCAGGTTTTGCTACATGTGGACCGGTTGCTGCAGCCACTGTAGAGCACAGAAGTCTGAGGGCATCCTTGGCTATCTATGCTCAGGGTGACCTGTGACTAGAGACCCCAGATCTGAACTCCTCAACTCTCAGCCCCCACAAGGAAGGTGATGGGAAGTTCCTCCCTGCTTCTCTCTCACCTGCTTGTCACCATGGTGATAAATGCTGCTGGTCAGACCTAATTCCCCCGGCAGGCAGGCCAGGCAGGCCTGCAACAGCTGACAGCACCTTCTGCTTCGGCCTCCCAGGCTCCACCCAGATCCTCTGAGCAGGCTGGGCCCCCGCTGCAGGCTTGGAGGACAGAGGCCAAATAGCATCTCCTGCCAGATTGTAACTGTTATCAGCTAGGAGCTGGGGGGTGAAGAGTTCAGGAAAAAGATGCCAGTGTTCCCAGGATGAGGTGCTTCTGCTGAGGGATAGTGGGTTAAGAGGGGGCGGGGGGGGGGCGGCACTGGACGGACAGACCTGGTTTACACGTGTTTTCTGGGGTCTGAAGTCTGAAACCCCTGGAGAGCTGACTCCAGCCATATGGACAGCCCACCTTACAGTTTCTGACTCGGGGAGGGGGGCGGGGGGTCTGGGGACCCGCATTTGTAAGTCCCCCCTGGCCATGAAGCAGCTGGTCTGGGGAGTGTCCTTGAAGAACTGCTGCTCTGTGTCCTGCTTAGGATCTGAGAGTTCCCTCCAGATCATCGGTCCATCTTTCTCTTCATCACCATCCTAGGAGGGCAGAGCTGGGTCACACTCAGTCTTCCTTGGTGGAGTGGACAGGGTCAGTCTTTGCAGCCACTTCCCTGGGAAGCTTCCATCTTCCAGCTTCTCCGGGGCCTCCGAGACAGTTCTTGATGGGCTCCGAAGAGGTGGGAGCTGGAACAGGCCGGTCCCCACTGAGACTTGCTCTTGACTTTGTCTTCCCAGCTTCTCAGGGCTTTCTTGGCTGGGGAACCTGGCACAGGCATCCTGGTGGCTGAGGTGTCTCCTCTGTTGCAGGACATGACAGAGGGAACTTCCCCCCAGGTCCAGGCAGTAATGGTTCTCCCTAACCACTGTCCACTTTTGGAGAAGGGCAAGCCCTGGTCCCTGTACTCCATCTAACAAAAGGGAACAAGCAGCACCCTGATAGCCCTCCTGAGGCTGCAGAGAGCCTTGCAAAGGGAGACTGGGGGGGGGGCGGGGGGAGGGCTTGATTTACTTAGGAAACACTGCGATCCTATCAGGACTCTGTCACCATTAAGGAGGTGGTTAGGAGCCCACCCGCCAGGTTCAAACCTCATCTCACCACACAGGGGCCTGGAGACCTCCCTTGGTTTCTTCCTCTTACTTGGAAGATGCTCTAACATCAAGCCCTTGGCACCCTGCCTGTTCCAGAGTGACCACCTGTTTTAAATAAGGAACCCTGGGCAGGGGCGAAGCTCAGTTTGGCAGAGTGTTTACCTAGAATGCATGGAGCCCCAGGGATTGGTCACCAGCACTGCAGGAGTCCGGTGAGGTGGTACACATCTGTTATCTCAGAAAGGTCAGAAGCTCAAGCCATCCTCGACTATACAGTGAGTTCAAGGCCAGAAATTTAAAATGTAAGGAACGGCAACTTTTACCGAGTCCTCACTGAAAGTCGGGGCTGGGATCTAAGGGGTTTACAGTAAAAGTGTCCTGGGCTCTGAGAAGGGCTGGAGTAGAGCAAAAGTGTTCACGCTGCTTTACTTCTTGGGGTGGCATTTGTGTGTGTGTATATGTGTGTGTGCGCGCACGCGCGCGCACACTCGAGAGTACGCCTGCATGTGCTGGGGTTGTGGGGTGTCACATGTCCCTATAATTAGATAAAATCAGAGAAAGTCTGTTGTATCCCGCAGCCCACCATTGCTGACTCAGAACCTCTAACTCTTGCTGAGTCTAATTCTCTGCCAGACCCACTAGCTCTTCCTCTCAGATGGGCCCGGCACTGCACAAGGAGGCAAGAGTAAGTCACATAGAGTCCCAGAGGTGACCAGGCTCAGTCGGGGCCAGCTTGGCTCCCTGCCTCCCTCTCCACACCTTTCCTGCTCAACTCTGAGGGGTTTGGCTTGCATCCTGCCAGTGATGGAGAACTCAGTCCTTTGGGAGGGCCGTTTTCTGGCTTCTGCTGTCATCAGTCCCTGGAGCCCCAGCAGCCATCTGTGGCTTCCACAGTAACAGCTCACAGACATCAGAAGTCCCTGACCACAGACTTCTGGGATGGCTCGGATGTAGGCTGGAAGCTTCCATGTGGGACAGTTTTCTCTCTGGTTTCTGGTTGTCTTACTTTGGTGTGTCAAAGCTGTCACCTCACCCAGTCTGAATCCACACACCCTAGATGGGGGCTGAGGACCCTCAGTACAACAGGTCCTCTACAACTTAGAATGATCACACAGCAAGATCCAGGAGGGCAGATCTGGGAAGAGGAATCAGGCCTGAAAGTCTTCTAAGACAGCGAACAAAGTTTCCTTTCATCCTGTGCCTGGTTACAGCACCAAATATTTCCCCTCTTATCTCTACCACTCTCAGTAATAGTGGGAACTTGTTTGTGGAAGGACAAATTCCAAGGGTGGCTCGAAAAGGAGAAAAGGCCTTATGTGGAAAGGTCAGGGGTCATTCATATTATCAGAATCCTCGGGGAGGTGGGGTGGGTCAGAGCTTCTTTTCCCTTTAAAAGAAGGGCCTCATTATGTGGCTCAGGCTGGTCTTAAACACAGATGCAGCCTTCCACGTTTTGGGGTTAACTGGTGTGTGCCACCTCACCCAGCTTTTGCCCTCAAGCCTTTGAAAGGTGAAGTGCTTTGACTGAGAGCAGCTTGGGTTGGAAACATGGGGTTTCTGGGGGCCAGGAGGGAAGACAAACCCAAGGATTTTTCCTGTTGGCAAGGCCAGCGGCCCGAGTGCCATGGGGTGAACCTGAACACATTGCTTTATCCAGCATCTTCCCAAGGCTGACAGGTCAAAGTCAGGTAGGACTCTATACTCACAGTAGACAGTGCATGTGTGTCTGTGTGTGCACACACACTTGTACACATGTGTGCAAGTGTGTAACAGAGATCTATCTCAACTATGGGGGTGAAGCTAAGAGGAGACCACAGGTTTAGCACAAGCTATGAGCTTCTTGTTTCTTTGAAACACGTTCTCATACATCCTAGGTTGGCTTCAAACTCACTGTGAGGGGTAATGTCGAAGCTCTGCTCCTTGTGTGTGCTGGTATTATACCTGAGTACCATTCCACTTCCAAACTTAAAAAATATATATTTATTTTTATGTATATGGGCGTTTTGCCTGTGTGCATGCCTGAGCACCATGAGGGTGCCTGGTGCTCTTGGAGGTTAGAAGAGGGGGTCAGATCCCCTGGGACTGGAGTTACAGACAGCTTTGAGTCTGTAACTCCAGAGTGGATGCTGGAATAGAACCCTGGTCCTCACTCAGTGCTCTTTCTTAACTGTTGAGCCATCTCTCCAGCTTCAGCTTCCACACGTGGTCATCCCAAAGGGCAGAACCCCTGAGACTGCACTCAAGTATTTTATTTCATTTATTTTTTGGGTTTTTCGAGACAAGGTTTCTCTGTGTAGACCAGGCTGGCCTTGAACCCAGAGACCTGCCTGCCTCTGCCTCCCAAGTGCTGGGACGAAAGGTCTGTGCCACCACCACCACCTGGCAACCATTATTTTATATTAAATTCCAGAGCCCATCAGCAGGAGATATGAAAAGATATGACACAAACATGAGGGACATTCACAGCTATTCAGAGTGGTTGTCAATCTGCCCTTCAAATGCTGTCCCCAAGTTACAAGCCCACATGGGTGGGGGGTTGGGACAATTAACCTATTTTTAGTTTTGTTTGTGTAAAAGGGAGGGAGGGAAGGAGAGAGGGAGAGGGTCTGACTGCATAGCCCAGACTAGCCTCAAATTTGTGGTGATCCTCCTGCCTCAGGCTCCTACTGTTGTGATTACAGATATGCATCATCACATCCAGCTCTCTTAAAACCTCTTTCCCTTAGGGGGCCGGCAAGATGGCTAAGCATGTAAAGGTGATTGCCACCAAACCTGACAATCTGAGTTCTGGTTCAATTCCTGGGACCTCCATGCAAGAAGAAGAACTGACTCCCACAAGGTGTCCTGTGATTTCCAAATGCATGCTGTGCCACATGTGTATCTACACATACCAAATACATGCATAAAATACAATTAAACAATTAAAAAAACTTGTCTCAAGAGTGGTCTGAGTTCGAGGACAGCCTGGTCTACAGAGTGAGTTCCAGGACAGCCAGGGCTACACAGAGAAACCCTGTCTCGAAAAACAAAAGAAAAGAAAAGAAGAGTGGAGGAGAGACTGAAGGAAAGGACATCCAGGGACTGCCCTAACTGGGGATCCATCCCACATGCAGACATCAAACCCAGACACTACTGCCATGCCAAGAAGTGTTTGCTGATAGGAACCTGACAGAGCTGTCCCCTGAGAGGCTCTGCAACCCCAAAGGAAGAACAACATTGTCAACCAGTCAGACTCCCCAAAGCTCCCAGGAACTAAGCCACCAACCAAAGAATACAGAGGGGGGTACCCATGGCTCTAGCTGGATATGTAGCTTTATCTGGCATCACTGGGAGGGTAGCCCCTTGGTCCTGTGGAGGCTTGATGACCTAAGATAGGGGACCGCTAGGCCACTGAGGCAGGAGAGGGGTGTGGGAGGAGCACCCTCATAGAAGCAGGGGGAGGGAGGAGGAAATGGGGGCTTGTGGAGGGGAAACTGGGAATGGGGATAATATTTGAAAAGTAAATAAATAAAATAACCAATAAAAAAACATTAAAAAAAACCCTTGTCCCTTGGGGAAGAGTTAGCTAAGTTATATAATGGGCAGTTAATATACTCTGTTAATCTGCTGGGTTAGTTTGGATTAATCAACCAATAACTAACTGGGATATCCTGCTAAACAGACCAAAAGAGTAGGGGTCCCAGTCGCCCCTTTTCTGCATTTTCCCTTCTCCCTAGAGATTCCTCAGTCACATAAGACAGATCTGCTAGATACTCACTGGGGAGCCTGTGTCCACACCTGACAATCATGAGTGAGCCTAAATCTTTTCGTTTTGGTGTGGGAGTGGAACCCAGGGCCCTGTGCAAGCCACGGTGCTCTTCCACTGAGCCCGCACTGAGCCCCGAGCTGTTCTTGTTGATGCAGCTTATATGTTGCCTGCTCGCCCCATAGTGCACATCTCACTTTGGAAGCCCCCGGAGTACAAAGCATCACAGAGGGTGTTCATGCTACAGGAACAGGACACACGGTACATGCTGCTTCTCATGCTTCATGTGTGAATACGAGAGCCAGGAGCTCATGTGTGTGGGGCGGGGAAGGAATTCTCCTCTCCAGGTCTAGAGTCCCAAAATGACAGCCCTTGTCCGGCTTTGGGGCTCAGGCCACCAAGTTAGTCTTCTTCCTGCACTGCAGGTGAGTCCCTGAATCTCTATCTCAGTTACTCTCGGTTACTGCAGGTGAGCCCTCGCCTATGAAACAGGACCCATCAGAGCGAGCTTGGGCTGCTGTCAGGGGGCCTAGGATGTTTTGTGATCTGTGGAGCTGAGAACTAGGATGCCTTCAGGACCCAGATTGTCAGCTTTGTTCGCCAATTGCATCAGTAGACCCTGTAAGGATCTTCATGGTGTTCTGGCCTGGACAGCTATGGTCCTGGGCCTGATGCGGCACAGGCCTGAGGCCTGCTCCTGTTTCCACAGCCCTCTTCAGTCCCTCTCTGTCCCCTCCGGTTGTCCAATCCCCAGCTCCTGCCTCTCTGAACCTTCCTGGGGGCTGCTGTCAGGGCAGCATCCTGCTCCAAACCTCCCCACTGTCTCTCCACTGGGCACTAAAAGCCAAGTTGTGGCCTTTGAGATGTCTGGAGGGGCTAGGGTAGAGAGGAAGGAAGGCATCAGGGAGATGAGCCAGCAGCTTGAGAGAGAGCCATATGGGGGGCATCTTCTACAGAGAATTTCAAGTTGGTGACAGAGCTGACACGAGTTTGGCTTCCTGTGGTCATGCATTTCTGGTCTGTATCAATGAGCAAGCTCTCCTTGGTTGCTAGGGTGCGGCTTATAGCAGAGTATGCACTTAGCCTGTGAGAGGCCCTGAGTTCATTCTCAACACCAAATGTAAATAACAACAACAAACAAACAAACAAACAAACAAACAAACAAAAACAAAAAAACCCTCTCCCTGCCAGAATAGGTCAACCCTCCATCCTGCCCGGTGTCAATCAGAGTATGAACCCAGCCCCCCATCCAGGCTGAGCAAATCTCTTGCTCACCAAGCCTGACACGGTACAGGACACACAGTCTCCCTCCTCCAGGGAGCCTTCCACATGTCTGCTTTGTGTATCCCACAGTGACCATGACTCTCTCCCAACCTCCTGACTTCCACAGTGTAGACTCAGCCAGCAGCAGTTTTCAGGTTTCAGGAAAATTCAGGAAAGGGACTCACGGCACAGAGTATCCTACAAACTGTTTGACCTCAACAAGCCCTGCTGCCTCCCTGAGCCTCTTCACCTCTGAGAAGTTGTTTCATCCTCGAATAATCTCTTGGCCTCTATCTCCCATCTCGGGCACAGGCTAAGCTTGGTCTAGACCAGAAGTTCTCAACCTGTCAGTCTGGACTCCTTCAACAAACCTCTATTTCCAAAAACACTTACATTATGATTCATAACAGTAATAAAGTTACAGTTATGAAGTAGCAACAAAATAATTTTATGGTTAATGGGTCACATGAGGGAACAGTATTAAAGGGTCACAGGATCAGGAAGGTTGAGAACCGCTGGTCCAGATGAATAGAACACCCTCCAAGCTTCTAACTGAATTCTAGGAGCCAACCCATCATGGGCAGACCCCCATCTTCCTGTTCCATGTCTGAAACACCTCTTGGGACATCTCTAACTTCCCACTTCTGTTGTTAAGCCTACCTCTCCTCTGTTGTTCTGTGAAGTAGGGCCCCTGGTAGTTCAAGCTGGACCGCCTACATAATAGGATTACTGAGCCTAAGGCCCCTCACAGGCTCTCTCTCTGCTTTTTTGAAATGTCTGACTCTAAGCCTCCCACCTTCAAGCCCCGTCTTGCTCAGGGAGCTGGGCTGCAGATCTATACCTCTTCTGATCCCCAACCGTCCTTTCCTGTTACCTCAGGACTTTCCAGGCTGTTTCTCCTGTCCAGCATGCCCACTGTCCACACTCACCCGAGCGCCCCTGGCTCCTTAGCAGGGCTAGCCACGCTCTGCTCCATCGGCTCTTTATCTCTTTTCCTCTCCAGACCCCTACCTCTGATTCTGTGGACTGTCCAATGACTCCTTCTGACATCTTCAGACCAGGAGTCTATAAAGGCAAGGCCTGGATCTGTTTGACCCACTCAGTGTCTCTGAGCCTTGTGCTACATACTCAGAAAGCTATGAATATGGGGACAAAGGTCCTGTTCAAAATTTATATTGAAAAGTACTATTTAAAAGGAAAGAACAAAAGAGCATTGAAAAAGAAAAACAGCAGCTGGGTGGTGGCGGCGGCACATGCCTTTTATCCCAGCACTTGGGAGGCAGAGGCAGGTGGATGTCTATAAGTTCAGGACTGTCAGGGCTACACAGAGAAACCCTGTACTGAAAAATACCACCACCACCCAAAAGAAAAAAAAATAGCTAAGCACAGTAGAATATGCCTTTAATTCCAGTACTTAGGAGGCAAAGGCATTATTGAGTTTAAGGCCAACTTGGTCCACCTAGCAAGTTCCAAGCTAGCTGAGGCCACAGAAATGAGCTCTTGTCTCAAAAAAACCAGAAAAGAAAAATAGTAACAACTTAGGGAGTAAACAGCTGATCTGGTCTGGGCTGAGACTCCAGTACTGTGTGTGGAAAGTAAAGCTCTGTACCTTTCTCATGATTGGCCAATGGCCAAGCCACTATGTCATGGTTACAGTAGGGCTGAGGCTAATGAGTGGTCAGCAAGCTCCCCAAACTCTTCAGACTCCTCTGGCCATTCTCCCTGCTCCCTGGGCAGTCTGAACTGCTCCCTGGTGCGGGCACATTCCCCTTTGTCTAGCTTGGAAGCCTGCTTTGGATGAAGAAGAGGGGGCGCCTAGTATGAGCAGGTGTGAATCCATCTGTGCCCCTATCTAGCATGAGCCAGGTACAGGGATGAGAGACGAGAGAACACACATTCAGGGTCTAGATGTGTGGGGCCGAGTAGCCGGTTAAGTGGTTAAGAGCACCAGCTGCTCTTCCAGAGGACCCAGACTCAATTCCCAGTATTCACATGGTGGCTCACAACTCACAACTCTGTTAACTGTAACATCGTCTTCTGGCCTCTGTGATCACCAGGTATGAAAGTCATACACAGACATCCATGGAGGCAAAACAGCCATCACACAACATCAGAAAACGAAACAAAACGAGACACTCTAGATGGGAGCCAGGCACGGCGGCACACACCACCACTGCAGAAACTGAGGCAAAAGGATTGTCAGGTGTTCCAGGCTAGCCCTGGCTATGTAGTGAGTATCCTATCTGCCAGGGCTATATAGGGAAACCCTGTCTCAAAAGCCAAACCAAATCAATACAGTGGTTTAGCTTCTTTATTTACTGTGCAAAGTGGCTGAAGGCTGGAGTGTGCTGAGGGCAAAGACCGAGACCCCATGCTGCTCAGGGAATGGAGCCTCCCTGCTGACCATCCTCCTAGGGCCTGGCATCACCCTGGGTTCTTGATTCATCAAAGACCCCAAGGCTTGGGCCCCTGCCTGCCCAGGTGTACCCAGACCTGTGCTAGCCGTCTCCGCACCACTCAGAGAAGGGCCCCGCTGTGGCAGGACCCTCACCTCCTGGCTCTGGCCAGTCTCAATGCCAACTGTGTTTGCAGCCCCAGAGCTGTGAGACCTTTCCTCTGGTATCCCCATGAAGGCTACATCACCTTCTGGCCTGCTGATGCTAACTGGGTCTTCCTTCTCACTGTAACGGTGGTACAGACATACTCAGCACCACAAGTGTAGTGGGGAAATGTGTACGTGTCTAGAAAATTCAAAACATAGAAAACACAACCTGTCCAGTGAAGCTCCCCAGACAGATGTCTGAATAGTCTCCTACCCTCCGTCCCTTCTACCCACAGTACTGATGATGGAACCCAGGGCCTCTTACATGCTAGGTAAGCCTACTCGTTCAGCCGCCTGGTTTTTAACTTTAGGAAACAGGACCTAATGTCTAGGCAGACCTTGAACTTGCAATGCCTTTGTCTCAGTCTCCCAAATGCCTGGGATTATAGTTTGCACCACCAAACCTGGCTTGAACATTTTTTCTACATTTATGTGTACATTGTCTTTTCATATCTGACTCAGACACGCTCCTTCTGCCCCTAGATAGTTCTTTTTCCCAGTGGCATGCTATGCTGGTCCTCTCTCTCTGATGGTAGACCAGTCCTCATGGTGGTGACATGACACCTCCGCCTCTGAACCCGGCAGCTCCCACAGCTCCTCAGGTTCTGGACACTTTCACTGGGGTGGGGAAGCGGTGAGGGAGGGGTGGGAAGCAGCACTTTAGGCCTAATGGGTCCTGTTGGCACAGCTGGTTTTCTTTCCCAGAGGGGTTGTGATCTGTGATTGAGTGGTGGCTGCCATCAGGGTCCCCTCCAAGTGAATATAAGCAGGCATTCCCTGAAACTGTTCGATCGGGTGGTGTGAGGGCATTGGCAGCCATTTGTCTAGCTGGTTGTCCCTGACCAGTTTGACCACAGACTTCTCACAACAGACTGGAAACGCTTCCTGCCCACGTGCCCAGGGACTCAGAACCAAGTACAATGGAGGGGCGCCTGGTACTGTGCTTCCATACCCTTCAGAGTCTGGGGCTCTAAACAAGCCAGTATGGGGCAGAGCAGGTACTTAGCAGCAATCTCCTTTTTTCTGAAATAGTTTCCTGCATCCCAACCTGGCTTCAAACTTGCTATACAGCCTTGAACCTTAAGAGCCTCCTACCTCTATCTCCCAAGTGCTGGGATTAGTGACACACAGCTACCACACCCAGTTTATAGGGTGCTGGAAGTTGAACTCAAGAGTTTCTACAAGCTAGATAAGCACTCTGCCAATTAAGCCACATTCCGGCCCAGTCACCCCCATTCTGTAAGGGAAGAAACAAAGTCTGGAGAAGTGGGTGAGGTCCTGGCCTTTATAGGTGGCTGACTCCACACCCCACAAGCAGCCCAGAAGGCTCTGCCTCTTCCAGGGTGTCTCGGTAGGGTCCCACCCCACCCAGACTGGATTGGAGGTCCTAGCTAGAGTATCCCTGATTCCCAGCTTTTTGATTATAGCTATGGCTCCCCCTGGAGTGATAAGCTATTGAGTGTCAGGAGCCATAATGGGACAAGCTAATAACTAGCAGGTGATCATCCTGAGATAGCCCGCTTCAGATTATTATTTAACCTGCAATAGGTATGTCCTTTTATTAAGCAAGTCCGTGAGGGATTCATTTTAGGAACGATTCCTGCTATTAATATGCTTTTCCCAGGGTTTGGAGAGATGGCTCAGTGGTTAAGACTGTACTCCCAGAGGTTCTGAGTTCAATTTCCAGAAACCACATGGTAGCTCACAACCATGTGTAATGGAATCTGATGCCCTCTTCTGGTGTGTCTGAAGAGAGTGACAGTGTACTCACATACATTAAATAAATAAATAAATAAATCTTTAAAAAGTATATGCTTTTCCTGTTATTATTAAACATATATATCAATCACTAAGTAATAGCACACCCCTTTGGAGCAGATCTCTGCAGATCCACGAAGATGTACTGTCTTGTAGTGATGCTATATAGACAAATAGATGACTTCTTAAGTCTTAATGATGGATGATCCTATAAGAATTCTTAAAATTATAACTGTGATTATCAAGCTCTTTCTGCAGCAGTGCTTGGTCTTTTGCTCCATGTGCACATGTAAGTATGGATGTGTGTATAAGTATGTAGTTGTGAAAACGTATGCCTGTGTGTGTGTAAGTATGTAACTGTGAGAATGAATGCAAGCTGGGCCCAACTGGTTCGAACGGAAATGTATCAATGAGCATGCGTGAATCTGTATGTGAACTTACGTGAGACGATGCATATTCGCTTATGGAAAAGTTCTTCCAGGAGGAGAGTGTTATTCTCTTCTCCTGGTTCAACAGAAGTCTACTGCTCCAAACCTCCCCCTAGCCCGACAAGCAAGAGGCATCTGGACAACAGGGAAAAGTCTCTAGCAATCAATCCTTTACTTAATCTCCTGCTGTTTTAGGATGAGGTGCTAAGTGCCTGAGACCGCAGTGTCTGGCCTCAGAGGAACACAGAAGGCGGGTCAGCTACAACAGCATAGTAACTTAGATAAGTAAACTTTTTATTCTACAGCAACCCTAAATGTCTCGTAAGACAAAGTCTTACCCTCTGCTCCCGCTCTTCCCCCTCTGCTGCCTCAAGAAGAACGGACTAGAAAGAAGAACACCACACTGGGGCTGGCCCTGGGCAATTGAGGGTTCTGTCGATTCTGGTTTAGCCATCCCTCCCTCCAAACTCAGAAGCACCGCAGTGGATGGCCGCTGGTGATGGTGGTAACTGTCATCAACAAGACCGAAGGAAAAAAGTTCTCCTTTATGGATGGGGACACAGGCAAAAGGAAGGGATGGGGTTTGTGTAAAAGGCACCACAGTGGCAGGGCCAGGCCCTTTTCTTAGATCCTTTATCTACAAACTTGAACTCTGGTTCTCAACCCTGAAGCTCAAGCTTGTCTCTTGCACAGGCTGGGACCCACCCGTTGTGGTGCAGCTCTCTGTGAAGGGAGCTCAGTCCACCAGTTTGGCCACCAACCTGGGGCAGCCCTCGGGAGCGGCCCACCTGTTGAGCACCCATATACCATGCTCTGCTGAGCCCTTGCCACACACGTCCCTGAAGCCAGTGGCTGGTGTCATTATGATATTACTCTGCAGGTGAGCAGGGAAAGATCCTGGCTTAAGACCAGCTAGTGGCTGGCTGTCAGAGCGTGCTGGCCTAGTACGGAGAGAAATGCACAGTCAGGTTGCAGGAGAAAAGTCCTGGGGGTCGGGGAGAGGTAGTGTGGCTTGGCAAGGCCCATCTCTTTCCCATCACCTGTCACTTCCCAATGAGGCTGAGGGATGAGACTCTGCCCTGGGTCTCCTTTAAGTCCTCAGTACTTCCAGGGATCAAGCCACTTGCCAGCTGTCTACAAGCTATGGGCCCAAGGCCAAGCTAGAAGCAGCTGTCATGAGAATCCCACACAGGTTCTCCTTGCCCCAATTTCTCTTTCAAACGAGACCCCGGTTATCCCTGAAGCCCGCTAGCCCCACAGCTAGGAGTAGGGTGGGGTAGGTGGGTGATAGAGGTGACTTGATGAAACCCACCTCTTCCAGCGTTTGCCTGCAGACAGAGACGAGTGACAACATGTCTGGATTCTGCAGGCAGATGGCAAGGTTTGAAAGTCAACCTTGGGCAACACGGGGCCTTAGCTTCTCATCCGGAGAATGAGGATGGCAGTGTCCAAAAAGTAGGAAGGAAGCTCCCCCACCCCCAAGTGTTCAAACTGATCTCCAGGGACATGAAGACATGAAACATTAATTTTTCTATTTTTTTTTTTTGGTCCTTTTCTAAAGTTTAATCCACCATCATCAAATACTCACAGCAGGAAAAACCAAGCGCGGGTTCTTTGTAAGTTAACTTTATTGAGATACGATCTACCTACATCACGCTAGATTCACTTAAGAAGGAGACAGGGTGGCTCACCCCTGTAATTCCAGGGGAGACTGAAGCAGGAGTCCAGGGCTAGCCGGGGCTGCAGTACTAAGTTTAGGGCTGTCCTGGAATAGAGAGTAAGACACTGTCTCCAAAACATCAAAACTGAAACAAAGGAAACACAGGGAAAAATAAACAGATCCTGGCGTCTACCCTCCGACCTGCCCAAACCCGCACCTCTGGCTTCGGAAGGCTGAGTGAGTGAAGGAGTCTGAACCCTCACCTGCCTAGGGTATTGGCAATACCAACAGGAGAACAGAGTCAGGAAGCCGGGCCAGCCTGCCCCCCCCCCGTCTCCTGCCTGTGTTCCAGTCTGGCCCCTCCACTGTTCTGCAAACATGGAGTTGAGCCCCTAGCTCACAGGCCCACCCCTGTCACCCAGATCTGGACACTCCTGTGACTGCCACCTGAGTCCTGTAACTGGTGGCTCGTGAATCACACAATGTACTTCTCACTGTTCCTGGAGCCTAGAGTCCAAGATAAGGCTGCAGACTAGGAGTGTGCAGGAGGGGCGGCCAGCTGGCTTCCGGGTTCAGGCAAGAGTGCCTGATGGTCTGTGTGTCCCCAGGGTAGAAGGGGTGCCTCTCTTGGGACTTCTTTTGCAGGGACATGAACCTTCAGAAGTGTTCTGCTTTCCAGATCCAACCAGCCCCTCCTGTGCCATCACCCTGAGGTTTCAACAAATGAACTTGGCAGTGACAGGAACAGCTAAACCACAGCGATCCCAGGAAACAGGAGTGTGTAGAGGTGGCTGCGCCCTGGCTCTGTTCAAGAGCCGGCATGGCTCTCAGGGCTTTGGGCCAGAGGCCTTAGCTTCCCCCTAAGACAGTGTTGCAAGTTACTAAGCCTCTCTGCACTTCATGCTTTTCTAACACAGAGAGAGAGAGAGCCTTAAAAATAGTACCTCCCTCACTAACTTGTGGGACTGCACCCTGCACATGGGTGGGGGTGGTTTAGGTAATCAGGACCTTGGCCTCTGCCATTCTCTTTCTTGCTCTCTCCTGCTTTCCTGGTCTTCTTAGAGCCAACCTATTTTAGGGGCTTCTCACTGCCTCCCCACACCCCACCTCCCACAGTTCAACCCTGTTTGGCCAAGTCAACCTCTCAGAGTCCCCAAGCCACCTACCTTCCTAGAATGGCTGTCCCCTTTTCTGTGGTCACATTCCTCTACTCCCTCCTGCTTGCCTTTTCTTTCCTCAGTCACCTTCTGCCTTCCCTAACAGACAGCTTTCAAATTCCTTCTGGCCTACTCTTTGGTGAAGGTGTTTAGTAAACACTGGGGTCGGCCTGGGGAAGAGGCCTGGAGTAGTAAGTGCTGTTCAACAGACAGTAGCCCTGTGGCTGTCATCACTGATGTTGATCAGGCTGCCCCTCAAGACCTCCTTACTCCAAATCTAATCACACCTACCACATCTCCTGGCTCACTTAGAGTAAGGAACCGTAATAGCATCTTTAATTATATCCTTTTCTACTTAGGTTGAACCACATGAAATCATCATCATCATCATTATTATTATTGTTAATTTTAAAAAGGTTTGCTATAAGCCTTTCTTGAGTGGTTTAAACTAACATATAAGCACCTTGTAGATGCCCAGAAGGCATCCAGAGAGAGAAAGAGAAAGAATGAGGTCTCCTGGCCCTTCAGATGGAGTGTGAGTGCCAGGTGGCCTCACCCCGCCCTCTGCATCAAAATGAAGCTGCAGTATCATCTGGGGGTCTTCTCATGACTGGCAGAGAAGAGGGAAAGCTCTCCAAGGTCGGATTCAGGGCTATTTAAGAAGAGCAAAAGCTTCCAGCAGAGTCTCATGAGGGGATCTGGAGGCCCTCCCCAAGGGAACAAATGTATCTCTGGGGGAAGCGAGGGCGGCACGATTTCTGGATGTCCAGAGCACTCTGGCTCCTCCTGTAGAAGGCTCCATTGCTAAGCTGTGCAGACTTGGTCACCACGGAGGCCACGCCCACTTCCCAGATGGAGACACTGAGGTGGAAACCAGCAGGCCAGAGACCACTGAGAGGACAGGGTCTGTGTCTACCACCTGACCTCGGGGCCTTTCCTCCTGACCACTTGGGCAGTGGTGGGGTAGTATCTTGCCACTTAGCCACTGCCTTTCTTCAATGTTCCAGAAGCCTCAGCTCCCTCACTGTCAGGACACTCCACGAGAGGAGTAACACACCCGTGTCTCTCCAGTGACCTCCTCAGGGTAAAGTCCCCGGAGGAGAGGCCTGGGAGCAAAGTGCAGGCAGATCCACTTCACAGACTTTTGTTTCTATGGCTGCCAGATTACCCTACAGAACGACACGCCTCAGGCAAAAGCTTGCAACCTTGCCAGCACAGGTTTTTACCTTCAATGTTTATATCTTGCTGCTTTTACAAAGCAACAAGACAGTTTCATTTATGACATGTTTTATACCACCCACCCCTTTTAAAATTGGAGACAGGGCCTCATATATCCCAGGCTATCCTTGATCTCGATTTGTAGCAGAGGATAGCCTGGCTTCCGTGAATGAATTCCCCCATCCTCCTCCTCCCACCTCTAAGTGGAGGAATTACAAATGCAAGTCTCCAAGTTCAGTCTATTTGGTTTTGGGGATGGAACGCTGCCAACTGAGCTGCATCCTAGCTTCCAAGCACCCCATTCTTGGAAATAGGACTCCTGGCTGGTTTGCTGTGTGGCTCTTACCAGGCACACCCCCTTCAGGGGTAGGCGATTATCTGCTTGTAGGATAAGGGCGTGGGGTGAGATAGATGGTTTCTAGACTGTCCATAGAATAAGGGCATGGGGTGAGATGGTTTCTAGAGACCCTTTCAGGTCAGAGAATCCGCAACTTCATCCACGGTACATTTTTAAAGTTCAGGATGACTTTGTAATAAGTAGAACCTCCCTTGCTCATACAACATCCACTGTGGCCTCCTAGATCACAAAGGTACACAATGACAGGGGACTCAGGTGGTACTTAGGGTTTCGAGCTGGCGCTGGGCTCTGGCAGCCACACTTATACTTAGTCGCCCTTTATGAGGGGATAATAACACTCATTCGCAGTGAAGCTCTGGGTTGGGGCTTCAGGGCAAGGTCCCTACCACTCTGCTTTGGCCCTGGCATCCCATAGCTCCTTACAATGCCCACCTAGCCCTCTGCCTGCCCACCTAGATGACACAGGGCTCACCATCTGCGCTGGGCCTGAGGGAAGGAGAGGGTCTCCTCCTTTAGTCCTAAGAAAGTTCTTGGGGGAGTGAGGGGGGGCAGGCAATCAGGGGGTGCTGAACCTGTTCCTTAATTAGGACAGATGTCAGGAAATGGGCAGAAGTGTCCAGAGATGGGTCCAGGCCTTTCTCTCCCTCCACACCCCTCAAGAGATGTCAGGAGGTGAGGGAGGTGTAAGGACATATTCCTACGCTGAGGCACAGGTGGTTATGAACAAGGCCCTGGACCATTCGAGGAAGAGCAGGCTCTGAGGCAGAAGGGCCCACATGCTATCGCTAGCTAGCAGGATTGCAGCCCCAGCAGGAACAGATTCCCCAGTTTCAGCTAGCGAGATTCTCCATCTCTAGAAGAATGCAACACAAGACCTTCATCAAGAGGCATCTCATAGAACTTCCCAGCCCTATACCAGAGGTCTTTAAAGACCCTACAGTCACTGCACCCTTAGACACATGCTCAGTTCTCCCAACCACAGGAGACACTGGTCTTCCTGGCAAGTGGACTGAGGTCCGAGTGTGGCAGTGCCAACCCTGTCCCACCAGGCTGGTACACAGAACTGGGCTCCTGCAGCTGCTTAAGGCTCGGACCAGGACGTCCTTCTCCATTGCCCGAATGCAGGTGGGTGTCTGCTGGGCTCGGGTCCAGGCAGGTCTGAGGCTGAGATCTGGCCACCGCCAGCGCGGGGCTCCTCCTCCAGCCCCAGGAGATGAGGCTGGTCTGGGTAGCAGACTGCTCGCCCCACCCGCGCGCGCCCAGGTCGCCTCGGCAGGGACCCGGGGATGCTTCCTCCTCCACCGTTTCCCGGGACTGGAAGCTAAGGCCCCCGCGGATAACGCAGCCAGGGCAGGGACAATCACGACTTGGGTACACGGGGCACCTGGGCCACACCGGGGCCTGTCGGGACTGAATGCCGCGCCCAGGGCGGGCCGCTCACCGCCGCAAGAGGCGCGGGTGTTGCGGACTGGCCCCTAACCTCTGGAGCTCGAACCTGGGGTGGGGGTAGGGGGTGTCGTTGCTCCAAGTCATCCACCGAGGGGGCGGCCGCACCACTATCCCATTAGGGAAACTGAGGACCGGAGCGGGGCAGAGCTTTGTGTGAGGTCGTGCGGGGGTCTAGAGGATAGGTCTCTTCGACCCCGGGGGCAGCATCCCTCCCGCCACCGAGCCGCAGCCCGGGCGCAGCGAGCGTGCCGCCCGGCCGGGTCCCGCCCTACCTTGTCTGCCGCGCAGGTGGCGGCGGCGGCGGCTCCGGCTCCCGCTCCACGCTTCGCGCCGCCTGCGGAGTCCCCGCGCCCAGCGCCGCCGCCTCCCCGCGCAGCCCGGCGGGCGGGACCGGGCCGGGCGGGGCCGGGGCGGGGCGGGACGGAGAGGCCCCGCCTGTGCGCCGCCCGTCGCCCGCAGCTCGGATCCTGTCCCGCGTGCACACACTCTCTCGCCTCCTGCACGCTCTCGCCGCAGGCTGTGGGTGGGATTCGGGTCTCGAGCCTCAGTTTCCCCTTGCTGAGATGGAGACAGTCACCGCACCAGCCTCCCCGGTGGCTCCAGGCTGGATCCCGCAGCGAGCGCCCGGACCGCAGCTCGGCAGGCGGCGGGAGACCTGGAGAGCGGAGGGCGGCTGCGCATCCGGGAGATCCTTCCCACTGTTACCAGTAGGGGGCGCTGCGTCCAAGCCTCTCCCGCTTTCAGCCCCGTGCTCACTGCATATGGAAGACAGGACGTCATATCTTTCATAATAACCACGCCACACCACCTTGTCTTGGAAAGGGTTCTTCCGTGTCTTGTAGTGATGTATTTGGTGGTGGTGGTGGTGGGGCTAGCACGGTACCTGGCACATAGTAGGTATTGTATATGTTGTTAAGTAAGTACACAATTTATTACATTCGATCTACCAACACCTTCAATGAAGTCATAATACTCTCATTTCATAGATAAGAAGTTGAGACTTAAGCTGAGTTCTTGGTAGGCTCAATAACTAATTTAATGTGTGTGTGTGTGTGTGTGTGTGTGTGTATGATTTGTCACGGTGGGATTGAACGCTAGGACCTTGCTTGTACTTGACCATTGAGCTACACGGTGAGACCTCTCCTCTTTTTTTCTGAAACAAGAGTTCACTAAATTGCTCAGGTTGGCTTTTGAACTAGCCCTCTTCCTGCCTCAGCCTCCAGGAGCTGGGATTATAGGACTATACCACCACATTCAGCTCTGGTGAGTCCTTGATCACTTTAGCGGCCACTAAAGCCTTCCTCTGGTTCCGGCTGAACCACAGTGCCCTGGGCCGTTTTCCTTCCTAGAGCGGTGGGTTTCCTGCATCCAAATTTCCCCTGCATCCCCAAACTAGGCTATTTGGAGCTGCACTGGCAGAAGCACACTGTGGACAACCACAGCAGTTGGATTTTTGCACTTTTCTGTGGTAACAAAACATTTTTATTACTTTTTAAAACCTGTGTCTATGTGTGTGTTCTTGTGTAGGGGTCAGAGGAAAACTTTCAGAAGTTGGTTCTTATTTCTGCCATGGTACTTACTCCTGGCTGGCTGTCCCTAAGCTAGCAGGTAATTCTGCTTCCCATCTCCAAGTGGGAGAGCTGCATTCAGCTTTTTACATGGTTCCTAGGGACAGGACTGAGGCTGTCTGGCTTGTGTGACAAGCACTATTACCCTCTAAGGCATTTTGCCAGCACATTCACTTAGGCATTTTGCTAGGCCATTTGTTTTATTAAGCTTTTTTTTTTTTTTTAAGAGGGTCCCACATAGTCCAGGTTGGTCCAACACTGTCTATGAACTAAGAAGAAATTGTGAACTCATTCTCCTGGCTACCTCCTAAAGGCTGGGGCCATCATGCTGGGCCCACTAAGGTGTTTCTGACTTGGCTTTATCTGGGATCAGGCTGACTCATCTGATATCCCAACTCGGTGAAGGCGGAGGCCAGGGTCTTTGGTGGTCCTCTCTCAGTATCATTCCCCTGAGTTCCTGCTTCCATCATCTCCTTTTGAAGGTCTCTTTCAGAATCATTTTGAAAGAAACTCTTGTCCATGGGTGCCAGGCCAGTTATCTGCTGGGACAGGCTTGTTTGACAGGGATTCTTTGGGGACTATGGGCATATGGACCAGTAAATCAGAGGGGAGACCTGCAACCTGGCATGCTTCTTCTGTGTCTGGGGAGGGGCCTCCCCTGTTTCCTCTTACTTTCTCCTAATCCTGCCTCAGGTGTGAAAGGCAGCCCCTGACAACCCCTAAGTTACACACCAGGGGACACAACCTACCAGGGCCTGGTCAGACACTACAGGGTGTGTTGGACCTGTGGAACACCACTGATTGACTTTCTTCTTGTCTTGTAGAATGTGGCTGTGTGGCTGTGGCTGTGTGTGTTTGTGTTGTACTGGGAGAAGACAGGCCCCAGGGCAAGGGTCTATTTGGGGATATAAGCTTGAACAAAGTAGTCTGGAAGGGAACGTGTCCTTCTCACATCAAGTCTTTTGGGTCCCTAGTCCCTGTCCCTTTGTTCTCTGTGATAAGGCCTGCTGGTCCAGGGGTGGGAGGGGTGGAACATGGAGTTCCATCTCTGTTCTGGGTAGGAAGGTGGAACTGTGGGATCAGATCCTCTAGCCTCTGAAGCAGTGGCCCCTGGGGAAGGGGCAGCAGCTGTGGGGCGAGCAAGGAACCTGACACTAGGGGTAGGCCCCAGGCCCTGAGGGAGGGGCAGGCTCTGCTCCAGCAGCAGCCCAGAGAGTCTCAGGCTCGACGCACCCCTTTGGTTTCTGTTCCAGTTCAGGCAGCTCAGACACTCATCGTTTTTCTCTTATTTATTTGGTTTTTGAGACACTGTTTGGCTGTGTTGTCCAGTGTTGGAACTGCTGGGATTGGAAGTGTGTACCCCACACCTGACTCCCCTTTTTCTCTTCCTAGAGTTGACCCTATGGGGGTGTCCACAGGCAGTCCCCTTCTGTGTGACACTGGAGTTCATTAAGTTCTCTGTGTCCTGTTACTGGAGCTTGACATTGGCGAGTGCCTCAGAACTAGTGTGTTTTCAGTCTGCCTGATCGGTCAGGGCTGAAGGAGGCAATTAGGCTCAGAACGCTAACCCCCCAGGGTTAGCAGACCTCATGGCTCCAAGAGCAGCTGAGCCCAAGGCCTAGCACTGCTGGAACAAGGTGCAGCTTGGTAAGAAAGCTGCTCTGGTCCCCCAAGGAGGAGCGCAAGTGCTTGGGCAGAGTTCTCCTCTAGGGAGAGGTGAGGAAGAGGAGAGGTAGGGGCTGCGGCTTGGGGGTAGAGAGGGCACTGTTTATCTAGCAGCCTGTGCCCATGGTTTGACTTGTTTTTGGCTTTGTGGTGGTGCCTTTTGGGAGAGCCAGTCACCGCCTAGCCGTGTCCCCTCCATGTTAAGGTTGCTTACCAACTCGCTCTGGTGAGCCAGGTGGGCTGCTGCCTTGCTTGCCCTCCCAAGCCTACCCTGTTGGCCCCACATGACAGAGGCATGTCAGAGTGGATGCCTGCTCAGGGCCCACTGTCCAGCCCACATCAAGTTCCTCAGGGTGACAGGCAGGGGATTCCCTGAGATGTCCCCAGTGGGCTGTAAACAGAAGGTAAGTTTTAGGCACAAGGCTGTAGAGATGGTCCCTGTGAGCAGGGTGGTCTCAACACAGATCCAAGTGGCAGCTCAGAGGGGTTATTGCTTGGACAGACAGATGCACTGAAAAGGCAGGCCTTGAACTTAGGGTGCCACAGAATGGTGACCAAGGCCTGGAGCCAGAGGGTGCCAGTGGGAACATTCCTGACACCTCGTGCCCAGGAGCACTGGTAACGAGACTGCTTCTGTCGTAAAGGTGGAGAGCCATCAGCCATAGGGACGTAGCTTTATGTCATCATGGCTCTGACAGGAGGATGTGAAGGTCAGGGCCATGCTCAACTGCACAGAGTCTGAGGTGAGTTCCCGGAGACCTGGTCAGAAGACGAAATCCATACTGAACGAAAATGGTGGTGCCTCGGAGACTATTCAGGTGACCCAGCATGCATTTCTGCCTCCCTGTGTGTTAAAGAGCTCTCTGGGGCTCTGACACAGGCTGGCCAAGCCTGGGAGACTATGGCCTGGAGAGGGCAAGGGCCTTGTCCGGGGTCACACAGACTTCTGGCCCTTGCCTGAATTCTATCTTCCTGCCAGCAAAGGTAAGAAAGGCTTTGAGGACAGAGTGCTAGGTCAGCTGTCGCCTTCTCCTTCGTCCTCGCTGACACAGCCCTCGGGCGCTGCTCTGCCCTGGGACGCCCGTCTCTGCAAGTACTCGGCTTTCAGCAGCTCCAGCTCCCGCAGCTCAGCCTCCAGTCGCTCTCGGTGGGCTGCCCGCAGCTGCCGCAGCTGCTTCATGGGAAAGGGGTTCATGTCATTGAAGGCGATGATCATGAGCTTCCTGAAAGGAAGGTGCAGTCAGCCAGGGCAATGGCTGCCAGCCATTTGTTTGGGGCCTGTCCTGACACTTATCTACCCTAGATCGGTGGCCCTGCCTTTTGGAGCTCACCTTCCAGGGGAAAAGACCATTCCCACCTAGAGCTGAGGCTAGAGGGAGCTAGGCAGACACCTGACCCAGTAAGGAAGGGCTGCTCTGGAGGACTTCCTGGAGGAGGGACATGGATGCTTTGAGGATAGGAACCAGGCTCAAGATAGTGGTGGCAGTGGAGGAAGGGGGCAAAGCCAGTGGTGGGTTGGTTGTCCCACACACCCTGGGTATTGATGGCAGGGTGAAGGTGGGCTGTGGAGCTTGCTTGCCATGCAAGGATACTGAGGGAAGGGCACGGGGTGGGGCGGCAGAGGCGCGGGCAGCTCACCGGCTGTCGCAGATAGTCTTGGTAAAGAAACGCAGGTATTGGTAGATCTCCAGGCTGTCCTGGAGTCGCAGGATCGCTTCCTCATTGTACTTGAAGATGGCCAGAGCATATCGGAACACCACCTAAGGCACAGTGGGGTTTCAGGCGGGGTACAGGCCCAGGCAGGTACTGTTGGGGGTGGGAGGCATGGGGACACAGAGCCTCCAGGAATGTGGAGGTTTCTGGCAGGCTAGAGTGGAAGCCTAGGGGCACATAGTGTGGGGCAGCCAGTGGGACAGGTGACAGGAAGCCCTAAAGGGAGCACAGCTGGAAGCATTGCTTTCTGCCTGGTCTCTGAATGCCTGAGCTCTCTATAAGACATGAAGAGGCACTGCCCTGCTGGAGTCAAGGGCGTTGGTGGGTCTCCTGGGAAGGTCACAGGAAAGGCTTGGACCAGACCCAGGCTTCAGAGACAGAGCCACTGCTTCCTCTCATATTGCACAGAGCACTTTGCGGTGTAAGGAGCTGAGCTCTCAGGTATCACAAATGGCCCTGACAGGTGGCTGTCTTTCCATTCAGTGGGGCCCGGCTGGGCAGTTGGGCCCAAGCATAGTTACCTTGGTCCCTTCATACAGGAAGGCATCCCAGACTCGCAGGAGGATGTCGCTGATGAGAGAGTCGGCAAAGACCACGAGGAACCAGTTGAAAGTGATGAGAGAGAGGTCTACACGGTGCTGCCCCAGGTGCGCAGTGAGTCGGGGCAGCTTCTCCGAGAGGAGGTCCTGGAGCACCCGCTGGTCTGCCTGGAAGGCAGAAAAGGCCCACCAGTTCTGCTGGCTCCCTCTCTGCCTGCTATACAGGCCCCATGTCAGGACTCCCAGGCAGGCCTGTTTTGTACCAGGGACTACGGTGTGTGTGTGTGTGTGTGTGTGTGTGTGTGTGTGTGTGTGTGTGTATGTGTGCGTGCGTGTGTGTGTCAGATGCAGCAACATCACCATGCCTCCCGACACTTGGGCAGAGCAACAGGCTTTGCCACGGGTCTCTTCATGGGTAAGTCCTTGGCCTCTTCACCCAGCCAGTGCCCCTGGCAACTAGTTTGTCTCATGTTTTCAGGAACAAAAGCGTCTTCTTTAGACCCATATTGGTCTGACTCTTAAGATGCCTGGTGGATACTTGGGGTGAGGGCCTGGGACAGATGCTAATATCGCAGTGTGTCCTGCCACGTCGGGTGGCAGGAATCTAAAGCAGGAAGTTGCAGGCCACAGCTGCTAGTGACCTCTCCTGGTGGCTCTACCTTGTTTATTTCAGTGGACATGGCTGGTTACTCCTGGAACAGCTCCTTCCTCCTTGGCAGTGCCCTGATCTGTGTCCCCTCCTGCTCCTCCTTGCCTAGAACCATGACAGTCCTCCCTGTGCAAGTCAGTCTGGGCTTCAGTGTTGCCGTGGTGAGGGATGCCCTTCCCTTCATCACTCAGAGGCATGACAGCATCAGAGGCCATGGCCAGCCCAGAGCCCCATGTGAGCCACCAGATCCATGATGAAATGGGACCAAGAACTGCCTGTGATCGGGGCAGGCTCTTCCCTCTGTTGGTGACCGGGGACGCTAGGTGAGGTCCCCAGCTGCCCATCTTCTCTGTTCTCAATGTGGCCAATTCTCCAAAGACAGAGTAAACCAAAAGCAAGCTTGATGCTGGTGCTCAGTGCATCTCCCTTTCAGAGGTGTTAAGATGCAGCGGTGAGATAGGGTATTTCCCAGCCGGCCTTACGGTATCGGGGCAGACCTAAGACATGGTTCTGACCAAGAGAAAGCAGAAAGTAGAAACTGCAGACCTAAACTCCAGTGGCCACCTCTCTGCTTCTGGTGTACACACCATGGCCACAGATGGGGATTAAGGGTGGTACAGCCCTCTTGTAACTAACTGGTGACAAACATGAGGACGGCAGAGCAGGGAGCTGGAGGGAGCCTGACCCTGATGCATCAAGGACCATACTTAGCCCCTTCCTCTCTGTGAGGCCGGGTGCAATCTCTTCTAAGTCTCTCCTTGCAGCTGTACTTGATCCCTGCCACCCCAAAGGGCAGCCCAGGAGGAGTGGTGGGTGTGAGACATGATGGCAGGAGGGGAGAGAGCTGAGGAGGGAGGCTGGGAGAAGGGAGGCAGATGGGCTGTCTCAGCCTGAACTGGGTGGGGACTGGGACATGACTTTGCACTTAGAATTTTTAAGTCCACAAAATGACCTTATTCCTATTCTAGAGTAGGCTGGCCTGGGGTTCTTTGCCTGACTCAGGGCAGCAACACTCCCCAGGGATATGGCAGAACCACAAGCATGTGCAGGGATGCCAGGCCTCACCCCTAGCCCACTGCCCAGCCCACTGTCCTGTGGTCTCTCTCTCTCTTCTTGACTGGGAGATGGCAAGGGACATTGATTCCTGTTTCCCCTTCTCCAGGAGGCAACTTTTCCTGGTGGCATGACGTCACCACTGGGCTAACTTGCAGGTGGGCAGGACCTCACAATCTTAAAGGCCCTCAGCGCAAGGGAACTTCTAGCAGTCAGAGAGGGTTCAAAGGCCACTGTGTAGGAGAGGTCTGATCCTGATCTGCTGACATGAAGGAACTCCTCTGGGGTGTGGGGGTTGCCTCGGGTGGGGACCATGTACCACCTCCGGCTCACCTGGGATGCAGTCAGTGTCTTGCTGTAGTACTCAGCCGGCAGTATAGTCTCCACAATGGCCACCAGGCACCAGAAGGCACTCTCCTCATCCTCTAGGACCAACAGGGCGATGGCCGCCAGCCTGCAGAGGAGGGAGGAGCCAGGAGTGACGCATAGCAGTTGCAGGGTTGCATGACAGAGGCAGCATCCTGGGTCCTGGGCTGAGTGTTCCTATAAGGCACTGTGCTTAGCCCTAATCCTGGACCAGGCTGGTAGTCATGGCACCCGGGGTGAGACACTGTTTGGAGGAGGATGTTCAGATTGATTTCCAGACCAGTTCAGAATGGGCTCTGAAGCTGGGTTGCCTGGGTGGGAACTATGGTAAGAACTGGTTCCTGGGTGACCTTGGGTAAACTACTTAGCCTGTCTCAGCCTCCGTCACCTCATAAGCATCAGGGCTGGGTGAGGACCAATGGTCAGCCCTGTTCGGCAGTCAGCACATTTGCTGTCCACCCGGTGCATGGCATGCAGTCAGTGCTTGGTAAGTAGTGGCTACCGTCGCCTTCACGCTGGCAAGCTCTGAAAGCCTGTCAGGGACACTGCCCACCTGTCAGAGCTGGGTGCTCCCAAAGGAGAGCAGACTTTGTGCCTGACTCACTGGCACATGTCTGTGCTGAGCACACACAGCCTTTCCTCCTAGGCGCCTTCACCAGTTATGAGGCCCTACTGAGACTGGGGGATGCACGAGGCGTGGGGTGGGGCAGAGGCAGACTGACAAGTCTTGGGCTGACCAGAGACATCTCCCCCAGAGGAGCACCCTGCTTCTTCCACCTTCCCCGAGGGGACACATCCAGGCCGACCCAAGAGTACACTCCCCAGCACATCTTCCATGGACCCCGGTAAACATAAGGTCCCACAGAGTACACTCCCCAGCGCATCTTCCATGGACCCTGGTAAACATAAGGTCCCACATCTGAGGGAAGGAGGCCCATTCTCCTTTCTCAGCTGATCCGGAAGGCAGAGCTCTGGCTCTGCCTTCCATGTTTACACAAACCCTCCTGACTCTGAGCTGAGTGCAAAAAGAAAAAAACAGCCGCAGGTCTCCTGGGACATCAGAGGCTCTTGGAGCAGGGGGAGGGAACCTGTAGAGGTCACCAGGTTCAAGAACAGAAAACGTACTGTGTATCAGCTACCGCTCTGTCAGTGACCAGGGGAGACATATGTAGTCGATCCTGGAACCTTTTGCTGTAGAGCCTGGACACTACCCCAGACATTCCTTCAAACAGGTCTCTAGTAGTTTCTTCTTACGGGTTACCTCTGGTCAAGGCAAATGTCTTAATGCATAGATGGAGACACTGGAACTCAGAAGGCAAAAGCAGCCATCACTTAAGATCATCTTGGCAGAGGGGACCCAATCTCGGATGCTCAAGTCCACCCTTTTCACAAAGCCCAGGATGTATTCAGATCAGGAACTCCAGTCTGTATTGTCTTAGACTTTTGCATGCAGACGGCCAGTTATTGGAGGTCAGTCCCAACCGTGGCTCACCACTGCTAACGCGGGCAATTACAGTGGGGCACCACCTGAACAGGCCTGCAAAGGCATGTACAGGGGGTGGCAAGAAATGCATTTAGTGAAAACACATTATTTTTATAGGGAAATGGACTTCAAATGCTTGCTCTGAGCTGGCAACACACATCTCCGCATTATCTGTAACCTCAGGAACAAGCCGCATTTTGTTGCCTTAGATGAACTTTTTATTCAGCCACAGTGTATGCAATTCTAAGATTGACCACTAGATGGTGACACAGACAGCCATAAGGGACTTGCAGCTGCAAAAACATTCTCTCTCTTGAGATCGAGGCAGGCTCTATCTAGTAGACATAGCTTTCTATTTAAAGCAATAGTATAAATATTTGCATGGATACCAATTATGTGTGCTTGCATATCAATTTAAGCAAAGGCAGCCTCAAGAGATACACTGAAGGGCACCTGACTCTTTTTGCTTCACTTGTTCTCCTGTGGCCTTCTTGTTGGTGTTGCTTCCCCCTGGGCATTCTGCTCCTGAGGCTGATTTTTAAGGCCCTCCTACTATGACAGCTTTCCCTGTCCCTTAGCCACTGGCCAACCTCTGGAGTTCAGAGCCGCTGTGTGGCTAAGGCCCTTGGCCTCTATAAAGGGCACATTGGATCAGAAAAGCTTGGGGTGGATCAGCATCCCCTCTGGCCCAGCTCCCACTTAGAGGGTGGGTTGTAGGAGGGACAGGGCATGGGCCAATCCAGGGCCAGAGGCTGCTGGTCTGCCATGTGTAGTGGAATTCTGCACAGCTTCCACAACCTCTCGGGTCTCAACTGGAAGATGGGGGCCCCACCTCCACCTGCAGGGTCAGAGCTTAAAATTCACCACTCATCTAATCCCAGAGCTTTTGGCCCCTCACAGCTTTTGTTTCCAGTTTTTGGAGAGTTCTAGGGATTAAAGCCTTGAACATGCTGGGCAAGCATCCTACCATTGAGTCTCAGCCTCAGGTTTTTTGTTTTTTTGTTTTTTTTGAAACAAGGTAGTCATTAAATCATGTAAGCTGTCCTTGAACTCAACTATAGTCCATACAGAAAGGCCTTGAACTTGTTATTTTCCTGATTCAGCGTCTTGAGTAGCTAAGATTATAAATCTCTGTCACCAGACCCATCTTTATGCCCCCTACTCTTTATTTTTGGTCAAGAATCCATTAACATTTTTTTGCTTTACTTGTTCTATGGTTTTTAAATAGAAAAAGAATTACTCATTATTTTTATGTGTATCTGTGTGTTACATGGGCTTATGTGCACCACATTTATCTGTGTTACATGGGTTTATGTGCACCACATTTATCTGTGTGTTACATGGGTTTATGTGCACATTTATCTGTGTGTTACATGGGTTTATGTGCACATTTATCTGTGTGTTACATGGGTTTATGTGCACATTTATCTGTGTTACATGGGTTTATGTGCACCACATTTATCTGTGTGTTACATGGGTTTATGTGTACCACATTTATCTGTGTGTTACATGGGTTTATGTGTACCACATTTATCTGTGTGTTACATGGGTTTATGTGCACCACATTTATATGCATGTGTCCATGAAGGCCAGAAGAGGGAGTCACATCTCCTAGAGCTGGAGTTATGGGTAGTTTCAGGCCACCGTGTGGCTGCTGGGAACTAGATCCTTGTCCTCTGGAGGAGCAGCAAGTGCTCCTAACTGCTGCCAAACTATGCTGGCTAGAGTTTTGTCAACTGGACACAGCTAGAGTCACTTGGGAAATGGAATTTCAACTGAGAGAACACCTCCTGGAGTGGCCTACAGGCCAGCCTGGGAAGGCATTTTCTTAATTAGCATTTACTGAGGGAGGGCCTGGTCTACTGTGGGTGGTGCCACCCCTGGGCAGGTGGTCCTGGGTGCTGTAAGAAAGTAGGCAGAGCAAGCCATGGGAGCAAGCCAGCAAGCAGTGTTCCTCTATGGGCTTCCATACCAGTTCCCTCTGAGCTCCTGCCCTGGCTTCCCTGGATGATGGACTATAAGCTGTAAGATGAAATTAGGCTCTCTGCTCCTCCCTGTCCCAGAGACAGCCTTATCCCGTAGACAAAATGGTTAAGGTCGGTTTGAATGGATCTGGCCATATTGGGCGCCTGGTTACCAGTGCTGCCTTCTGCTCTGGATCTGGCAAAGTGGAGATTGTTGCCATCAACAACCTCTTCAACTACATAGTCTACATGTTCCAGTATGACTCCAACCATGGCAAATTCAACGGCACAGTCAAGGCTGAGAATGGGAAGCTTGTCATCAACCGGAAGCCCATCACCATCTTCTGGGAGCAAGATCCTGCTAACATTAAATGGGCTGATGCTGGTGCTGAGTATGTCATGGAGTCTACTGGCATCTTCACCACCATGGAGAAGGCTGAGGCCCACTTGAAGGGTGGGGCCAAAAGGGTCATCATCTCCACCCCTTCTGCCGATGCCCCCATGTTTGTGATGGGTGTGAACCACGAGAAGTATGACAACTCACTCAAGATTGTCAGCAATGCATCCTGCACCACCAAATGCTTAGCTCCCCTGGCCAAAGTCATCCATGACAACTTTGGCATTGTGGAAGGGCTCATGACCACCATCCATGCCATCACTGCCACTCAGAAGACTGTGGATGGCCCTTCTGGAAAGCTATGGTGTGATGGCCGTGGAGCTGCCCAGAACATCATCCCTGCATCCACTGGTACTGCCAGGGCTGTGGGCAAGGTCATCTCAGAGCTGAACGGGAAGCTCACTGGCATGGCCTTCCGTGTCCCTACCCCCAAAGTATCAGTTGTGGATCTGACATGCCGCCTGGAGAAACCTGCTAAGTATGATGACATCAAGAAGGTGGTGAAGCAGGCATCTGAGGGCCCACTGAAGGGCATCCTGGGCTACACTGAGGACCAGGTTGTCTCCTGTGACTTCAACAGCAACTTCCACTCTTCTACCTTTGATGCTGGGGCTGGCATTGCTCTCAATGACAACTTTGTAAAGCGCATTTCCTGGTATGACAATGAATACAACTACAGCAACAGGGTGGTGGACTTAATGGCCTACATGGCCTCCAAGGAGTAAGAAACCCTGGACCACCCACCCCAGCAAGGACACTGAGAGCAAGAGAAAGGCCCTCAGTTGCTGAGGAGTCCCTACCCCAACACTGAACATCTCCCTTACAATTTCCATCCCAGACCCCCATAATAACAGGAGGGGCCTAGGGAGCCCTCCCTACTCTCTTGAAAACCATCAATAAAGTTCACTGCACCCACCCACCCACCCACCCACACAAAAAAGATGAAATTAACTCTTTCCTACCCAAGATGCTTTTAGTCATGTTGTTTTATCACAACAATACAAACACCAAGGCACCATTTCTCTAGGCCCTCTTAAACTTTTTTTAGAAATTACATTTATGTGTGAATATGTATGCAAGTGCCAAGTGTGTGGAGACCAGAGGACAACTGTGGGAGCTGATTCTCTCCCCTGCCATGTGTGTTGGGGGTTTCGAGTCCAGGCCGACCCTTTTACCTTCTGAGCCTTCTTGCCTGTCCCTTCACAGCTATTCTGAAAGAAGATTCGCACATGTCCCTCCTGGAATTTAACGCATTTAGAAAGGACTGTGCAGTCTTGCTGGGTTAGTAAGAGTGGGGAGGCTGTCTAGAGATAGTACCTGTCCCAGGCCATACAGCAATACATCCTGACAGTCTTGCTGAGAGAGAGGTCTGGACTGAGCTACATGACTGCTGGGAGTTTAACTCACAAATTCCAGAAATTATATACACATGCTCAATTTCACTCACATTTAGACTGGAAATAGGAATACAGGGCATCTCTGCCCTTGGGACCCATTTTTGAAATATGAGTGAGGACATTCTGAACGCTGATTCTGTGCTAAATAAATGTCATGCGTCACCTGCTCTGAAGGGAGAGTAGACAGCCTATGCAAAGTTAGCTTGGGGATGTGTGTGCTCGAATTAAATTGTGTCAAACTTGCTTTGGGAAATATCTGAGACTATGAATTTCTATAGGCAGGGTACACACGAGAGTGCCCCAGCGTTGGAGGGGACAGTCACCTCTGCCAACTGAGTGGTTCTATCCTCAGCGTGATCCC
Source organism: Mastomys coucha (assembly GCF_008632895.1). Taxonomy (NCBI): domain Eukaryota; kingdom Metazoa; phylum Chordata; class Mammalia; order Rodentia; family Muridae; genus Mastomys; species Mastomys coucha. The sequence continues at coordinate 7,642,552 of NW_022196900.1, forward strand.
TCTCCCTCTGTTGTTGGCCGGAGTCAAACAGGCAGTAACCCAGGCTGCACCACTCACACTCTGCATTTGGGATTTCAGGCCTGGACATGAGGGGTTAAGGGACAGCTACAGTAAGGAGACTCGCTTTCTGAGCTCCTGTAAACACGGTGAACATTCCTAAGAGCTGCCGGACATTCTGCAGAAATGTGGGAAGCGCCAGTCCCATAAGGTGACACAGTACAAGAAGGGCAAGGATTCTCTGTCTGCCCAGGGAAAACAGCAGCATTAGGACAGGAAACAGAGTGGCTATGGTCGGCAGACTAAGCCAATTTTCTGCAAAAAGGTTAAAACTACGAAGAAGAGTGTGCTGAGACTGGAGTGTGTGGAGCCCTACTGCAGATCTAAGAGATGCTGGCTAGTAAGAGATGTGAACATTTTGAACTGGGGATGGGGGGGGGGGTGCGACAAGAAGAGAAAGGGCCAAATGATCCAGGTCTGAGCTGATTTTGTTATGGAGACAAGGGCTGAGGTCTCTACTTAGGTATCCCTGATGGAACCTCCATGCCGGAAGAATGAGTGGCAGAGGCTGCCCTTACTGAGAGATGTGAAGGGTGAAGATGTGAAGAGGGAGAGGCCAGAGCCTGGGTGGCTGCAGAGGGGGGCTAAGGGCAGGCCCAAGGGGAGGAGAGTACACAAGAACAATGCCACTTCCAAACTGGGCTCCTCTGGGTGGGTTTCGTCTCAGTACACGATCTTGACCCAGCCTGTTGGGTCATGTGTAAGCCACGAAGGCTACAGAGAACCACTCTCAACTGCTGCTCCGTGTGTAGAACCCCTCCCCCAAATGACATCAGAGCATACAGTCAGAGTATCCGAACCCCAGCCTCTCAGCCACGAACACGCCCTCTCTCTGTCTGTCTGTCTGTCGGGGGAGAGGGATGGGCCTTCTGGGTTCCGAGCTACAAAATGGAGCAGGGAAGAGGAGGCTATGTTCTCACCTCTGTGGGGCTCACCTGTTCAGGCCTTGACAGTAGCCAATGGTGGGGTTCTGCCAGGAGAAGGCCAGGAGCACACGGCGGAGCTTGTCAGGGAAGCTGGAGGTAGGGCAGGTGAAGTGCTTGTTGGTGGGGAAGGTCCTGTTGAGGTCCAGCTCGATCTGACGAGCAGCAGGGTGCTCACACGCCCGGCCCCGGGCCAGAAGCTCCTGGTAGCAGCCTGGAGCCTGCAGGTGCTGGACACGGCGATGGACCAGCCACCTCCAGACACGAGGACGGTGCTCTCGGGGCACGCCTGCTCGAAGCAGCTGCTTGAGCTCAGCTGAGGGCACGAGTTCCGTCAGGGTAGCCCAGCGGTCCCGTAGTGGCCGCTCCACAGCGTCGAGGGCCAGCAGGTTGTGGGAGCGCACCTCCAAGGCCTGGATCTTGGCTAGCAGTTTCAGGTCTTCCACCTCGTAGTCTGGCACCGTCAGGAAGCCATAATCATCGTACTCACTGCGGGCAAAAGGGCCACGTTAGCACGGCTGTCCCTGGATGGGCTCCCACCCAGGGTGCCCTGAGACCACTCCAGAGCCTGACCTCAGTTTGCTTCTCTGTACAGTTGGGAGAACCTCCTGAAGATGAGGGAGATCCCCTTGGTAAACAGAAGAGCTTATATGCAGCCCAGGAGAGATGCATTCACTGGCTGCAATTCACTGTGTGGGCTGTGTATGTGTGCCACCTTAGTCATCCCCAGGGAGCCTGTGAGGTGGGGCTCCTCACCTGCATTACTTGGGGGCTGAATACAGAGAGCAGAAAGGCAAAGTAACTTGCTTAGGGACACAAAGCAAACCTGGCAGACAACTGCCAGTGACCCCGGAGCTCTACAGACCCAACTTCCTGCTTGCTGTGCTCAGTCAGGGCTTGCCTGGTGGAGGCAGCTTGAGTAACTGTGGGTGTGGTGGCTATGTGGTTCGTGTGCCTCCAATAGGCCCGCCCGCCTCAGCTGTGTGCACCCCATACTATGTGCCTGAGTCTGGGGAGCCCACAGCTAGGTAGTGTTGGCATAAGTGGTCAGCGGCACTAGCGACAATGATCCCACCATGCCCACAGCCCCCCCTGGTTGCCCACTGGGTTCACCTGATGGGGCTCAGCCCCACGCTGTCGGCCTCTCCTGCTTCCCACTGCAGTGCCTCCTGGACCAGCTGCTGCAGCAGCTCAGGGAAGTTACCAGCCTCAGCCCCCGTTGCCTCCTGCAGCCTCCGAAGCCCGGCCAGGTACTTGCTTTCTACCTGGCAGTTCCTGGCTTGGAGGTAGGCGCACTGCAAGAGTGGAGCAGCTGGTCAGGCTTCTGGGCAGCTCAGGCTACCAAAGCCACGAACAGCTTTGGGCCCTTCCAACTCTGCTTTCCCTGCCCACCCCTCTCCTGGACCTGCAGATAGAGAAAGGAGGCCATGGCTTACAGCAGGGAAGTGAAAGAGACCCAAGACCAAGGAGGCCGCTGGGATCAAAACAAGGTGAGGGGAAGCAAGGGGCTATGCACAGGGCATGCACGGCTTGGGGTCTCATCCTGGACCGGACACCGCAATGGCCTGTGACAAGTCGGCAAATGCGTTAGCTCGCCCTGCACCTCAGGCTCTTCATTTGTAGAACAGGGGTAACATGGGGTCTCCTCAGGATTCTGGCAACGACCAGTGATCCTCATGCAAAGCCAAAGCCCTGCCTCGCACTAGGCAAAGACAGCTCTGCAGGTGCAACTCGCAGGATACCCTCAGGGCTCCCCCTGCTGCCCTCACTGTGTAGTTTCTTTCCTTCTGCTTTTGGGCACCCTCTTCCTCAACCTGGAGTGCGCCCGCCCCTGCATTCCTACTTCTATCTCCTCTTCAGTGAACAAGTCAGCCGGCTTTGGTTGAGTCAGCTGTGCTCTCTGGGCCTTGCTTTTTGACACTGAGATGGAGGCGGTGGAATTTTAGGCATGACTGCTGGGCCAGTAGCTCAACTCTCATCTTGGCCTCAGGGCTGACGCTGCAAACACTACAGTCCTGCCCAGGTACCACTTGCTTGTGTCTATGGACACTTCAAGCCAAACCCTCTGGGGAGCCTTTGGCCTTCCTACCCTCCTGGTTTCTCCCTGTCCACCTCTTTCCTCTCACTGAGAACTTCCTGTACTTGTCTCCAATGCTAACAGAAATTTTGGGTAGAGACTTCAGACCGCCCCGTATGCCACGTCTACCTTCTTCTGCAAAGCTGCCACAGGAGTGACAGGCCTGAGAGAATAGGGAAGCGGAGGTGGGGAGGCAAGGGCAGGGAGTGGAGGAGCACAGATGTGGCCATCAACCCTGGTACCTTGGTCAGCAGGGCTTTCTCCTTCTCCGCCACCTTCCTCCAGATCTTGGTGACCTGGTGGATCTCAGAGTTGAGGAAGCGGTTCTGGGTCCGATATGCTTCCATGTCATCCTGGAAAAAAGTAAGGTGGGTCAGCGGTGGTACCGCAAACATCCTGCTCTGGAGAAGTCGTCCTTAAAGGAGCTGCTCAAATTCCCTTCCCAAACAACACAGAGAGGGAGTCTGAAAGACTTCTCTGGCAAGATGTAGTAGGGAGTGCCCTAGACCTGGAGTTCAAGATGGCTGCTATTTCTGGACCATTCAGAGCCTCTGTTTTCTCATCTGTGAAAAGGCAGATACAGATCTCCCCTTCAGAAGTTGGGGGAGTACAGGGCTAGAGGGTAACAGCACAAATGTGTGACAGAGCCCAGCAAAGCACTCAAATGCTGGCTCTTCTGTTTTGTTGAGACGTGGTCTTAGGCAGCCCCCGCTGACTTTCAGCTCTCAAGTAGCTGCCGATGACCTTGAATTCCTCTGCTTCCTGCCTTCCCCTCCCACATTCTAGGATGAGGCACGGCCTCTCTACCTGTCCTGGTTTGGTTGCCTTTGAATCAGCCCACAGCGTCAGGTACTTGCAGCCGTGTGGATTGCTTCTCGTTAAGTCTCACTCTGCTCAAGGGTTTTGCATACTTTGGACTAGAGGACTCAAACCCAGCCTGCGTGGATGGGCTCTGCCCACTGCCAGACCCTTCGTTTTCTTTTCTGTTTTCCATTCTGGTTTTGTATGTTTGTTTGAACAGGGTCTCGTGTATCCCAGGCTGGCCTGGAATCTGCTACATAGCTGAAGACCGCTTTGAACTCCAGAGCCTCCTTAACTCCGTGCAGAGCGGATGCGGGCCTGAGTGAGGGTTCAGGTGCAGTCCTGGAGGCAATCCTGAGCAGGACCACGTCAGGGATGCCAATACAGAGAGTCATGGGAGTGGCGAGGCTTTCCCCTGGTGCGGCTGCATATCCTAAACCCACCCACACAACTGCTGCGTCTGTGCACGCTGGCCGTCCCTGCCCATCCCTGCCCAGCTCTTCTGTACGTGTCTGTCATTCCTGTGTTGTTCCTGCTGGGTCAATCCCAAGGTTGTGCAGGTCATGGCAATGTGCATATACCATCACACATGGCTCTCCCTTGCTTTCTTGAGATGGTCCCACTGTGTATCCCAGGCTGGCCCCTAACTCTTCCTCCTCCTGCTTCAGCCTCTAGAGTAGCTGGGATACACAGGTGTGTGTCCTTTCATGCTGGGTTCCAACAGCTATTTAAAAAAAAAAAAAAAAAAAACCACACTACTAGGAAATTTCCTATAGCTGACTTCTCTCTCTCTCTGTATTTTTTTATTTTTATTTTTATTTTTTTTTTTGGTTTTTTAAGACAGGGTTTCTCTGTATAGTCCTGACTGTCCTGGAACTCACTCTGTAGACCAGGCCGGCCTCAAACTCAGAAATCCGCCTGCCTCTGCCTCCCAAGTGCTGGGAATAAAGGCGTGCGCCACCACTGTTGTTACATGTGTGTGTTTTTAAAAATATTTAATTATTCTATGCATGAGTGCTCTATCTGCATGTACACCTACATGCCAGAAGAGGGCATAAGATCTCAGTATAGATGGTTGTGAGACACCATGTGGTTGCTGAGAACTGAACTCAGGACATTGCTCTTAACCGCCAAGCCATCTCTCTAGCACCTTCCCTCCCACCCCCACCCCGCAGCTGCTGCCGACCCCTTTAAAGTATGAAGCTACGGTGAGGAATAGCCATGAGCTCTGAGGTCCAGCATACAGGTGACAGCTGCTGCCTGAACAGAAGCTGTGGGTGAGCCACAGGAAGGTTCCACACAGAGCTACAGCTGTAGCTCCCAATCTTTGTCTCTCATTGAGAAGCCATTCAAGCGTACTGCCCACTCTTATCCCCTGAGAACCCAAGTCTTCCCTTTCCCGCTGGGGAAGAGCTCCAGGCTGTTAGTCTCTGTGTGTGACTGCCACGGCCCTTCCGTTCCCTGTGTGTGACTGCCACGGCCCTTCAGTTCCCTCAATCTGTTTTCTGGAACTGATTATGGGGATTCTTACCCAGCACCTGGGATAAGCCACAAGCACCTAGGTGAGGGCTTCAAGTGTCTGTCAGTTCTGCAGTCCCACTGTGGGCCATCTGTGGACGAAGTGTTAGAGTAGCATTGTTCCCATTTTACAGATGAGGAAACAAGGATCTCACGGTGAACCCCTCAGTGACGCAGCTGGTGTGGGAAGAAAGCAAAGATTCGAACCTGGGAATGTTTAACCCAAGGCAGGCGCTCAGCAAACAGCACTGACTGCCCAGAGCACACCCATTCCTGCTCCAGGCTCCCACCCCTTCCAGGCTCGGCGAAGGCACTTCGCAGACTTTTGAGAATATGGATTTGTCACATAGGGTGGCCGTTTCCAGGTCAAAGGGAAGACAGGAGGTGCCCAGGCAGGGAGGTGGGTGTGAGCACCCCTTTGGAGCACAGTGGGTGGGAATGGCGGCTGGGCAGCCTCCAGTCAGCTTGGTGCCCTACCATGAGTGCTCTCCTTGGCTCAGAACTGTAGGGAGGAAAAAGAGAGACCTCAGAGAAGAAAAAAGCCACACAGAGACAGAACAAAACAAGAGGACAACATGCAGGAGAGGGCCCAGGAGGGGAGAGCCAGACACCACAGGTTATCCCAGGAAATGCTTGTGTGGGAGCCCCGAGTCTACCATGCTGCTGTATAATCCAAACCCAGCTCCCCCTCATGGCTCAGCTGTATGTGCCCACAGTGCCCCGGCTTGGCTAGACTTCCCAGACTTCCCAGCTTGATCCCTCACTGTCCCGCATAGGACTTTATGTAGTCTAGGCTGGCCTCAAACGATGCTGAGGATGGCCTTGAATTCCTAATCCTCCTGCCTCCACTTCCCTCTTAGGTACAAGGATTATGAGCCTAGTTTGGTAGTACTGGTTGCCCCTACCCTGGCCCTGACATTTAAGAGGTCAGTGACACTTCTCCCGAAATGACAGGATAAGAAGCCCTTTCTCTAAGACTGGGTGTCCTGTATCAGGCAAGCAGGAAGTGTGGGCACATGCTGATGAAGGCCAGTTAACCGGCCTTCTGAGAGCTATGAACTAAGACACACTTGGTCCATGCAGCTCTATCAGGCCCCTGTACTGGACTCAGGAGTAGGATCTACAAGCAGAAGATCAAAGGATGGCGAGTCTACTTGCAATGGACCTCAGTGATAAACGATCTTCTCATAGCTGTGCATGAGAGGCACACTCTGGCTCCTAGGGGAGGCAGGATAAAACTGGCCTTGGTACTCCAGAGCCACCTGGGTGATCTATGTCTCAGCACTGTGCTGATCTATTGGGACTGAAACCATGGACACCTGAGGAGGAAGGAGGCAAGGAGAACCACGGCATATAGGGCAACAGGAATCATTCCCACCGCCGTGTGGATGGCAGGGGCTTTCTGGCAGGCCTCAGCTGCTCGCCCCTCTGCTGTATTACTAAATAGCCCTTAACTCTAGGATAACAGCCATCCTGCCCCTGCTAGTTTGGGGTACGGGTCTCAAGTCCCCTTCCTGTATCCTAAGGATTCTTCAGCCTCCGGAAGAGTTAGGCCACTTCCCACAGAGGAGAGAGAACTTGACCAAAGCCAATCAGCTAGCAAGGCACAGAGTGGAGGATTCAGCCCTGGGGCTAGCTTACTTCATAGGGTGGGCAGTGGCCATGCTTGATTCCCCGTCCCCACCCCCACCCCAACCCCCACCCAGTGCTTCTCCCAGAAGCCTCTCCTCTTTCTCCCCCTCTCACCACCTAGCAGTTCTTTGGTTCTAGTTAAAAAACATGGGAGGCCATGAGATGCCATGAGAGGCAGTGTTTGGGACCAGACTGATTCTGGTTCTATGTGCTATCCTTAGAGACAGTGAGTGAGGGTTACATCAAATGATGTCCCCCACCCCTCCCGTCATGGTTGGTCCCTGTGAGTTGGGGTGGCCTGAAGAGAGAGATGAAGACGGAGAAGGGAAGCAGAGCGAGGCATGGAAGGTGCCATAGCGAGGCTGGGTGAGCCTCTGTGCAGAGCACATAGACCAGTCACAGGCCCGAGCTCCAGCCCAGCCCTGCTCCCATCTCTGCACCAGCTGTTGGGCAAGCATCTTTACTCCTAGCACTTGAAGCTAGAAAGTGGGAAGCCCCCATCTGTTAGCCACTGCCTTGCAGGGCTGGCACAGGCCAGAGTGAGCTGATAGAGCAAACACTGGAGACCAGTCCTAGCATGTGGGAAGCCTTCAGTGGTGTGTACTGCCCTTGCCTTGGGCCAGCCACAGCCAGCACAGGTCACTTGTTCTATGCGTGAGACTGAGCTGAGAGCAGCCTGGGAGCCTTGGGCATCCTGGGTTAACAGAATGGCATTGAAGGAGGCTGGGCAACCAGGCCACAGACTGGGCTATGCTTGGGCTCTTTGGGCTCTTAAGTTGATAAGCTGGGAGCCTGTTCATTTTTCACAGAGCATAAAAGGTCACATTGAGTCTTCACCAAGAGAGCCCCGCAAGAGAAACTTTCCTCTCGCTACCTAGTTCTGGTTTAAATGTTTCAGAATGCGGGGCGACTTCTGCCCTGACTAGAAAACCACTCATGGCACTCTCCCCAGAGGCCAGGAAAGCATGCTGAGTAGAGGGGGGCGGGGCTACCTTCAGATGCTCCATCCTCTCCTGCTGGCTCAGGAAGTCACCGTCGGTAGCATCGGCTGGCTGGGCAAGGTCCTCTGTGAGCTTTTGGGAGAGCTTGCAGATGACCTGCTGCTTGGCCTGGTTCTTATCCATGAGCAGCTGCACGTGCTGCTGAAGCGCCTGCACCTGCTGCTCCCGCAGGCCAGCCTCATGTGCCAGGCGCTCACGACCCTGCTCCAGAGCCTCCACCCTCTGGTTCAGCTCCGCGATCTGCCGCACCTTGTGCCGGACCAGCTCCAGCCGGTCTTTGTCCTCAGTGGCTGCCAGGTACGCGCTGGATGCTCGCTTCTCTTGCTGGGCAGCCTCCAGGGCCTTGTGTAGAATGATCACCAGCTCCTGGGTGGGGAGGGAGCAGCCATGAGTGCTAGGAAGATACGTACTATCACATACGACTTCAAAACTCTTGAGATGCCCAGCAGCATCCCTGGGCATCTTAGCCCAACACTCCTTTCTGACCTCCTGGTTCAACACGAGGGGTAGCTAAACACAGGCTATCTGGCAAAACAAATAGCAAAACCCAAACAACAAAACCGTCACATCTGGGCTGGAGAGATGGCTCAGCGGTTAAGAGCACTGACTGCTCTTGTGAAGGTGCTGAGTTCAAATCCCAGCAACCACATGGAGGCTCACAACCACCCGTCATAGATCTGACGCTCTCTTCTGGTATGTCTGAAGACAGCTACAGTGTATTTACATATAATAATAAATAAATAAATCTTTAAAAAAAAAACCCTGACATCCCAGCAGTTCTGCCTTAATATGGATGAGCGGAGATGTGGGAGGCATCTGGGTCACCTGAGACTGCTAGGCACACGCTCCCCAGTTCCTGTTCCCATTTCTTCTGGCTGGGAAGTGACTGGAAGGAAGAGGAGAGTTACCCAAGCCCCAAAGCTGAAGTTCGTGCTGAGTAAAGCAGAGCTGCCCACCTTCACCAGTTCATACTTGCTTGCTATTATCTTCCATAGTGCAAGAGGAAAATAGAGATTCTACAGGCTACAGCATTCTGAGGCTTCTCTGTTATGGGAGCTGAAACCACACTCTTGACTTACGAATGTCTACTTCGGAGTGGAACAAACAGAAGCCCAGGAGAGGAGAGTTCAGTCCCAAGGCATCCAGACCCTGGAGTCTGAGCTTAGTAACGGATTGGGTGGTGCAGATGTGTGGTATGTGAGTATGCCTCTTGCCTCTCTCTCTCTCTCTGAGCCAGATATTGCTAGACTGTGGCATCCCTTCTTGCCATGGTTGTCCAAGCTTCAGAATCCTCAAGATGGCATCTGTGATGGTTCATCTTGACCGTCAACTGGATGGGATTTAGAATCGCCATGGAAACAGACATCTGGGCACGCCCGTGAACCGGCTTTTAGGTTAGAGGTTAACGGAGGCGGGGAGACCCGCTTGAAATGTGGGTGACACCATTCTGTGGGCTGGGGTTGTGGACTGAATTCAAAGGAGAAAGAGGGGGAAGAGAGCTGGGCGTGCATTCACCTCTCTCCGCGTCTGAGTACGAATGCCAGGTGATGAGCTGCCTCAAGTTTCTCCTGCCAGGACTTCTCTGCAGCAATGGAATGTAATTTTGAACTGTGCCTCAAAATAACCTTCCTTCCTTCTTTCCTTCCTTCCTTTCTCCTTTCCTTCCTTCCTTCTTTCCTTTCTTCCTTTCCTTCCTTCCTTCCCTTCTTTCTTTCTTTCTTTTTTTGATTTTAAGATTTATTTATTATAAGTATACTGTAGCTGTCTTCAGACGTACCAGAAGAGGGAGCCAGATCTCATTATGGGTGGTTGTGAGCTACCATGTGGTTGCTGGGATTTGAACTCATGACCTTCAGAAGAGCAGTTGGTGCTCTTACCCACTGAGCCATCTCACCAGCTTTCTTTTTCTTAAAGAGATTTATTTATTTCATGTATATGAGCACACCATTGTTGTCTTCAGACACACTGGAAGAGGGAGGGCATCAGATCCCATTACAGGTGGTTGTAAGCTACCACGTGCTTGTTGGGAATTGAACTCAGGGCCTCTGGAAGAGCAGTCAGTGCTCTTAACCACTGAGCCATCTCTTCAGGCCAACCCTTCTTTCTTTCAGATGCTTTTTTCAAGTTTTGTTACAGTAACTGGAAAAATAAGGAATACTACAGGCATCCAAATAGCCACACCCAAGCAAGCTGAGATGGGACTGGAGGAGAAAGCCAGGCCCCTCACCAAACAAACTCAATCTCTTTGTGTGTAGCCTTCACCCCAGCAACGAGAAACACTGGTGGCAAAAGCGTTAAACGGCTTGGACACAGCACTGGTCTTTCCTCGTCTGACCCAGGGTCTGCAGAACTTTACAGTGCCTGAGGTCTCTAACTTCCCAGGACTCAGGCCTACCATGCCCCAAAAAAGAAATGAAGAGATCCAGGGCCAGGATTGGAGCTTCAGGAGCCAGCAGGTAGCCTATCAGCCAGGTGCAGGGAGGACCCACAGGTCACTGTTCTGACCCCGCTTATGTACTTGGAATACATATTCTCTCAGTGACACCTTAACTATGCCCACGTTGCAGTGTTCCAGTAAGTAGATCGGCTGGATGGAATGAATTACTAAGCATAGTTCCATTTGGGACACCTGCTGGAGACCATTCCTGAGTGGTTGGTAAGACCACCTTGGATCTACTGACAAATCTCTTCTCTAGTTCTGGACTATTTTGGGGGCAGGACTTTACTATTAGCTCAGGCTGGCCTCAAACTCGTGATCCTCCTGCCTCAGGCTTCCAAGTTCAAGAATTAATCCCACACCATCATGCCAGGTGGGTAGCCCAGAAAAGTGGCGACAGTTGCCACTGCCGAGGACTGCAAAGACTGGGAGTAAAGATGACCACTGTAGGGGAGTGGTTGGCTGTGAGAGAGGTTTGGTGGGGCACGGTGGCTTCCGCCTGGGGTGGAAGTGACTAAAGGCTCTTACACTTGATAACACAGTAAAACAATCCATACAGTTTTGAAGACTGAAGAGGGTCAGAGGTGGCCAACAGCCAGTAGGAGTTGAGGGTGGGGTGGCCTTTGCAGGCTAGGTCCCCAAAGGAAGCCCAAAGACAGCCTGAGCAAAGGCCTGGGGAGCAGAAGCGGCAGGTTTGGAGCCTCTGTACCTCGTGGGTGTGGCCAGCAGGTGGGGTGGGGTCACGACTGCACACCAGACCACTATGTCTGGAATGTTCCACAGTACAGAAACAGCTTCCTGGGGTTCTAGTGAGAGATTAACATTCCTGTGCTGGGTGAAACAGGCACAGACAGCCATAGCTGAGTCTTGCTCTGGCCCATAAGTACCTTCCTCTGCTTCAGAGGGGTCTGGGAGCCAACTCCTAATAGCCAGTGAGCTCCTTCCTTCACTTGGTGCACAGCAGGAACCCCAACTGGCACCCCACCCCATCCCCATACCAGAAGACATGCTTGGGAGGGAGAAAGGAGCCTAGAGAGAGGAGGCGGCCTCACAGGAAGCTCAGAAGCACAGGAAACCTGGAGGCCAGAGAGACCCTGTGGACCTTCTGCCCGGCCATGGAGACTGAGCCCAGGGAAAAGTTAAGACTAAAGAGTCAGTGGGCTAGAGCAGAGGGTCCCCAGGTCCCAGTTCTGGAGCCCTGGCTTCTCATGTAGCCTCAGGAATTTGCTGTGTGACTAAGGATGGCCTTGAACATCTGGCCATCCTGCCTCTGCCTCCTGAGTGCTGGGGTTACAAGGGTGCGCTTCACGTTAGACCTGCACTCTACTGACATGCATGGGCTCCACCCCAACTTAACGTTACAGCTTTGAAGTTAGCAGCACCCACATGTGACATGTCAGGAACACAAGGACGGATGCAGCAAAATTCCCTGCATCCTGGGCCCCTGTGGAGGAACAGCGGGGTGGTTCTCAGTTTCTATGGTCCTCCTTCCCCTCAGCCATCGGACTTCTGGCAGTCTCTGCTTGGAGGCTACCACCTGGGGAGCTAAGACAAATGCTCTCTGTTGACTGTCTCTGTTGACACACCCCCACTGCCTGGCCTGAGTACACCCACCTGCCCACCGCCTGAAGATCTTCCGAACCAGAGGACTTTGGCGCTTGAACCTTTTTTGCAGTATTTATGTTATGCAAATATCATGTAATTTGGAGTAATTGGGTCCAGTGGGACCAGGCACACAGGAACTCTGCCAGCCCAGTGACTCTGGTTCCTTCAGGTCTGTCTGGGTTAGTGTT
>NW_022196900.1:7655761-7656233 GCF_008632895.1 Mastomys coucha
TCAATAAATCCACACAAACCTAATTCCACCTTTTACAAGAAAAACAACAGGAAGTGACAATTACTTTTCTTCATATATTAATTTGAAAATTAATATTACCAACATATCTTAATCAATTGAAATCCAATAATATGAGGATTTGGAAATTTGTTGATTGTCATCCAATGCTCTCTCTAATTTGGTAATTGGAGAAATAGGTCCAACATTATACACTCTATATACACTGTCAGCTTGTATGTTTGTGACAGTATCTGGCTGTGTACAACATAAGGGTCTTGAAATCTTGCTTCTCCTATCTCAGCCTCTCTATAAGTAGTATTGTTTATTTCATGTTTTTACACTATGCTATGGTTTTCAGAACAGCTTATATATTTCAAAAGTATTTATATACCCAAAGGAAACACAGATGATTAACTAGGGAGGTGGCTTGTAAGAGAACAACAAAGTGAGACTGAATGTTTTGCTTGACATT
>NW_022196900.1:7657041-7666178 GCF_008632895.1 Mastomys coucha
AAAAAAAAAAAAGTAAAAAAAAAATATCATGTAATTTAGAGATTTGGTTTTGGTTTCTCCAGTGACTATAAAAACCCTGGCTTATCTAAGTAAAGTGAAGCCTTGATTGGCACGAAATTTGGCTTTGTGTTTTCTCTTGCATTTCTAACCCTCTAATTCAGGTCCTTTGGTCCATCTCCTGAGAGAACCCAGTTCATGAAACTGCAGGCAGTTTCATAAGATCATGAGCAATGCCCGAGGACCAATTCCAGGAAGCAGAATATCTGGTGTCTCAATTCAATTGTTGTCTGGGCTATCTCGGATTTTCAGACCTGGTCATAAGTTGTTTTACTTTCCTTTTTTTTAAATTTATTTTTATTTATTTAATGTATATGAGTGCTCTATCTGTTTGTACACCTGCATGCCAGAAGAGGACATCAGACAGATCCCATTACGGATGGTTGTGAGCCACCATGTGGTTGCTGGGAATTGAACTCAGGACCTCTGGAAGAATAGGCAGTGCTCGTAACTGGCCCCCTTATTTTCCTTTTTAAAAGCCAATATGTCATCCTTTAAAATCAGCCTTTATTTTGCTGATTTATGCACGCCCATATGTACATGACTAGGTGAAGTTCAGGAGAGTGGCTGGGAGTTAATATAGGCCTCACTCTGCTTCATATATTGATTTGTGATCCCACTGGAAGCTATTAAGAGGGAGGAAACAGTCTTTGGGCCACTGAGGCTTTTGAGAGGTGCGGAGCATCAGATAAGGTCATAAGGATAGAGTCCCCACCACTGGATCCTGTTGGTGAAGAGGAAAGCCAGAGCGTGTACACACACACACAGTTGGTAGGGCGCTTGCCTACCATAAGCCAAGCGTGGTTGTGTGTACCCCAGCTGTCAGAGGACCCTTGAAACCCAGCAAACCTTTTCTTCATAAAGCAGCCTGCCTTAGGCAGATTGCCACAGCCACAAATAACAGGCTAATAGGTCTAAGGAGGGTGGATCTAACAGGGTGCCCTCAGGCTGGCCACACCACAGTGCTAACCTTCTCATAATTAGCTTGGTGATAAAGACCTCAGTTCCAGGCAGAGTGGCCTCAAGAACTAAAAGAGTGTCCAAAGCTTTTCCTCAAGTTGTGTCAGCCAAGCTGCCTCCCAGACCTCCTTCCAAGTCAGGGCCAAGTCCTGTCTGAGGACAGGCACTCTCAAGCTCTGGATAGAGTTTTAGGGAAGGGGGTTGCAGGACTGTCCCCACCAGGTTTCCTAAACAAACAACCAGGACATCCCAAGTGAGTCTATATGGCCCCACTGGGTCTGATTTTCCCAGCACCTGACAGATGGCCAACACCAGCCAGCAGTCAGCCATCTGCCAGCCAGGTCAGACAGCTTTCAAACTGGGTGTGACAAGTGGCTCAGGGGCCTGAGGCACCTAGCCAACCCACCACCTGGTGCTGTCTCCTGGAGTCTAAACCAGCTTCTGTAGGTCCAGCGATGGGGTTGCCGAGAGGGATAATGACTTAATGGGTATCAGTCCCCAGTTGGCTTTTTGACATAGGGAGGCATGGAGGGTGCATTCATGTTTTCCGAGGTCATTCCTGGCACTTGCGTATGATGCTGTGCCACGGGGAGGAGAGGAGGTAGCCCTGGCTGTGGGCAGCATCCCAGGCTTGCAGCATCAGACCTCAGGCAAGTCGCCACCTCTAAGGCCTGCTGAGCAAGCCTCAGTGAAAGGACTGAGTGGCAGTGGTAGCTCCCACAGTAAGCTCTAGTGGTAGGTATATCAGGCTCCAAGCCCACATTTGACCCCTGGGACACTGGGATCGGAGAGCTCTCAGACCCTTAGACCTCCAGGAAGAAGGATGGATGGCATCTGTGGTAAGAACTACAGCTGACGCTCAGACTGCCCTGTGTGTGCTGGGGCCAGGACACGTGAACATGCCGGTTAGCAGACTTTATCATCTCTTCCCCACAGGATGGCAGAATCTTCGAGGCCGAGGGTTTGGTCCCCAGTGTGCTTTCCACAGCAAAAAACTGAGGCACAAATTCTCACTGAATCCACTGGTGTTCACCTACTTCAGTGGTTCTCAACCTTCCTAATGTGGCGACCCTTTAATACAGTTCTTCGTGGTGTGGGGACCCTCGGTCATTAAATTATTTTAGTTGCTACTGTAAATTTTTGCTACTGTCACGAATCATAATGTAAATATCTGTGTTTTCTGAGGGTGTTAGGTCACTTCCAAAGGGGTCCTGACCTCCAGGTTGAGAACCACTGATCTACATGGTTGGCTGAACTAAGATAGACTGCCATTTTCTCCTGAAGTTAGAACTCTTTCCTACCCAGGAAAGCATCTCATGGCTGTTGCCCTGGGACAGCCAGGAGCCATTTTCCTCCTATGGGACTCTGTCACAGTTAGCTTCAGCTGCCATCTTGACACAAACCCAGTCCCTGGGAAACAGGGAACTTCAACTGAAGAACTGTCCAGATCAGACAGGCCTGTGAAGCAGGCGAACCTAGACCATATAAAAAAGGTAGCAAACCGATGGAGACAAACCAGAAAGCAGCGTTGCAGCCTTCCTCTGTCATTCTAACTTCAAGCTTCTGCCTGGAGCTCCTGCCTCGCTTCCCTTAGTGAAGGACTGTGACGTGGAAGATAAAATGACCCCTTTCCCCGCCCCATCCCCCCGCCCTCCATTTGGGCATGGTGTTTACCACAGCAACAGAAAACTAGAACAGGCACTGAGGGTCTGAGATGAACTTCTCTCTACCCAATATATCTAGTGCCAGGTACCACCCTCCAGGTACCACTGGGTACCCAAGGCCTGGCTTCTCTGCTCCATCTGCTCCTGGCCACCTTGGTGTCAGCAGCTGGTCTCCTATTCTTCCCTCCTGTCTTTGGTTCCTGGATGACTAGTTAACACTTAAGAGTTGGTTGAGTCCAGTGACCCCGAGTGCTCACCTCACTGCTAGGCCAGGAACACACTTCCTACAAGCTCTGACAGGATCACTCCACCATCTCCTCAGAGCCTAGGGGAGGGAGCCTGCTTGTTGGAAGGCAGGGGGAACTGACTCTTAGGGCTGGGAGCCTCAAAGTAAAAGCCTGATGGCCATAAGTGCATTTACTATGAGGATACGGGCTGTGAGGTTGAGGTACGTCACAGCCAGAATGTAGGCCTGCCTGTTCTGGGAGTTGGGCTAGCCTACCATGCA
This sequence comes from Mastomys coucha, assembly GCF_008632895.1. NCBI lineage: Eukaryota > Metazoa > Chordata > Mammalia > Rodentia > Muridae > Mastomys > Mastomys coucha. The sequence goes on from NW_022196900.1 coordinate 7,660,231, forward strand.
AGCGTGAGAGAGTAAGGTACACGTGTACTAAGTCAAAGGCTAAACCACAAACACCTTTCTCCCAGCCATCTTTCTCAACAAAGTGAAGGTTTCCTGGAAAGTTACCCAGTAAAAAAAACCCACATTTTGAAAGGCCCAAACAACTTCCTCACAACCTTCTCTGTTTGAATGGGGTATTTCCTGGCAATCCTTATAGGACTCTAAGAGTCTTGTCTTCATTTATGGAAGGAAGGCAGGGAGCCTCCAGAGGTTCACAGGTCTCCAGGGGCCCCCTGAGTACCTATGACCATTTGTTATGCCTTAGAAAGGCTAGGTAAGGGGTGAGCTACCCATTTTTTGTAGGAAGAAGGGACATGTGACAACAGGACAGGCAGTCTATACAAATCTGGGTTTCTTTCCCATTTTCTTCCAAGTTTGGGTTAGGGGCTTCAGCTACATGAATCCAGGGATCCAAAGCCATTACAGTTCAACCGAATATCTTCTAGTGTGGCAAGTACAGGAGGAGAAGACAGATCACTGGGCTCAAGGAAGACGTGAGCTCCCGCATTACTGCTATGTCCCCACATAGGACGTCACATGCAGTAAGTACACGTCTGAGTGTTCATTTACCCCGCAGCTGCCTCTGCTATCTATTGCATGCCCCACTGGGCTGAGCCTGTGACCTTCACTCTGTTCTTTCCCAACGCCAGCACACTGTCTGCATGCTCCGGGCCTGAGGGTAAACATGCATGAATGAAAGACACCTTTCCAATTGCCATCTACCTCACTCACTGTAACCCCTGGCCTGCTGTGAAGGCAAGGTTAGGAAGGCACAGTGCTTTTCTCAACTGCTTTCTCCCCACACAGGGCAGAAAACACAAGAAGAATCACAGAAGGGAACGGAGATTCAGCTATACAGAGCACATGCCCCGCCCCAGCCTGAGTCTGGTGCAGCAAGGGTCAGAGAAGAAGGCAAAAAGGGGCTCAGGCAGGCAGCTGGAGCTCAAGCACAAGCTTCCGTCTTTCTCACAGAGGAGAGGAGCCCACCAGTGCCTCGCCCAGGCTTCATGAGAACAGCTGTGAGACCTTCACTGTCGCTCTGTGGGAGCACCTTCCCAGTGCTGCAGCTCTCCCACACCTCGGCCACTGATGCTCACTTCCCCATTAACCAAACCCTGCTCTGAGGTGAAGCCTTCCGAACACGTTAATACCCTTTAATTTCCACAGTGGGTACACAACACTCCCTCTGCAACTGCTACAGCATGTAAAAACTAAATCCCCTTTCCTGTCACTGTTCCCTGCCACACCTTGCCAGCATTGTCTGTCCTGTGCCAGTCCCTCAGGTATCTGCACACAGTTAGAAGGTATGACCATTCTCTCAGCACACTGGGGACCCCTCCCAAGACTCTGCGTCCAGATAGCACCCGAGACTCTGCCTTTCCTCCATGTTGGGTCAGACCACTCAAGTCTTAGAGGCATCCAAGACTCAATTATTAAAGTAGGTCTCCCATACCTTTGGTGGCCTCCTATCACCTAGTCTGTCACAGCAGGCTTCTGAGTTACTGATAGCGAGGCACTTCTGACCTCTACAGTTGTCCTTTGAAGACCACAAACTAGCTGTGCCGGGTTGGGTTGATGCATTGCACAGAGCTATCGGCAAGGCTCAAAGGCCATGGGGCCCGGCACAGGATAGACAATGCTAGTAAGGTGTGGAATGGGCTCCTGGGAATGGGCTGGGGCTCACCTTCTGTGACTTGAGCTCTTTGGTGAGCATCAGCACCTGCTGTTCCAAGGCCGCCACCTTTTCCTGGGCTGTGCGGCTCCGAGCCAGTCCATCAGAAAAGAACGGGAAGGTGTTGCTTTGTCGCTTGGGTTTCTGCACGGGACCTGAGGGCACAGAGGACTTGGGTGCAGACCTGGGAGGATCCTCTGGCTCTTTTTCTGCTTGAGAGGAGAAACACAGACGTCAGGATGGGCAGACCTATAGGTGCCTCACTCATCTCTTCGGGCAACAGCATCTTTCTGCATTTTCCTTATGAACTGGGAAGGGGGAAATATATTTTGCTTACTTGTGAATCACTACTAGAAATTCTGAGGGAAAGACGGCAGTGACAGCCACATAACAGTGTGAATGCACTTAACGCTACTGAATAGTGTAATGGAGTTATAAAATGGTAAATTTTGTTATGTATATGTATTTTACTACAATAAAACATCCTAACCCTGTAGTACATGCCCGTCTCCCAGCACAGGAGGCAGTGGTAGAAGACTGTAAGTTCAAGGTCACTCTCAGCTATAGCAAGTTAGAGGCCTGGGATACATGAGACTGTCTCATCGGGGAAACTAGCCTGAGAATGGAGGGGAGCCGTGTGTGACTTAGCAGGTAAACAAAGGTAACTCATCTGGAGAACAGAAACCTGGGAGATTCTGGAGGACCCCTCCCCCAGCAGTATAAGCCTGAGTCAGCCTTGGCTGGGGGAGGAGGCTGACGAACCCAACTATGGAGAGAAAGGACACACAGACTGCCGAGCTGTTTGGGACAGGCAGAAAGCTCCAGGCGGAGCTTCTGTGCAGCTTTTAGGACTCTGCACCTGTGTTGGACATTTTTTTTTTTTTGGTGATACAGTTGTTTTTTTGGGTCACCCCTGACCCTTTTAAATACCCCACCCACCCACCCATTAGTAGCCCCAATAAAAATTCACTGCTTCAGCCAAGTTGGACTTTGGTGTAATCATTATTTTGGTCTGTCATGGGTACCCTTTCTGGAGTGAATAGACGTGTGTGTGTGTGTGTGTGTGTGTGTGTGTGTGTGTGTGTGTGTGCGTGTGTATCACACAACACACACTGCTAAGGACTGAATGTTTGTTTTTCCATAAGCCCAGGCAGAAGCTCTAGTCCCCAGAGTGCTGGCATTAGGAGGCAGGGCCTTAGGTAATTTACATGAAGGTGCGACCCCACCATAGGGCTAGTGTCCTCAGAAGAAAGGGAAGATGTGAGCTCTCTCGGCCACCTGAGAGGACACAGCATCGGTCTTCAAGTTTGGAAGAGACTTCCTAGAATCCTAGTCTGCAGCATGTGGACCTTGGACTTCTCAGTTCCCACCTAATTAGTAAAACTACAGTAAGTGTGTTCTGCTTCACATACACACACACACACACACACACACACACACACACACACACACACGAACTCACACACTCACACATACTCACACACACACTCACTCACATACACTCACACATACACACACACATACACACACGCACTCACTCACATACACTCACACACGTACGCACGCACACACACTCACACACATACACACACGCACTCACATACACACACATGCACACTCACACACATGCATGCACACGCACACACTCACACGCACACACACATACACACTCACACACACGCACACACATTCACTCACATACACTCACACACGCACTCACACACTCACATACACTCATATACACATACGCACGCACACACTCACATACATACATGCACACACACACACTCATACACACATGCGTGCGCGCGCGCGCGCACACACACACACACACACACACACACACACACACACACACCCATGCAGGCAGGGAGGACACAGGGCTTGGTCTCAGACTTGGACAAAGCTCACCTGGAATGCTGGGGTCAGAGATCAAGGGCTGCTCCCCGCTTTGAGGCTCTACACTCTGTGACGACTCTTCCACAAGTGGCCCATGGGCTGTGGTTGCTTGGGCCTGCTTGTTGCCACGGATGTTGTGCATGGTGTTTCTGAAAGGAGAAGCAAGGAGCATGAGGCCAGCAGCGTCTCTGCCTTCTTGCCGCCTGCAGAGCTCTGGCCTCAGCAGCATGCTTCCAATCATTCCAATTGTTCTCCTCAGCATCCTGTATGATGCATCCCCACCTCATCCTGTGTGATACATCCCCGCCTCCCCAGCCCCGTCCCAATCCCCTTGCCCTTCTTACATACGTAGCCCCTTCTACACTACACTTCTTTACTCTTTTATTCCTGGTGAATTTAACACATACATACAGCGATTTCTTTTTAGATTTATTTATTTATTTATTTATTTATTTTTGGTTTTTTTGAGACAGGGTTTCTCTGTGTAGCTCTGGCTGTTCTGGAACTCGCTCTGTAGACCAGGCTGGCCTTGAACTCAGAAATCCGCCTGCCTCTGCCTCCCAAGTGCTGGGATTAAAGGTGTGCACCACCACTGCCCGTGGATTTATTTTAAGAGTGTTTTGCCAGCATGTATGTCTGTGAACCATGTGCACTCCTGCTGTTCACGGTGGTCAGAAGAGGGCATCGGACCCCTTAGAACTGGAATTACAGATGGTTGTGAGCCATTGTGTGGATGCTGGGAATTAAATGGGTGGGGGGTCCTCTGCGTGAATAAGTGCTCTTAAATACTAAACCATTTATTTCCCCAGCCCCTACAATGTACCATGACCATATCCTCCCTAACTTCCCCCTCCCTCTTCCCTAGCCCTCTCAACAAATGCCCTTCCCACTGACTCCAATTACAGTTGCCTGCTTGGGCAAGGACAACCTACCATTGGTCACAACCCTGAAGAAAAATGGCTTTCCTTTCCCCAGGAGCCACTAGTTGCCAGTAGTGCGTCAGCTAGTGGTGCAGCCTCACGAGACTCTCCCCCATTGGTACAGGAATTTCTGACTGGCTAGATCTTGTACAGGTCATATGCAGGTAACCACTGCTCCTGCCACGGTCACTTATACAAGCTTGGTTCCCATAACCCCAACCCTGCTGCTGAAGTATGTGCCCCATGTCTGTCATTCTGCTTGCTGGTAGACTTAGAACAGCGCCTGTAATAAGAAACTGCTTCATGTTTATTGAATGGACTTGCTGACCTAACTTCCCCAAACCCTCTAGCCTCCTGACTACCATGCCCAAAGGCCATCAGTGGCTCCCAGCTCTGCTGAGGCGTGTTGCAAACATTTCCTGGCAGTTTCCTGCCTTTGCTCTCAGACCCAGACCCAGACCCATCCTGCCTTGCAGGATCCAGTGACTCATAGCTTACTACATAGGACCTTACTACATAGGTGCCTTGGCAGCTTCAGACAATGGCTTGTTGAAGCTGAGGCCCCAGTCCAGAGTCCAGACTTAACCTTTGTGTGGTTTACAGAAAGAAACCAGGTAGCACCAAAGGCTGTCCCGAGAGTCCAGACTACAACAAATTCATGGTCCCCCAGATGAAGAGACAGCTTGGGTGCTTATGCTCCTGTGCAGAGATGAAGGCACAGCAGTTCAGAAATTAGTAGCAAGGAAGAGAAAAAGAGCTCCTTGTGTGAACTGTTTGAAAGTGCAGGCTGTGTAAGGAGAATCAGCCCATGCACTACAATAAGAAATACGCTACCCGGAGGCACACCTGTACAGGGAGGGCAGCCATGGCTTGTGGCAGAGAGGAGATAGCTTCTGAAAGCCAGCCTTGGGCAGGCGTGCTTCCCAATGGAGTTCTGTAGGAAGGGTTCGAAAGGCAGGAAAACTTAGCATTGGTCTTCGAAATTTCCAGAGATCTGTTTCAATATAGATACAAGACCTGGAGGAATCCAGTTCCCGATTTAAATGTGTGTCGAATGTTCCTATTTTCAATCCCACAATGATCTTATAACTAAAATCATTTGCCATGCAGAAAAGGGCTAACCTTAGCTCCATTTCCACCCCTGTATATGTGTGTAGGGCACAGGTGAACACTGGCTGTTTCCTTCATTCACTATGCACATTTGTTTTTTTGAGACAGGGTCTCTCTCTAGGAACCCAGAACTTGCTGCTCAACTTGAATGCCTGGCCAGTGAGCCCTGGAGCACTTCCTGTCTCTGCTTCCCCTGCGCTCTAGTTATAGATGGGACCTAAGGTCACTGACCACTAAGCATCTCTCTAGTTCTTTCTTTGAATTTTCTTTCTTTTCTTTTTTCTTTTCTTCTTCTTCTTCTTCTTCTT
>NW_022196900.1:7666188-7673922 GCF_008632895.1 Mastomys coucha
GCCTCCCAAGTGCTGGGATTAAAGGTGTGCGCTACCACTGCCCAGCAATTTTTTTTTTTACTCTTGAGAAGGAGTTCCATGTACCTCAGATCACATCTCATGGTTCACAAATTTACTCTGTCACAGAGGTTGACTCTGGACTTCTGACCCCTCTGCTGTGTGGCACCAGGGATCAAATGCAGAGCACCAGTGAGTCTGAGAGGCAAGGTCTCTACCAAGTAAGCTATAGCCCTAGGTCTACACTTCTGATCCAATCTTACTCTGTTTACTATCACAGAGTAGCCATGAACATTTTATGCCTTACATAAAGGATAGGAAAAAAAACAAAATAAATTTGATATGTTGACTCTTTTTCTAAGAGAAAGAGAAAGAGAGAGAGAGAGAGAGAGAGAGAGAGAGAGAGAGAGAGAGAGAGAGAGAGAGAGAAAGAGACAGGGAGGGAGAGAGAACACATTAAGAGTTACTCTATCTATGAACAACAATATGAACTAATTAATACCCTCAGAGCTCCCAGGGACTCAACTACCAACCAAGGACTATACATGGTGGAACTGATTGTTCTGGCAGCATGTGTATAGTAGAGGATTGCAAAGTCGATCATCAATGGGAGGAGAGGACCTTGGCCCTGTGAAGGTTCTGTGCCCCAGTGTAGGGGAATGCCAGGGCCAATAAGTGGGAGAGGGTGGGGTGACAAGCATGGGGAGGGGGAGGCAATAGGGGTTTGTTCGTTTTTTTGGAGGGGAAACTGGGAAAGGAGAAATCATATGACATGTAAATAAAGAAAATATCTAATAAAACAAAACAAAACAAAAGAGTTACCCTATCTATTGACAGTTCATATTTTCTGCAAATTGTAGAAATTTGTTTTGAGCTATCACAACAACTAATTTTCACTATGACAGGTTACCATTTTGGGTGATACTGCAGCTGGAGGGCATTTACTAAGTGGCAGCATGGTGGGGTGGGGTAGGGTGGTCAGACAAGGGGACAGGAAATTCGATAGGCCCTGGCTGGGTTGTGTTGTCCCCGTATGAGACCCATCCTTTGAGCAATATGATAGACAAGCCACTCTGGAAAACCCTCATTCCACAAATGCTCAGACAGTGGAGAAACAAAACGTAGTTTTACAGACTCTATCACAGGTCCCAGAAAGGGAAGGGGGCCAAGGACTGAGCCTGATAATGGTTGTGAAACTTGGGCAGGAGAGAAAAGGATTGTGGGTGCACAGATCAGTTAGCACCTCAGAGTGTCCCCTCCCCTGCCTCAGAGGGACCGCAGCCACTCTTCTTCACATACCTGCAGAACTGTCCAGGGAGGCCCTCTCACCCCCTCAGGCTCTCTACAAACTAGTTACTTGGGTCTAGTCAAATTTCGAGCTCTCTTTCAGTCAGTCCCAGCAATTTGTACCTTTTTAGGAATTTGTCCATTTCATCTAAGTTTTAAAATTTGTTGGCATTACAGTTGTTCACAGCAATCCCTGGAACCTGTTTATTTTTTGACAGGAACTCACTAAGTAGCCTAGGCTTCTCTTTTGTTTCTGTAAGGTTGGTACTAATGACCCCTTTTTTGTTCCCAACTTTAGTAATTTGAATTTTCTCCCATTTCTTGACCTAGCTAAAAGCTGTCAATTTTGTTGGACAATTTTGTTTAGAAAAAACAACCCGATTTTATTTTACCCACACATGTGCCAGGTCAGAGAACACTTTTGGGAGTCTATTCTCTCCTTCCACTAAGTGTGTCTCAGGGATCGTCCCCAGGTCATCAGGCTTGGCAGCAAATACCCTTACCTGCTGAGCCATCTTACCAGCCTGAAACTGTTCTGAAAGATCCAGTCTGCTTGTTTTGGGGTTCAGGATAAGAAAAAAATGGCTTTGTACTTCCATGGACTGACAAAGACTCTAGTCATCAGTCAGACTAAGATCAGCATCAGGATCCTAAAACACTGACCTTGCATGTGGGTATTAAGACTCGGTTGCAAAGGGACCCTGACTTCGTGGGCTGGTCAATTCCCTTCTTGGTTCTTACCCATCTCCTCCCCTTCATCTGAAAATAAAAATAAAAGCACAGTGGGCATGCTGGAGAGGTTGTTAGCTACACGATGGGGATTAGACTGCGCTGAGCGCTGCCACCCACAGGTCTTAGGGCAGAAGCCACAGAAGCTGGGAGGACCCAGGGACACATGCCACAGCCAGAGGCTAGTAGGGTGACAGTCACCACTGCCCTCACTTCCCTCTGTCAAGAGTTAAGCATTCCCCAGCATGTCACAGGGCTTGTGACTAGTGGTCCTTGGATGTGGGAGAGCAAGAAGACCTCAACTTGAAGGCAGGTAGGGAGCCTTTCGAGTCCTGGCTGGTTTCTCTGGGATAGGTGCTCTCTACCTTTTACCACTGCCCAGGTAGCCAGCACTCAGCTGAGCCATGGTCCCTGGAGGACATCTCTACATCAGCTTTGTTTCAGAGCAACTTACTTACTCTGCCTGTATGGCTGGCTCCTGGGGTGAGTGATCCTGTTTGTGGTTTACTAATTTTGAATCACTGTGTAAAAGCACCTCTAAATGTTTCTCTGAGGGTGCGTTCCTTGGAACCTAAAGAAAGCTTTTAGCTGAAGTGAGGAGACCCACCTTGAATGTGGGCAGCAGCATCCATGGGCAGGGAGGGCTCCAGACAGAGTAAGAGGGAGAATTAAGCTGAGCACTACCGTTAATTCATCTCTACTTCCTGACGACGGTGGATGCAGCGTGCTCCAGCTCCTGCCTCCACGCTTTCCTGGACATGATGGACTACCTGTTCTCAAACTGGGACCTGGAACAAGCCCTGTTTCCTTAGATGCTTTAGTTAGGGATTTGGTCATAGTAGTGAAGAGAATACATAATTCAGCTCTGTTCTGAAAGGCTTGGCCAGAACAGGGGTGATGATCACCAAGGGGGACAGCAACAAACAAGCCAGTCATCCTCCTGGATTGCCTCCTGTGATGGTTTGTACATGCTCTGCTCAGGGAGTAGCAGGATCAGGTCTGCCCTGTTGGAGTAGGTGTGTCACTGTGGGTGTGGGTTTTAAGTTTCGCATTCTAGCTGCCTGGAAGTCAGTATTCTGCTAGCTGCCTTCAGATGAAGATGTAGAACTCTCAGCTCTGTCTGCACCATGCCTGCCTGGATGCTGCCAATGCTCCTGCCTTGATGATAATGGACTGAACCTCTGAATCTGTAAGCCAGCCCCAGTTAAATGTTGTCCTTATAAGAGTTGCCTTGGTCATGGTGTCTGGTCACAGCAGTAAAACCCTAAGACACCTCCCCTGACATGGAGATTAGGAACAGATCCACAACACACGCTGCCTGGGCCCTTCCCTGGGCCCCCTTCTAAGAGTGACATGATAGATGATGTATTCCACTCCCTTCATCTTTAGGACGGCCCATGGAGTGAGTGCTGTGATGTGTCCCGATGGACAGGCAGGAGAGCTGAGTGTCACTAACATACAGCAGCTCCCTAGAGGCTCATGCCAACAAAGCCTCTGGCAGTGCTCAGCATGCCCCGCCTCCTGCCCCGAGGATCACCTGTGCTTGGGCAGAACAAACGCAAGCTCAAGGCCTGCAGGGGCCTGTGCCTGGCATCCGGGCAGCTCCCATCTCACCACGCTGTCTGGGTTTCCTGGAAGTGCGGGTAACTCATCTTGCGATGGTGTCATTGCCTCGTATTGGGCTACGCTGTGAAATCTCCTTTCTCAGTCTCCATGGGTCTTCTGTTCCACCTCTGTGGCTGTGGCCTTCCTCGGGCACAAACCACCTGCCCTGGCCTTCCCAGTCTTCTCTTCCCTTTAGCATGCTCCCAACACATCAGTTTGTTAGCATCTCCTGAAGGATAAGCCCTGCACCCTGGGGTGCTCACCCTGCTCCATGTCCCCCAGGCTTCTCTTTCCAGCTCAGACCTCTCTCCTGGACTCTGTGTGCCTCTGTCCAAATGGCTGTGGGTTAGCTCTTCCTCCAGTCAGCGGGCCCCAGAGGATTCACCTCATCTTTTCTCTAAAGCCTGTTTCTCTCCTGGGAAGACAATACTATCCTCTCAGACATACAGATACACAAAATTACAAAATAAAAAAAAATTTTAAAAAGCAGTCAGCACATGGCATGGTGGTTTATGCTTGTAATTCCAGCACTCAAAAAGCTGAGACTGGAGGACTGCTGCAAGTTCAAGGTCAACTTGGGCCAGAGAGTAAAAAGACTTTGTTTCAATACCTTCCACCACAAAGCAGTTGGCATGACCGACAAGACAAAGCACATGTGTTAGAAGTAAATAGCTTGATATGAAATCATCATTTGGTGTGATCTCAGTGTACATGAATATATAGAGCTATACACACCTGCTGACAAGTAAGGCGAGTGGTAAGGCTATGGGTAATTTTTAATGATTTTTTCTTTTAATTTTTGTTTATTATTAAGTGTGGTTGGTGCATGTGCCACAGGACATGTGGAGACAGCTCTAAGGAGTTGGTCATTTCCTTCCACCTTTATGCACATTTCAGGAACTCAGGTTGCCAGGTCTGAATGGCAAGTGTTTTACTGGATGAGATCTGTTTTTCTATTTTGAAGCAAGATCCTGCTATGTATATGTAACTCAGGCTGGCCCTGGAACTCATGACACTCCTGCCTGCCAGACCCTGGGACTTTTTAAATAACAATGTGACTAAGTGAAAATAAGCTCATGACCCACCCCTATCCCACCTCTCCACAGGGCCACACCAGGCAGAGCTCACAGGAAGGGGTGCCCCACAGGGCCACACCAGGGGGAGCTCACAGGAAGGGGTGCCCCACAGGCACTTACTGTATTTCAGTTCCTAGATGCTTCAGGGAGATGTTCGGAAGGGCTGAGGGCATGGCAGGGACAGGCTGTAAGGCGGCCGCGGCACCCACGAGTCCAGGGGGCGTTTTCACAGGGCACAGGAACTCCTCCATCTCGGCCTCCTCTTGCTCTAGGGAGCCAAAGACAGTCAGTCAACACCGGCATGAATCAGCATGCTTTAGTAGGAATGACTTAGTCCTGGGCTATGGGCTCATTGCTGACAGCATCTGGGGTTGCTACAGCTGCCCAGCTAGCAAACTTGATGCGGATTAACAGTAGCAAAGTGGCTGTAAAAAGATCTGTTTTGCTGCTGAAGCCTTCTCGGAGACTCTTCACAAACATGCAGGCCACAGGTTACTCTGTATCTGATAAGCCATTAAAAAAAAAAAAAAAAGAGTCTGAAATGTACCAAAAACTTGATGTGCCAAGGCATCTATCCCAGGGTCATATGTAGTACCTTAAAGTGGAAATCACTTTTTTCAGGTTTTTGTTGTTGTTATTGTTTTATTTTTAGTATGTGCATGTATATATTGGAGGGAGTATATGTGACATGTTTACATGTGTATGGACACATATGCATATGCATGTGCTACGTGTGATGCCCAGAGGCTGATGTCAGGTATCTTTCTCGACCACTCTGCTTTATTTACTGACACAGGGTATCTCACTGAGCCCAGAGCTTGCTGATTAGGACAGTCTGTTTATCCAGCCTGCTCTGGCTCTTCTGTCACTGCTTCCCCAGGAGTATAGGGAGCAAGGTACCACACCCACCTGGCTTTTCCATGAGTTCTGGGGATCTTCGTGCTGTTTCTCTTCTCAGGCGTGCACAGCAACCCTTTATCTACAGAGCCAAGTCTCTAGACTCTCCCTTTTTGGGGGGATAGTCTCACTAAATTACTCATACCTGGCCTTGATCTTATAATCCATATTCCAAAGCTCGAGAACCTAGGCTTACAGGTGCACACCGCCAAGCTCAGCTGGAAATAAAGATTTTACAGCCCAGGAGGAGGCTGGCTAAATCAAGATGCCTCCACACATCTGTTACTCAGCTATGTAAAACATGTTGACGAAGAACACAAGAGAAGTGGGCAGGGCAACTCATCTCAGGAGGCTGAAGCAGGAGAATTGCTGTGTCAGGTCAGCCTGGCATACATAGTGAAACCTTTTCCTCCAGGGAACAGAAAAGAACAGACATAAAAAAATAATACTAGGTGGAAAATGCTAGATTAAAAAAAAAGGGGGGGTGTTACATGTTGGGCATGGCAGTGACACACACCTTTTAATCCCAGTACCCAGGAGGCGGAGGCAGGTGGATCTCTTTGAGTTTGAGGCCAGCCCAGTCTATAAAGAGCATTCCAGGACAGCCAGGGCTACACAGAAAAATCTTGCCTTGAAAAACAACAACAACAACAACAACAACAAAACAAGAAAAAAAAAAAGAAAGAAAAAAAAATGGAGTTACAGTTGGTCTCAATCACAAGAGTCTTTCTTTGTGGGTTAGGGATGTTGGTAAGATGTACAAGCTCCATGATTCAAGGTTCCAAATCTCAATTACAACAAACAAGCAAACTTCTTGATCTGAAGAGTGTCTGGAACCACCATCACTGTGGTGGCTAACTATACATGTAAGAACAAGATTGAAGATCAGCTAGCAGCAAAGGCTTCTAGTCAGCCATCATTCTGTATCTAAATATCAGTCATTTGTCACAGGGTACTTCAAAACTGCCACCTAAGGAAAAAATCACTAAGGCCACAGGGTCTTCGTGCCACTCACCCAAGTGACACCAAACAGTTTATGTTATGGCCTCACTGAGCTGTTTTGCTACCTGGTGTCAGTCTAATCTAATCTTCAGTGTTTCTCTTGTACCAATAAGTAGCATTGCTAAGTGGAAAGATCATAGGCTGGGTTCCTGCCTGGACATCACCACACCTTACTGGAATTTCACGGCAGAATGTGGATAAAGGGCCTGCATTTCATCGTATGAGTCTCTTTAACAATAGCCTTTGCTTATACCAGTCGAGTTGGTGCATACCCTTAATCTTAAGAGGCAGAGGCAAGAACTTGGCATCTTTGAGTTTAAGGCCAGCCTGGTCTATAGAGAGAATTCCAAGACAGCCATGGCTACTGCAGAGAAACCCTGTTTTGAAAAACCAAAACCCAACCAACCAAACAACTTTCTGCCATAAAAGACATTTCTAATAAAGGCAGTAAGTGGGTAAGAGGTTTAATATTCTTGAGTAAAATATGTATCAGACTAGAGGTTTCTTTCCGATTAAAGCTGGATTTTCAAGATCAGAGTGAGTTCAGTCATGACTCACTGTTCTGGAATCTGCATGACCTTTAACTCTGTTAGCTTTTGAAGATCTAGTTTTGGACTAGCCGATCTGTCTCAGTTAACTTTGAAGACAAACGGCAAGCCCTTATCACTGCGTACAGCCATTATATGGCAGCGTGGAAGGAGTCTCTACCTAACTTAATAAATGCTTGGATACTTAAGTATGACGAGGTTGCATGACTGGATTATGAGTGATCAGGCTGCTAGTCTCTATTTGCTGTGTTTCTCACCAAATTTGTTATTGTAAAAAATTTAGCTCTACCTTCATAACTAGAAAACAAATTTATACTCATTAAAAATAGGAAGTTACAAGGAAATATTAAAACAGAGAAATATTAAGATCATAATCCTAAATACTGAAAAGCAAATTGCAGATGTTTTGCACTGGTATACAATCCAAACTACACGAACAAGAAAGGAGGTCAGCAGAGCATTAACACTGGCCATGTCTATAAGATGGACTATGGATCATAACACTGCATTAACACTGGCCGTGTTTATAAGATGGACTATGGATCGTAACACTGCATTAACACTGGCCGTGTCTATAAGATGGACTATGGATC
>NW_022196900.1:7674247-7710188 GCF_008632895.1 Mastomys coucha
TATAAGATGGACTATGGATCGTAACACTGCATTAACACTGGCCATGTCTATAAGATGGACTATGGATCATAACACTGCATTAACACTGGCCATGTTTATAAGATGGACTATGGATCATAACACTGCATCAATACTGGCCGTGTCTGTAAGATGGACTATGGATCGTAACACTGTATTAACACTGGCCATCTATAAGATGGGATCATAACACTGCATTAACACTGGCCGTGTCTGTAAGATGGACTATGGATCGTAACGCTGCATCAACACTGGCCATGTTTATAAGATGGACTATGGATCATAACACTGCATCAATACTGGCCGTGTCTGTAAGATGGACTATGGATCGTAACACTGCATTAACACTGGCCGTGTCTGTAAGATGGACTATGGATCGTAACACTGCATTAACACTGGCTGTGTCTATAAGATGGACTATGGATCGTAACACTGCATTAACACTGGCTGTGTCTATAAGATGGGATCATAACACTGCATTAACACTGGCTGTGTCTATAAGATGGACTATGGATCATAACACTGCATTAACACTGGCTGTGTCTATAAGATGGACTATGGATCGTAACACTGCATTAACACTGGCCGTGTCTGTAAGATGGACTATGGATCGTAACACTGCATTAACACTGGCCATGTCTGTAAGATGGACTATGGATCGTAACACTGTATTAACACTGGCCATCTATAAGATGGACTATGGATCGTAATACTGCATTAACACTGGCCATGTCTGTAAGATGGACTATGGATCGTAACACTGCATTAACACTGGCCGTGTCTATAAGATGGACTATGGATCGTAACACTGCATCAACACTGGCCGTGTCTGTAAGATGGACTATGGATCGTAACACTGTATTAACACTGGCCATCTATAAGATGGGATCATAACACTGCATTAACACTGGCTGTGTCTATAAGATGGACTATGGATCGTAACACTGCATTAACACTGGCTGAGACTATTAAGATGGAACCATGGCTGCCTTTTCTTTTTTATTGCCTCCCCTAGTATCCTGACAAGAATTCTTCCAGAACAAGTGACTTCAAAATGTTTAATGTTAAGTTTTTAGGCTAAAAAACACTATTCAAAGTGTAAGAGAAAGGATGTGGCATGTCTGGGCGGTTAACAGGGAGTGTAACAGAAAGTGGGAATGTAAAAAATAACCTTATGACTCCAAGACTTGATCTGTACATCACATCCGTAAAGAAGGTGTGCATATAAAACACCCATCACTGTGGTGGTGATCTCGGGAGGTGGGTAATGTGGGGGTGGAGGCTGTTCTATGCCTGCAAGAAAGCCTATCTCTAATCACCTAAACAATAGTAGGTCACAAGCTACTAATTCCCAGCAGGTCCTGTCAGCTGCACAGGCTGGTCAGTTGACTTGGCAACAGCATTCAAAGCCATTCTTTTGAGGCCTCCTTTCCACTTCCCGTCTCCTCAGACATGACCTGGGCTTTCAGGGAGGGCTGGAGAAAGTGAGAGAAAGCAATGCTGTAGGATGCGGCCAGCGGATGAAGTCACAACTCAAGACCCGGGTGGCAGGAGCTGGGGCAGAGAGCTGTTCTGGCAGCGGGTGGCAGAGGCGGAGACAAGCCAGAGAAGACTCCGTGTGGGAGGAAGAGTGCAGCTGAGAGGGCTGTGAGTGTGCCCCGAGGCCTGAGCCCACTCCTGACCTGTGTGAGGAGTGAGGGTTTGGGTACCAGAGCTGAATCTATGGACAAGGACCAGCGTAACTGGATAGGAAGGCTGTGTGTGGGGTGTGTCTAGGGAGATGGGTCACAGTATGTATGGTGGTGGTATATGTACGGATGTGTATGATTGGGGGTAGTTTGTGTATGTGAGAGGAGAATGTGTGTGTATTTGCATGTATGTGTATGCATGTGTATAAATCTCTGTGTAAATGTGTGTGAGAGGGAGGGTGTGTGTGTGTGTGTGCGCGCGCGTGTGTGTGTGGTTTGATGTTCAGCAAAAGCCTGAAGTGTTAGACCTGCCTTTGGTTGGAAGATCTGAGGCCAGGCCTTGCTTCCAAGACAAGCAAATTAAAAAAAAAAAAAAAAAAAAAAAAAAAAAAAAAAGAAAGAAAAATCAAGATGGCTGCTCTCCATCCCGAGTTCTTCAAGGTCAGACAAAGGACATGGAGACAGGAAAGGATGACGCTCCATAATGTGTCTCCAATCTTTCAGATTCTGAACAGATTCAATATAAAATTTTCTTATCTATCAATACTTTAACCACCTCCCCTCTCCCCTCATTCAGGGCAAATCAAATCAGTTTTTCTCAGATCCAAGTTTCTCAGTGTGTGTTTCTTTTGTAGTGTCGGGTCTCTTGCACCCACTCTCTGCCTGTGACCTGAGATCAATTCTGAGGCTATACCACACTACCTTGGGGATCTCCAATCAGAGCAGCTCGGAGAAGGTAAGTAGGGTCTGTGGTGAAGGCCAAAGCCAGCGGGTGGTATGAGATCAGATGTAATTCAGCCAGTATGCATCCTCCATTCTGCTCACTGAGGCAGCACTCTGCTCCAGAGAAGTGGGCGGGGTGCCTGGAAAGCCACCAGCTACTGAAGAGTAAAAGGGACAGGTACACATGGTGGCCTTACCACGCTGAGATAGCACTTCCCACTGAGGACAGATTTGATGGTGCAAGACCTGAGCTCTTCTTGCCTAGAGAAAGGCCCCAGTGAGGGGGGACATGCTAGGCATGTCCAGCAGCTCGCAAGAATTTTCTTCCCTGAGGGCCTGGGGTCCTCACTACAGGGAAGTCCCTGCCCACACAAAAAGAAGGAGTAGGCCAGGAGGCTGCTGCTTCCCTGGTATAGCCCTGAATGCCCCTTCAGTTGTGAGGTGGGTACTTGTGGGCTGCAGCTCGAACTGTAGGGTAAGCATTTCCTTACCAGGGGCCTTTACTTCCTCTGCTATAAAATGAGAGTAACACCTGGGAGATAAAGGGTTAAACGACATGGCCCATGCCCAGGCTAGAGCAATACTAGTAAATGGGATGGGAATTTCTGATGACAGACATTTATGAATGTCTCCTGTAAGCTGTGACTTCCTCTGGCACTGTGTAATTATAGAAATCTGTCAGTTTTCCTGATTGCTCTTGGCTCTCCGAAAGCTACCATGTAGGTAAAGTATAAAATAGAGATTGGAAATGCTAAAAGGCTGTAGAGAACACGCCCGCCTTCAGATTGCCCAAGGGCGTGACAGGACTTTTTTTTTTTTTTTTTTTTACAGGACCCAGCCTCTGTGACTCAAAGTCAGAAGTGGATCAGGAGGCTTGCATAGCCTTCTGCTTCCTCAGGAAGGATGGGGAGGGGCTGAGGTAGGGCAGTAAGCCCCAAACGGCCAGTGTACAGTTCACCAGCTTGCTCAAGACTCCAGAGGGAGCAGGTGGGGGGAGTCCGTCAGGCATAGTAGCACAAGGGATCCTTGAGTTTAAAGCTAGCCTGGGCTGCGTAGTGACACTAAAGCCATCCTGGGCTACAAGGTGGGGAAGCAAACAAACAAACAATGGTCTCCATAAAGGGCCTTCCACGTGAGCGGGCCTGTGTGTATGTGCGATGCAGGAAGTTTCCACTCAGGCCTGGGTCCAGCAGGGGTAGGCTTCCAGAGTCTCAGCCAGTGCTCTCCCGGAGACACCGCCGCCCTGGCTATAGGGCCAGCATGTTGCCTGCCCCATGGACAAAGCAATGTTAACCCAAACAGGCCTAGTCATGTGTACTAGACTATACATGTGCAAAGCTATAGAACTAGGAACCTGGACCAGGTCTGGCACAGGTCAAGAGGCCAACGGAGTTCCACACCAGGCCTTTCTAGCCCAGTTCTTTCTGTTCAACACACAGGAAGGAAGATCTCTCCTCATGTCTTCTCTGAAGCTGATAAAGGCAACTGTGTCAACGCAGGCTATAATTTCCAAACAGACAAGGCTGCCTGGCTGCCTGGTGGAGGGGGATGGTATGAACCACGGAAGAAGGAGACGCGCAAAGAAACCCTTCAAAACCCCGCCTGAAGCTGGATGTGGTGGTGCGTGCCTGTAATCCCAGAGCCTGGGAAGAGGAGGAGGCGGGAGGCTCAGGAGTTCCAGAACAGCCTCAGCTATGGAATGAACTCAAGGCCAGCCTGGGGTACATGATACACAGTCTTATAGCAAAAAAAATAAAAAATAAAAAAAGGCTGCCCAAGGAAATTTACGACTATTCACAACAAGGACAGGAGCAGTGGTTATTGAGTATCGATAGTTCGTGTGGGTGTCCTGTTACAGCAGTAGTAGCATGAGAACAATAGCATGTACATGCTACTATAACAGCTCCAGCACAAGCATGCATAGGTAATAATAGAATGAGTGTGTTCTTACGACAGCAGTAGTCTTACTACTACTGTGTGCTATAGCATGTGCTACTGTGATAGTATCAACATACACGCTACCATAGTAGTAGCACACATGTGCTTGTAGGTTCTATGATGAATAATAGCGTAGCAACAGGGGACGCACATTAATTGTGCAGCTGCCATGAACTAGGCCTGGGCGCCTAACACCACACTTTACTGACTTTTTCTTAGTCATAAAATTCAATATATTTACCCTGCAATATATTCACTCTGTACATAACTACTGCGCCCGGCTTGATGCTGTGGACTAGGTGACAAAGGACACGGGTGACAAGGAAATGGTCCCTATCCTTAAGGGTTAGTGGGTGGAGACTGACAAGGACGTGGTTATCAGAACACCATGGGATAGCTGTCTCTGCAATGTTTGGAAAAACGTCAAGGACCTATACTGAGTCTAGGTGACAAAGTCCCGGAATGCATCTAAGGAGAAGTTGACAAGATGAGTGGACACTGGCCTTGCCGTATAGAATAAGCAGGAATTTACCAGGTAAAACAGGGACACAAGACCCTCCTCCGAAAGCATGGGCACAAAGTGGCAGACATGTGATGGGTGGAGGGCAAGCCCTAAGTAACAGGCAAGGACCTGCCCATCTGGGTGGGTTATCATTTTAGAAAGCCCATTTAGACTACAGGTTCAGACACCGGGCTTGGGAGAGGCCATTGGAGATGAGGATGCTGGGATTTTCTAGCTAGAGTCAATCTAGGGAGTAACAGTGAGGGGACCTAAAACTGACATGCAGTTCAGGGGCAAGAGGCCCAGGGCAGTTCCCAACTAAAGAAGGGTAGGGTGTGGTCTGCTGTTGTGAGAACAACTGGGTACCTATGAAGGGAGAGAGGACTCTCACAGACAGGTGTGTTTAATGTTGGACATGGGAGGCAACCAGGCACTGTGGTCCAGCAGGCATCCGGCCGCAGCCCTGCTCTAGCTAACTGGCCAGTCAACTGAAGTGGTTAACATTGACACTGACTCTGTACTGGGACCTGACTGATTACCCATGCTCTCTCTGGCAGTGGCAGCTGTGGGGTGGTCCAGCCGTAGCACAGTGGTGGGAGAAAGTGTGATTCTCCAGGCTTCTCCAGGTTGGGATATTCTATAGTTTGGGATTTAAAAAGCCTTTACTCACAGCAAATCATAATGGTGCATGTTTATTACCCTAGTGCTAGGGAGGTTGAGGTAGGGCTGAGAGTTTTGAGGCCAAACTGGGCTACACAGCAAGACTCTGTCTGTCCCTAAATCAATGGGTTAGGGGTTGGTGGCTTAAATGGCAGGGAGCTTAGCTAGCATTCATGAGGTCCTGAATTCAAACCCCCCCACCAGGTAAATACACACACACACACACACACACACACACACACACACACACAGAGAGAGAGAGAGACAGAGAGAGAGAGAGAGAGAGAGAGAGAGAGAGAGAGAGAGAGAGAGAGAAGAAACCTCACTTGCAGCTAATATAGGACAAAGAACTTTGCTCTCTGAAAACATCGGAGTTAAAGTAACGGAGACACCAACTCATCACAGAAGTGTGTAAGATGCCAGCACTACACTTTCTCATTGACCCTTCTCACAACTGAGCAGCGTAACTTCCTGAGATACCCTAGGGATATTACAATGCTCTGTGTTCTGACCCATGCCGACATTGCTCTAAGCATTTGAGGCACACGGATTCAGCTAAGCCTCAGATGAATGCTAAGATGGATATATATATATATATTTTTCACCTCATTTGGAAGGGAAGGAAACTGAATCTCAGAGAGGCTTGGCAACTTGCTTGAAATCACCCATGGCTGACACTTGAACTCAAGCAGCCAGCCCATGTTCCTGTCCTAAACAATCCTACATCCCATTCATTCCTGGTTCTGCTTCTTGGCAGAGCGCTCCTCCCACGCTCCCAGCAACAGGGGAAAGGCCTGGCTATTAGATGTTTGGGTATGTGGCTGGAGACCAGTCCATTGGTACCTAGCTTGAGGTGCAGGGTGGGCCCGTTCTCAGCCAGGGCGGCCGCAGGGGCGGCAGGAAGTGCAGGTGGGCTGTTGTGGAACTCCCAGCGCTTTATCTGCAGCTGCTGTAGCCAGTAGAGCATCGCTTGCTTGGTGGCAGCCTGAGAAGCACAAGGATTAGTTAGTAAGGTCCCAGGCCTTAGGGTAACACTGGGCCTGGCCTACAGAGGTCACAGAAGGGTTAGGGACTCTATCCTGCCAGAAAAAGGCATCACCACGCTGCGTGTATGTGTGTGTGTGTGTGTGTGTGTGTATGTGTGTGTCTATATTCACTTCTGTAATGGCACAAAGAAGAATCAGGCTCTGGTCTTCTCCTTAGGGGCTCTTCAATATCTCTGTGCATCTGTTTCCTCAATTGCTTTGTGGTGAAAATACTACCGATTTTAGACACTGATTATGAAGACCAAGTAAAAGAAATGTACTCAGTCCAGTGCCTGGCACAAGGCAGGTACACAAATGCACTCCTTGGACACAGAAAGTGAGGTGCCACGAGGGAGGAGAGAGCTAGGGCCCAGTGACCACTGCTCTCCTTGAATGACATCTCCAAGTCTTTGATGCCTTTCTGTGGGATGGAGGCAATCCCTCCCGTTGTAGAAATACATCAACTCATGACTCTGAGTTGGGCAGGAAAGCTACGTGCACACTATGATAACATGGTAGTACCCTGCACCACTCCCAACAAGGAAGCAGTTGATGTCAGTCATTAGTTTCCCAATTGATGGACTAAGCAGCTGTTTTTACATCCTTTAGCTTGCTGGATCTTATAGGGAAAAGGCAGGATTGACCAACCCTTTCCACAGATGGATACAAGTGGTCCAGGCCTCAGAAACTGGGTCTCTCAGTTGTAGACTGGAACTTTATTTTAAACATAATTTTAAAGGCACAAGCGTTGGTAGGCTTAGATGATGGGTGGGTTGCTGAAGCAGACAGCCTCAAGGCTATGAAAGAATGGCGAATGCTACAGAGCCACCAGGGCAAGCTCACTCTTTCAAGAGGACCACAGATGAGGTATGACCTGGGTAGAGAGAGAGAGCTCACTGTGAGCTTCAGCTGTCAACATGACACAAACTAAGACTCACCTGGGAAAAAGTGACTTAATCAAAGAATGGTCTAGATCAGACTGGCCTGTAGCCATGTCTGTGAGGCATTTTCTTAGTTACAAATTCATGTAAGAGAGCTCAGCCCACTATTGGCAGTGCCATCCCTAGGCAGGCATGTTTAGGGCAGTGATTCCCAACCTTCCTAATGCTTCCACTCTTTAACACAGTTCCTCCTGGTGTGGTGACCTCCGACCATAAAATTAGTTTAGTTGCTACTACATAACTGTAATTTTGCTATTGTTATGAATCATAATGTAAATATCTGATATGCAGCCCCCAGGAAGAGGTTGCAACTGACAGGCTGAGAACCACTGGACTCTAAGCTATACAAAAAGGAAGCTGAGCAAACTAGAGAAAGTGAGCCAGTAAACAGCGTTCCACTATGGGCTCTGCCTCCAGGTTCCTGCTGGAGTTCCTGGCCCTCAGGGAAGGACTGTGGTGTGTAAGTAAGCCAGGTAAATCCTTGCCCTCCCCAAATTGCTTTCGGTCATGGTGTTTCTCAAGGAAATAGAAACTCAACTAGAACACGGGTATTTCTATGAGAGTCCCTTGGCCTGTTACTCAGATATCAGTAAGACGGAATGACATCTACCAGTCTTTGCTTTCCGTACTCTGTTCCTCCGAAGCTTCCATTTCTCTTGGGCTTCACCACAACCTGATAGTCCCCAGACAGACACAAGCACTTCATTTAATTCCTGAACTTACTGACATGGTCACACCTGGCAACTACTTTGACAGAGACTCTGTTAATACTGGAGACCCTGTGACACACAGGCCGGCACACGTGATCTCAGTTCACACTAAGGATCACGAGTTAGTCCTTAGATCTGGCCAGAGTTTACTTCAGATAGCACAGATCTCGGTGTTTTCTTCACCGTGAAGTCTCCTCTGCCGGCACTACTGCAACCAGGCTACCAGCCAATTACTATATCCTGCATCTACTGGCCTAACACCCCTATCATCTGCATTTTCTCCAAGGCCACAGCTCCTGCCCTGCCATCATCCCCTAATGGACTCTCTGGTTACCAGCTTCCTCTTACCCCAATTTGCTCTCTGCCCAACAGCCAGGCTGAGTTCTCAGAGCCCTCTAATCTCGCTGCTCTCTCTTAGCTTAAGTCTCTTAGGCAACTTCTAGAGACAAAGTCCAAGCCCCTGGGCCTCACTCACCAATGTCTCCCCCTTCCCCTCCATCCTTTGGGCACCTATGTATCCCAGGCTTCTGTGGCTTGCCTGTGACTCAGTTACACTGTGTTTCCCACCCACGTGCATATATGCTCTCTCAGCATCATCCTCTCTCTCCCATTTGTTTAAAGGGACGCCTTTCAGAAAAGCTCCCCTCCTCATTTGGAGGAGCTGATCCCTCTGACACCACACTGTTACTGTCCAAACTCTTCACAGAGTCTGCATAAGGCACTTAGCCATGCCTGCCAGTTTCCCCATCACACTTTGAGCTGTTTGAGAATAAGGTGCAGAGCTGAGCAAGTCTGACTTGTTCCACACCCCAATGCCTAGCACAGAGCCAGGCATATGCACGGACTAATAAAAACCATGTGCTGAGGACCCTGACCAACAGCACTTGTCTTGTGGGAGGAACACAAGACCTAAGCCCACATGAGCTCTAAAACATCCTTTCTGGCCTAAAAATTGGATTCCAGCCTAGCCAACCAGCCACATTCTGCCAGGAAAGGAGAACTAAACCTACGGGCATCCTAGTAGCTGGACAGCTGCAGGTTGAGGACATAGGGAGATACAGACCAGGCAGTGGGAAGAAAGAACTTCATCCTTGTACTCCTGAGCCTAGAGAACTAAGCCCACACCTGTCTTCCCAGATAGGTGACAGGACACTTCCCCTTAACATGATAGGTAGGCTTTGACCTGTGGTTCCATCCACTCTGTGTGTGCCTATGTGTTTATTCAGACGGCATTTACTAAGAACTCACTAGTTCAGACATGCCTGGATGAACAATCTAGGCCGATCAGTGAAGTTACATATTTTCCTTCCTAACCCCTGCCCATGTCTGCATTCACTACCATTGGCCAGAACACCAAGACATGAATCAGATCCTGACCTCAAAGAATGCAACCACAGTATCTTGCCAGCTTCAGTACCAAGGAAGTAAGTTAAGAAAACGGAGTAGCTGGGCACCACCAAAGTTTTGATGCAGCACTGGAAGATTCCAAAAAGTGAACCACATATTTGTTAATGCCCAGGCTGGGCCATTCCCTTTTGTTTATGATTCAGTTTCTTTTTTTTTTTTTTTAACCCCACCTCCCTGATTCAGTCTCTTGATGCATAAAAGGAATCCTTCACCCTTGCCTGTGGGAAGGCAATAAGGAAATGGTGTAAAAAAAGTGGGACAGCTCCAGGCTTTGGGCACTTGATGGTGATTACAGGTCAATTTAAGGTGGCCATGCATTAGCCCGGAAAACTTGCTCGAGCTGTAAAGGGGGCTAGGGGATGTGGAGTTCCACTTACCTTGAGGGTAATAACTCGGCTGGGAGTCTTGATTTCAAAAGTGCCCTCCTCCTCAGCGTCCGCTTTACAGTCAAAGACCGCACTGGAGAGATCGATGCTGTCCAAGGGGTTAGCATCCTGCGCGGTGCGCGAATAATACAGGTGGCATTTCCTCTCATCGTAGAAGAACCAGCGGCATTTCCAGCCCTTGATGGGTCCTTTGCCGCCAAACTTACTTAAATACCCACAGAGTTTCTTAGGGACTGAGTCTAGAGGCCGGGCG
The DNA here is from genome assembly GCF_008632895.1 of Mastomys coucha. Taxonomy (NCBI): domain Eukaryota; kingdom Metazoa; phylum Chordata; class Mammalia; order Rodentia; family Muridae; genus Mastomys; species Mastomys coucha. The sequence goes on from NW_022196900.1 coordinate 7,684,499, forward strand.
CTGCCCTCCGAGTCCCCGGGAGATATCACCTCGGGTTTCCTTGCCGGGCCCGGAGGTTGTGTGGACTCCGAGGAAGAAGGAGTGCGTTCGGGGGCGTCCTCCATCACTGCGGGCCCGCTGCACAGGCCTGCGGGACCAGAATGCCGGAGGTCCGGCGGGCACCTGGGAACCGACGACACCTGGCTGGGGCGGAGCCGTTCCGGTCCAGCCCCGAGAAGAAGGCGGAGAGCACCGCTGCGGGTTGCCGAGGGAGCGCCTTAGACTCCAAATTGCAAACCCAACTCCGGGAGGCAGGCCCCGCCCCCATCACGCGAGGACCGCCCCCGGGACCGCCCACCAGACATACTTCCGGCGTTTCCTCCGCGCCGTCGGCCATGTTGCTTCCTTCGCCTGTGGTGCGCGAGGGGCACTTCGGTTTAAAGGCAAGGTTTTTCTCTGAGGTTCTCTAGCCGTGGGAAGGGATGCAGGGAGACATGCCAAACCACGTGGCCGTGGGGTTCGCGTGGATGCGTGGGAGCATGGCGTCCTCTACGGCCGCCACCCTCCGGGTGCCGCTCGGGTCACCGCGGGACAGCGCATCGCGCAGCCATTGGCTGAGTGCTCGCGGGGCGGGGCGCTCGGTTTCCGGCGCGGCGGCGCGCTGCTCTTGAACCTAAAAAAACTTTGGAAGTTTTCCCAGTCGCCTCCCGCTTTGCGCTTAGGTCGGCCGCCACCTCCTCCACCACCTCTGCCCGGGCTCGAGTCCACCTGACAGCTCCAGTCGTCTTGCTGCAGTTGCGGGCACTCGAAGACGTAGCTGAGCTTTAATTAAAAGGGTCTAGGATCCTGCCCGTTCCCTCAATTTCCTGCCTCAGTTTACTAATGCGTATTTCCCACTAGAGCGATCGATACACCTTGTTCCGGTTCACCTCTCTTCTGGAGCTTCGTCTTTCTTGCCTGTTACTTTAGCACGTCACCTCCACGTCCTTGTGCGGTCTCTTGACAGGCAAGGGGTTTTTAACAGCGGAAGGGTGGCAGTAGCGACTGCTCTGGGTATCTGTTTATTTTCAAGATTCTCTAGCGTTGAGCAACTTTAACTACTAAGGTTTTCTCACGTCCACGACAAGTGAATTTATGGTGAAACTAAGGAGCCCTCCTAGACTTACAGAGGCTACGGATTTTGTAGATGGGGAAGGTTACAATCGGTATTGTCTACCAAATACCAGGGGGATCGATCTCTTTATTGGTAACAGCTTATTTTCTCATCCCAAATAAACATTGGCCATCATACTCATAATTTTACATTTTTAACAAATCCTTCAGCCGAGTGGTGGTGGCTCATGCCTTTAATCCCAGGACTTGGGAGGCAGAGGTAGGCGGATTTCTGAATTCGAGGCCAGCCTGGTCTACAGAGTGAGTTCCAGGACAGCCAGGGCTATACAGAGAAACCCTGTCTCAGAAAAACCAAAACCAAACCAAACAAAAAAATAAATCCTTCAGTACTTTCTTGATCCACACCTGTCTATCCTTAGAACTGTTTTAGATAATATGCAGGAAGCTCCAAATACAGAAGGTTGAAAGGGGTGAGTCTTCAATAAATGTTAGCTGCAACAAAATGTCAGTAAACGACTTCAAAGCAGTAAGCCAGCAAACCAAATACAATAGGATATTTAGCAGGATTCACACCTCTGAAAACTGGAAAATGCTACAATTAATTTTTTTTTTTTTTAAAGAGAGGATCTCATATAGCACAGGCTGGGCTCAAGCTTGCTATGTAGCCAAATATGACTTTCAATTTTGAACAGTCCTGCCATTGGCAGCAGAACCAGACACAACAGCTGTGAGTTCTCTTAAACCTTTAGGGACCTAACTCAGCCCACGTGAAACCGAATCCTGGACTTTACTGCAGAAAGGAGCTTGAGGATGAACCAGTAAGAAGCAGAATCAGAGGTTTTTAAAAAAAAAAAAAAAAAAAAAACGAAGGTGCTCAGGAAAACAAGGCAGACCCTGGAGTATAAATGTGGACTTCAAAAAGTCCTACCTCAGGGTCTTAGCTTTAGTCATATGTACTATTTTGGTGGCTTCAAGGGACATCTCAAAGGAATACTAAGAAATTTCACTTTTGACCTCCTATCCAATACTGAGAATTAGACTGGCTCTGGAGGTCCCTTGGCTGGAATTACAATCTGATAAGATAACGCCAGGATCAATTAGAGTTACACAGGGACTTAGGACATCTCTTACCTCAGGGTATTTCTAGTGAGATTCCTAAAAAATTGCAGGTTTACCGCTAGGAAGAGAGAAGAGTGAAGAGTGAGGGCTGCTTTGGCGTCCTGTATCTGAATAATTTTCCCAGTCTTCTTCTGCTGCCACCCTCTTGGGCCGACTTCCTAATTGTTGAGATTATAGGAATACACTTCCGTGCCTGGCTGCAATGGGTTTTAATACTGCTTTTAACCTTTATAAGAGTTGGCAGAAAGGAAATAAATAAATAACAAGAATTCTGTAATAAGTCTGACTCTCAGAGAACATCCAATCTCTTATGTTCCAGGTCAGAAAGAGGTTTTTGGTTTCCGTAAAGAATCTGTGCAGATACTTTGACCACAATGACATAATGTGTGAAAATAATAGAAACAAGTTAATCTTGGGCTGATTAGATGGCTCAGGGGTCAAGGTGCTTGCTGCTCAAGCTGATGACCTACCTGAGTTCTGTCCCTGGGTCCCACATGGCAGAAGGAGAAAACAAACTCCTAAATGTTGCCATCTGACCTTTGTGAGAGCACATACACACACATGTAATTTTTAAATTAAAAAAGTTAATTTAAGGCTAGCAAGATGGCTCAGCGGATAAGAGCACTGACTGCTCTTCCGAAGGTCCTGAGTTCGGATCCCAGCAACCACGTGGTGGCTCACAACCACCCGTAATGAGATCTGACGCCCTCTTCTGGTGCGTCTGAAGACAGCTATAGTGTATTACGCTGGAGTGAGCGGGGCAGAGCGGGGCAGAGCGAGCAGGGCGGAGGGAGGGGGGTGCCGAGGGAGCGGCACCGTCCTGACTTCAATTCCCAGCAGCCACATGATGGCTCACGGCCATCTGTAGCTACAGTGTACTCATACATATAAAATAAATCTTAAAATAAAAAAGTTAATCACAATTTCCTTCAAACTTGTGAAATAAAATCAAATTCCCTGTGTCACTGTAGGTAAAGGAGGACATAGTGCTGGCAGGGTGCTGATAACTTGCTCACTGCAGAGTCTAACTGAGTTGAGTTCAGTCCCTGACTCCCACAAGGTAAGTGGAAAGCACTGACTCCTACAAGTCCTCTGACTGACAAACAGGAGCTATCCACAGGTGCACCCACATCCACATACCCTCCCGCCATTATTTTAAAAGGTAGAAGTGGCTGTTACAAGTAATTGGTTAGGAGGGGAGAATCCAATAAAACCCTGTTCTTATTACCAAAAATCACCACTTTCAGATTAGTCACTAGAGTTCATCGACTCTGCTATCAGAATTTTAGCACAGTAACAGATGAGCTTTGGGAAGCTATTTAACTTCTCTGGATTGTAGTTTTTTGATTTGCAAATTAGGTCTTTAAATGTCAGGGAATCCTAGGGTTTTTGTTTTGTTTTTGTTTTGAACAACATTTTTCTAAGTGAAAGAAGCCAGGCTCAGAGGGCACTATAAATTAAAATAGTTAACTCATAAAGACCAAGTTCAGAACAGCGGTTCCCAGGGTTACAAAGGATGTGTCTTAAGTGACTGATGAAGTCCAGAAATAAAAAACAAATAAACAAACAAACACCCCATTTGCTCACCTAATTAACATTGCCCAATTAAAATTAAAACCTCGGGCTGGTGAGATGGCTCAGTGGGGAAGAGCACCGACTGCTCTTCGGAAGGTCATGAGTTCAAATCCCAGCAACCACATGGTGGCTCACAACCACCCATAATGAGATCTGACGCCCTCATCTGGTGCGTCTGAAGACAGCTACAGTGTACTTACATATAATAAATAAATAAATCTTTAAAAAAAAAATTAAAACCTCATCCTTACATGAGGTTTCCCCTTATACTTTTATAAACTGTCATTTTCCTATGTGCAACATCTGTCTCATCTCTATCCAGGGGGAGCCCTTCGTCCTCCAGGACAAATACCCCTTACATCTCTCCTTTACCTATTCCCCCCCTTCCTTGTTCCGTTCTCCTTCTCCCTCATCCTTTGTCTCCAGTCTTTATCTCTAATTCCCTGCCATTTTTCCCCTGGGACAAATAAATCTCTTGTGTGTGGAGATTTGTGACTTAGGGTGTGTTGAGCTGGTTTTGAGATTCCCTATACTGTTAATGTTTATGATATGCTAAGTTTATATTTGTAAATACTCTTCTGATGTTCATATTACTGTAAATAAACACACCAGGGTGAGGGACTTGGCTTTCTAGTTAGACTCTATTGGCTTATGTTTTAGTTAGGGTCTTACTACTGTGAACAGACACCATGACCAAGACAACTCTTATAAGGATAACATTTAATTGGGGCTGGCTTACGGGTTCAGAGGTCCAGTCCATCATCGTCAAGGAGGAGCAGGTCAGCATCCAGCCAGGCATGGTGCAGGCAGAGCTGAGAGTTCTACATCTTCATCTGAAGGCTGCTAGGGGAAGATTGACTTCCAGGCATGAGAGTCTTAAAGCCCACACTCACAGTGATACACCTACTCTAACAAGACCACACCTTCTAATGGTGCCACTCCCTGGGCCGAGCATATATAAGCCATACAGCTTCTTTGCTGCCCAGTTTTATAGACATAAAGACTATCAGTCAGACAGCAAACCCAACTGTCTTCATGGCTGAGCTGGCCATCTGGAACACTCCGAGGACGCCTTGAAACAGCTATGCACAAGGCTGCAGTTGATGGTAACTGGGAGGTGGGGAGTGGGAAGAAGAGGGGTTTAAGGCCAGCACACATGAATAGCAAGTTCAAGGTTAGCCTGTGCTATATATGAATTATTTTGTTTGTGTTTATTTCTTCCTGTCAAGAAGAAAAGAGGGAGGGAGGCGTGGAGGGATGGCTTTGTGAATAAAGCACTTGCCCTGAAAATGTGGAGACTGGAGTTTGGATTCCTAGGTCCCATTTACCAGTAAAGGCTGGGTAGATGTGGTGACTTGGGATAGGGGACCCTGGTGACAGCTATCTAAATAGACATCCAGAATCAACATGTTCTGAGTCCAGTAAGAGACCTGCTTTAATATAGGTGGAGAATGGTTGTAGAAGACAATGAATGATCAACTCCAGGCCCCTACAGGCATGTGCACACACACCCTCCCCCACATATGCAGGAAGAAACAAAGGAGGGACTAAAGAAGAAAGAACAGAAAGATTGGAGAAAGGATTGTCACAGATTACCCTGGCTCTAGAAGACAGAGACTTAGGCCTGTTTGAACATGTCACACCAGGCTTTTGTGCTGACAGCTTGGACAAACCATTTCTGTCTTAGCCAGAGGGGTAACCCTTCTCCTGGGCTGTGATTGATCCAAACACTTTTTGGACTATACAAGCAGTCAAGGGTTTAGGGAGGGAGCTGAGTTGTAGAGTGTGCCTGGCAAATGTGCATGCACACCCCCCAACCCACAAAGGGCCTGCCTGGGTTCAATCTCCAGCACCATGAAATAAAACCCACAAACAATTGGGGGCAGGGGTCATACATCAAAACAGGCTAATTGAGAAGTTTTCTTAAAAAATGAATTTTTACAAAAAGATTTATTTTTTAAATTATATGCATGTGTCTGTGTGTAAACATGTGCTCTTGGGTTGTAGATGCACCCAGAGGTCAGAGGCACTGGATTCCTTGGAACTGGAGCTGGAGCTGCAGGCAGCTGTGAACTATCCATCTGAGTGCTGGGAACTGAACTTGGGGTCTCTTCACTTAACTGCTGAGCCAATCTCTTTAGCCGCCTTTAAGGAAAGAAATCTAGGTGTGTGGACATGCTGCAGTTGGTAGAGTGACTACCTTGTATGCACAGGACTCTGGGCTCAAAGTCCTGGCCTCCAGAATTACATAAACCAGGCACAGGAGGCGTACATCCGTATAATGTCAGCAACTGAGAGACAGAGCTCGGAAGAGGGAAGTTCAAGGCATCCTCAGTTATAAGGTGAATTTGAGGCTAGACTGGAATACAGCAGATTCTATCTCAAAAAAAAAAATCAGAATCTCTATCTGTGTATATATATGTCACCCAACACCCTGTAGCACGGGTGTAAGGATACAACCCAGGAGAGTTTCACTTTCATGGCAATGCTGGAAAGAATAACTCACATTTCTTACTTCCTGGCCTGCTGATGATTGAATTATGTTCTCTCTTTAAATTCATGTGCCTCAGAATATGACTATAATTGAAGATGGGCTTTAAAGAGTTGTTACATAAAACAATCTAATCTACTATGAAGGGCCTTATGAGATGGGATTAGGAGACCCACACGCGCGCGTGCACGCACACACACACACACACACACACACACACACACACACACACACATACAGAGAGAAGATCCTCTGAGGATGCTGGAGAAGACAGCCAGGCAAAGGGAAAGTATGAGAAGAAACCAACCCTGTTGACACCTCAACTTGGGACTCCCAGACTCCAGAACAGTGAGGGAATCGGTTTCAACCATGGCATGCACAACCATGTACCTTCAACACATTCTCCCCCAGCCAACAAAGAGTGTGTCTCAGAAGCAGCTCAAAACGGCTTAGCACGCAGGGTGGGGCGGTGGTGGCGCATGCCATTAATCCCAGCACTTGGGAGGCAGAGGCTGGCGGATTTCTGAGTTCGAGGCCAGCCTGGTCTACAAAGTGAGTTCCAGGACAGCCGGGGCTGCACAGAGAAACCCTGTCTTGAACCTTCCCGCCCCCTAAAAAAATGGCTTAGCACACTCAGGAACTTTCTTGGAAACCATGATGAATAAGCATAAATGTGAGTCATATCACAAAACTTAGTTTAGAGTATTCTGAATTAATTTTCAAATTGGAGAGGTTGAATAGATCCCATGGCAGAAATAGAGATGACAGCAGGAGACACATCTAGTGTTGTGCAGCTGAGCTGTCTATGTGTGAGGACAGGAAAGTCTCTTCTAGGAGCATTTTGTCCAGCCGGAAAATGGAGTGCTCAGTCCTACAGCTGCCTGGAATGGACTTTTGCCAACATGGCCTGAGCCAGAAGAGGGACTGCCCTAGAACCCATTGTGGAACCCCAAAGACCAACACCAGGGTTCCGACTTATAGAGCCAGGCTGTTCATACATCTTCAGGTCTTCCTGTCACGGTTTGTATGGGTTAGATTGGGAGGAGCCAAATGTCCAGATGGCTTCTCACTAGTACAATCATTTGTAAGCCAAGACCCTCAGCTGGGTCCCTTGATCTTGGAATCCTTGGTTTCCAGAACAGGGGGACAGGAGGGAGGGAGAGAGAGAGAGAGGGAGGGGGCACTAAGCTCCAAATAGTAAAACCCTGCTCCCAGCCATCTGTACTATAAAATCGACACCAGGAGGACTGGCTGTACAAGCCCCAGCTGCCCAGCTGGCGTGTTTGGGACTAGGAAACTGGGCCTCCAGAATTTAGTTTGGCAGTGGCATTTTTTTTCCTCGACCTTAGTTCCCCAATCCTAAAAACAGGGATCCTGACATCTGCTGCAGACAGCATGTGGAATGTTACTATTCTATGTCTGCTTCAGAGGAAAAGAGAAAATGGAAGGAAATCGGTTTCTGTCATGTGTTTAGGAACAACAATAGGAGTTCCTTCCTCTTGATCTAGAGGTATGGGTTGTCACTTATTATGATGTGTGTATTTTTCTGGTTATTATGTCAAAAAGTCATCAACACAAATCCCTGGTTCCTTCCAGTTAGATTAACTGTAAATAGGAACTTGTCAGAAAGCGACACCTTGTGGCTCTTGTGGGTACTGCCCTCCCGCGAAGCTTTCCTAAAACTCTTCTGTAAGTAAGTACCTAAGAGCATCCCCATGTAACCCTTTATCCATAAGTATCCCAAACAGACTAATTTAATGGCACTATTTTAATTTCTTAAAAACCTTTAGTATATTTCCACCTCATTTACTTAGTAGAAGCCAGAGAAACTTTCTATCTGAATCACATGTTCCTGTTTAGAATTATAGTATGTGTATTTTAATAAAGAATTTAAGTCTGACTTAGAGGCACATGCCTTTAATCCCAGAAGCAGAGCTCTGTGAGTTCAAGGTCAGCCCAAGGTCTACTTAAGAGAGTTCCAGAACAACCAGGGCCACCAAAATGACTAAGGTAATGCCGTCTTTTTTGATTCTGCGTTGTGGTTATTTAGACAGTTCTCACCTCTATACTCCTCTCCCACAGAAGTAATGGATGCCTCTGCAACAGTTTTGAAATTTTCAAGGCTTTGACCATGGTTCAGATGTATTAAGCAAAAATAATTAAGCTAAAATAACTAAAAAAGATATGAGTAAAAAATGTAATGTTACATCTGAAATAATTACTGTACATTTTACTACATAGAGAGATCTGTCTGCCTAAAAAGAACCAAGAAAAAAATCAGATTATTTGAAGTTATCTTTCATGTCTTTTTTTTTTCTTTTTCTGTTATGGAATAGGAGTAACTTACATGACTGTGATTATACAGTAGTATTGAAAATGTTAAAACCATGGGAAATACAACTTGCTTTTTAATATATCTACTTCTTAGTAATACCTTTCTAATGATTTATTTTTATTTTATGTGCATTGGTGTTTTGCCTGCTTGTATGGATGTATGAGGGTGTTATATCCCTTGGAGCTAGAGTTAACAGTTGTGAGCTGCTGTGTGGGTGCTGGGAATTAAACCCAGACCCTCTGGAAGGGCATCAAGAACTGAGCCATCTCTCCAGCCCCAGTAATACCGTTTTTTTGTTTGTTTGTTTGTTTCGAAATTTTTTATCTTGTGCTGTGTGTGTGTGCATGTATGTGCGTGGAGGGGGCTATGCATGGAGTCAGAGAGGGCAACTGGCAGAAGTCACTTCTCTCCTTTCTAATGTGTGTTCTCAGGGACTGAGCTAGGTCCCCAGACTTGTCAATAAACTCTCACTAAGCATCTCACTGGCCCCTCTTTTGATTTTTTTCTCTCTTTCCCTCTCCCTCTCCCTCCCTACCTCTCTTTCTCTCTTTATTTCTTTGAGAATTAACTTTATTTATAAGCATGAGTCCTCTGCAAATAGATGTTGTTGTTGGCAGGTGTTCTGTAGATATTGAAGGAGGTAATCAATGACCATTGGAAATAGAGGACAGAGAATCATCATTATCTTTGCTTGTGTGCTCATGACATGGTGGCACCCCCAGAGGGCAGGATGGGCTCCCTGCACTCCTGGCAGGACTGTGGAACAAATGGCAGTTCCATCAGTCCAACCTCACTTCATTGAACATAATGGAAATTTTGTTCCATGTGTCAACCACAGCATTTAGACATAGAATCTTGAGAGAAGTTACCTGATTTTGCACACATGAACACACTTCCATTTTATATTCTGTGCTGAAATCTGAATGTGAAATAGATTCTGCAAAAAAAAAAAATCTCAATATTATTTTGTATTATATCTACACACACACATACACACACACAGTTTTTTTAAAACAGTTATTTATCTATTTATTTGGTGCGTTTGTGTGCCCTGTGTATGTGTGTGTGTGTGTGTGTGTGTGTGTGTGTGTGCGAGCACATGCCATGGCACACACATAGAGGTCAAAGGACAACTTGCAAGAGCTAGGTTCTCTCCTACTGTGTAGGCCCTAGGGATTGAACTCAAGTCATCAGGCTTAGCAGAGAGTGCCTTTACCCACAGAGCCATTCTGCTGGTCCTATAGTTTTCTGGTTTTTGTTTTGGGGCAGGGCTTCTTGTAGCCTAGACTAGCCTCAGATTTGCTGTGTAGCCAAGGATGACCTTGAACTTTGATCCTCCTTACTTCTATCTCCCAAATGGTGAGATTACAGTTGTGTACCACCATGGCCAGTTTATCTTTTTAAAGTCTTTCTCTCTTTCTTTCTTTCTTTCTTTCTTTCTTTCTTTCTTTCTTTCTTTCTTTCTTTCTTTCTCTCTTTCTGGTACTGAGGATTGAGCCCAAGGCCTTACAGAGGCCTGGAAAGTGTTGTGTCACAGTGCCACATTCCACAGTCCCTTATTTTGTATTTTAAGGAGTGAGAGAATGTGGAATACTTATTAATTCTGAGACTTCATTTCATTTCACAAAACAATGAAAACTCTAGACTTGCATTTAGACTCTTATTTTCTTGGTCTGCTTGGCAAAAAAAAAAAAAAAAAAAAAAAAAAAAAATGCAGAAAGGCCATGTACTGGAGAGGATGGGAAAACCTTGCCTCTGAGGTAGAAGGAACCCTCAAACCTGTATTTGACCAGTGTTCAAGCTCTCTTGTTTATATCCCAGGCTGACAGACTAGAGAGCTTTAAACGGTCTTGGAAGTCAACAGATGTGATGAGGAACATTGTGCTCTGATGTGAAATAGCCCTTCTCCCCAACCAGGAGCTAGAGCTAAGTTGTAGCTTCATGATCCTAAGAGTCACCTCTAGGGTTCTCCTGACCTTCTGGGAGCCTGTCTCCAGGGTCACGTGCTGATAGCCTTCTGTGATGTTATCATGGCACAAAGCTACAAGGCAGCTATGATGATAGAGCACAGGGAGAGAGGGCAGGTGGACTTGCACCTAGCTTCTTCACACTGTAAAGCACATACAGAGAGAGGGCGGGCAGGCCTGCACACAGCTCCACACTGTAGAGTGCAGGGAGAGAGGGCAGGCGGGCTTGCACACAGCTTCACACCACAGAGTGCAGGGAGAGGGAGAGAGAGTGGGTGGGTTTACACACAGCTCCACACTGTAGAGTGCAGGGAGAGAGGGCAGGCCTGCACACAGCTTCACACTGTAGAGTGCAGGGAGAGAGAGAGTGGGTGGGTTTGCACACAGCTCCACACTGTAGAGTGCAGGGAGAGAGGGCAGGCCTGCACACAGCTCCACACTGTAGAGTGCAGGGAGAGAGGGCAGGTGGGCTTGCACACAGCTTCACACCACAGAGTGCAGGGAGAGAGAGAGAGAGTGGGTGGGTTTACACACAGCTTCACACTGTAGAGTGCAGGGAGAGAGAGAGTGGGTGGGTTTGCACACAGCTCCACACTGTAGAGTGCAGGGAGAGAGGGCAGGCCTGCACACAGCTTCACACTGTAGAGTGCAGGGAGAGGGCAGGCTGGCTTGCACACAGCTCCCCATGGTTGTTTCCAGGTGAAGGTTGAGAGCCATAGAATAACACAAGTCACTGCTTACAAGAAGATAGCCAATCCCGTGTCTCAGTTCAGCAGGCTGCTGTGAGGAGACCAGCACCGGCAGAGAGAGCATTAAGGAAATGGCAGCTTGGATATGGGTATTAACACACAGCTCAGTCGTGAGCCACCAATTCCCATTCTCTCCATGGGAAGAATTCATCAGAGACAGAGTGTAGAACATAGGCAGAGTTTATTATGGAGTAAAGAGTGCTTTGAGAGGGTGGAGAGATGGCTCAGAGGTTAAGAGCATGCTAGCTGCTCTTCTAGAGGTTCTGAGTTCAATTCTTAGCAAACACATGGTGAGAGCTAGTGCCCTCCTGTGGCCAGAAGGCATAATGCAGGCAGAACAATGTATACACAATAAATCTTTTTTTTTTTTTTTTTAAGCACTTTGAAGGGACAGAGGCCAAGGAGACCACTGCCTTCCTTGCCCTGCATTCTTGGCAGGTTGTAGACAATTTTCTAAACTGTCTACAATAAGAGACTTTCCTGAGAGACTTTGTCCTGTCCAGGGATGGACAGCTTGTCAAGAAAGTACAATGGCGTGTCATTGTCCCTCCCCCAGGGCTCCTGCAGGGTAAGGAGTCAGTAAGCTGTGAGGCTCCAGAGCCAGGGTTAGAGAGCCCCCAATGCTGACCTTTTGGCTACCCCGGAATACCACCTCTTCTTCCAGGTCCAGAGACACGACTCAGGTCCCATTCTTCTGACCAGTAATTAAAGGCCTCAGTTTTACAGGTTGTCGACTGTGGGATAAGGGTCTGGCTCTCCTGTCACCAAGGTTCCTAACTGGCTATTTAACGGCTATGTCAGTGGCCTGCAGTCTTTGCAGCAGGCTGTTTGGGCTTGTTCATTTCAAACCCTCATTTCCCAGAGCAGAGGCCCCACAGTCTCCATGTGTGAACCTTTCTTTACAGCCTCTCCATTCCAGTGTGGGAACTGTTTACTAAGTCAAAAGCCCAATGGTGTCTTCATGGAGTTTGTTCTAGTTTGTCCCCCTTTGTCCCTTTGGAGAGATTTCAGACTGTTCTCTATTGGTGTAAAAAACACCAGAGGCTGGACACTTTATGAAGAGGCTTATTAAGCTTGCAGCTTTGGAGGCTGAAAGTCTGGGAACTAGCGGCCCATCTGTTTGGCCTCTGGCAAGGGACAATCTGGCTATCCCAGTGCATAGCAGAAAAGCAGGAGAAGTGGCTGTGTATAAATGGTATGGAGCCTTACATTATAGCGCATTATGTGTGTGTGTGTTTGTGTCTGTATGTGTGTCTGTGTGTATGTGTGTGCATGTGTATATATGTGTGTGTGCATGTGTATGTGCATGTGTGTGTCTCTCTGTGTGTCTCTGTGTGTGCATGTATGTGTTTATATCCCACAGCACATACGTCTGAGAATCTCCACCATGTCATTCTCAGAGATTGAAATCAGATCATCAGGCAGTGCTTTCCTCTCCTCTCCTCTCCTCTCCTTTCCTTTCCTTTCTTCCCTCCTTTCTTCTTTCCTTTTTTTAAAAAATTTTAACAAGGCAAAACAAATGTATAAATGTATGGATTTTTGTTTGTCATACATGCTAGTGCATAACTCCTGAACTATACCCTCCACCCCTGGTGTGGTTTGAGACAGAAGTCATTACAGAGACAGCCCTGCCTCTCCAGCCAGCTCTGACCAGTTCCATCCCCGGATCCGTGCTGTGCTTCCATCAAGGATCAGGTTCTTATAGAGAGGTGGGCACCACAGCCATGGCAAGCATCTGTTGTGACAGCTGCCTCAGAGTTCAGGTGTGGACACTGGCCAGTGCAGACTTGCTTTCCCAGGGGCCCCTCAAGATCAATATCTTCAAGACTCTGGATCTTCAAGGGGCTATTTTGTGCCTCTTTCGTATCTGACAGGCATGGCCCCAAGCTGCTGCCTGGGCTCCTTTCCCATGGTCACTGGGCCTGGGCTAGAGGTTCTCAGCCCGAGGCCTGGATCCTTACTTAGTGCATGCCCCAGATCAATCTCAGTGGTTAGCAACACCATTGTAAGACTAAGAAAAGATAAGTTTTTGGGCTGATGAGATGGCTCAGTGGGTAAGAGCACTGACTGCTCTTCTGAAGGTCCTGAGTTTGGATCCCAGCAACCACATGGTGGCTCACAACCACTCGTAATGAGATCTGATGCCCTCTTCTGGTGCATCTGAAAACAGCTACAGTGAATTATGCTGGAGCGAGCAGGGGCCAGAGCGAGCAGGGCTGGAGTGAGCAGGCCAGCAGAGGTCCTGAGTTCAATTCCTAGCAGCCACACACATGATGGCTCACAGCCATCTGTAGAGCTACAGTGTACTCATACACATAAAATAAATAAAATAAGATAAATTTTTAAAGAAAAGAAAAGTCTTATTAATCTAAAGTAAATAAAGTAAATAAGTACTATTGGAAGCGGGATGCTTTTTTTTTTTTTTTTGACACAAGTTAAAGAAGTTGCAAAGAGAGGACACACTAGATGAGTGCATCCAGGTGTGTACCCTCTTCACAGTCTGGTTGTGTGGCCCGGAACTCCACTCGTCCTCTGAGCTGAGAGCTTTCCTCTTGTAGAGGGTAATGGAGAGTTGTTAAGTGAGGCTCTTAGTCTTAGTCTCGTGGGCTCAGTGGCAGCTACAATCTCAGCTGCTGTTGTATGTTACCCAGCCAGGACTGCTGCGTGTGCGAGAACAGATGGCAGAGGTGGACTTCCTGTGGGGTTCTGTGTCGGAGAGGCTCACATCAGCTTAAGTAAAGAAAAGCAATGTGATAATGGGGGTTTCACACCAGGCTGGGGAGCTCAGAGTGATCCCTCAGCCGACCTGGGCTCACTGAATCCATGAGCTGCTATTACTCCCCAGGAAACCTCATCAAGCCCTCCACATTAAGGTGGTTAATGCTTTGTTAGGCGTGTGTGTGTGTGTGTGTGTGTGTTTGTGTGTGTGTTTTAGATTTGTCATTTTGTTTGTTCTTCATCTGCGCATTGGCCTGGCTTCCTCATGAAGGCTCTCAGCATGAGCTTGTATCGAGCCTGAGCTTTATAAAAATGATCTAGGTTAGGGCTAGGCAGTGCGGCTCAGCAAGCAGAGGGCTTGTTTAGCATGCATGGAGCCCGAGTCCCAGCACCCCATAAACCTTGCCTGCTAGTATACACATTTAGCCTACTGCTTGAGATGTGGCTGCAGAAAGATCAGAAGTTCAAGGTCACCCTTGGCTACATACTGAGTTCAAAGTTATATGAGACCCTCTCTCAAACAAACAAACGAACAAACAAAGAAACAAATGCAAAAAGATTCAAGCTAGTGGCATGCTTTAAAAGGTGTTCATGTGTAAGCTCACAGCTCTAGTTCCAGGGATTCAGTGACTTCTTCTGGTCCCCACAGGTGCCGAACACACATGATGCAGAGACATACATGCAGACAAAACAACCATACAAAGAAAAGCTGCCTGTATGTTTTTCAAGTCTGAGGATCCTGTTCCAGGTTTTCTCATCCTAGTTCTTGCAGAGGAAAATCAAATGTCTCTTTCATGCACAAAATCTCCAATTTCCTGAATATTCTACAACTATCTGGTTATGCAGGTACAAGGAACAAGAGGGCACTCGGCGGCCACAGCAGTGGAGAGCAAAGGTAGCCAGGTGAAAGGCCCCTGTGTTCCAGCTGAGCCTTCGGCTGGCTGGTGGTGACCTGACTCCTGAAGCGTTGAGTGTGGAGTTCAAGTCTAGGTCACCAGATGTGCCTGGCACGGCTGGATAGTATTTTTTATTGTTGTGCTCGGGCTCCACTGTAATAGCTTTCTATCCATGGGCTCCTGTGCTAGAAGGGCAGTTCCCAGGGCAGTTCCCAGGGCAGCAGGCTGAGTGGGACCTCATCAGATGGGGATGGTGGAAGGTGGTTAAGCTATGGACCATCACCCTCGGAAAGGATTCCTGCTGGTCTGGAGGAATGAGTGAGTTCTCACGGGAATGAGTTGGTAGGAAAGGGAGGTCACCCGTGTACTTGGCCCCTTCTCCCTGTTCACTTCTCTGCCGCGTTGTGACTCAACCCTGAAAACCCTCCTTAGAAGAAGACCAGGTAGGACAGTCTGGTTTTACACTTGGCCCTCGGTGAAACTGAGCTAAAGAACCCTCTTTTCTTTTCACTTCTTCTTTTAAACAGAACATCATGTATTCCTCCTCTGACAATTTCATACACGTAATATATACATGTATGGCCTGAAACTCACAGAGAGGGACCTGCCTGTGCCTCCTGCGTGCTGTGATTAAAAGTCTGTATCACCATACCCAGCTGGCACTGCATCTTGATCACGTGCACCCCCACACTCCTTTGCACTCACACCAGGAACTCCGTCCCTTGCCCCATTCTATGGTCTCTCCTTGTTTGTTAATAACTTACCTAGTCCAGTCGGTGCTGCTGTTGGAATGCAGGCTGACCTTGTTAACTTGATCTCTCAAGCAGGAAGGTGCAGCAGCCATGTCTTTGAAGATGCAATGGTGTGTGCTTGCGCGCGTGCATGCACGTGTGCACGGCCGCGTGTGCGTGCATGTATGAGGGGGGCATTTATTGCTGAGCACTCAACAGACACTAATTCCCAGCCCCTTGGCCAGTTAGTTATGCATCTCCATATTAACTGCTGAGCACTGCTGAGAGAAGTTTCTCTGGCCAAGGCTGAGTCAGCACTGATCCGTGGCTATAAGCATAGATGTTGAGAAGGCAGTTAGACTCGTGTCATTCAGCAGAATAACACTATTAGACACCTCCCCCCCCCCCCGCCGGGCCCGTGGCCTTCCATGCCGTGGACTTCTACTGTCTTCTTTCCTTTCCTTTTCTTGACCGTACCTGTGCATGTGTATGTGGCATGTCTGTAAATGTCTGTGGATGCACACGCTCGTGCCTGTGGAGGCCAGAGGAGAACAGCACATACTCTCTTTATTACTAACTTAGTCCTCTTGAGACAGGGTCTTTCCATGAACGTAGAGCTAGGCTAAGCCCCAGCAATCCTCCTGTCTCCACTCTCCCCAAACTTCTTTGGTAAGGTACCCGTAACTAGACATTCTGGTTTAGTAATTCAAAGCAGACTACTATGCTTAGATATTAGTAGTGGCAACCATAGAGGAATTCTACTTACTGGTTTGCTCTCGGGGGTCACATTCAGCTACGCTTTTTATACTGTCTAGTCTTCCCTGCCTAGGGGTGGTGTCACGCACAGTAGGCTGGGTCTTCTTACATCAGTTGACAATAAAGAAAAATGGCGCCCACAGACGTGACCAAGGTTAGGCATTGGCGAGCCTTCTGTGCTTGGGGGATTTGATGGTATTGGCTGCATTTCCCTCATTTGTGAGTGGTAACATAGTGTTTCTAACACACTATTGCTTGCATAATCTCTTTGGTCATCATAGGTAGAAAGCTAGCTTTCAGGACTTGCAACTGTACAGTTCTTCATAAATATCCCATGCTTAGCTTAATACACTGCTACCTTTGTCATGAATGTCTTACTAACAAATCACAGGCTTAATGTTGTAATTGATATTGACAGATCCGCAGCTATTCTTATGCTTCGATGTGAAGATTACACATTAGCCAGCCAAAGAGGCAAAGAAGAACCAGGTTTTGGGAGGGAACTGGCAACCCGCCCATAGCATGCACCTGCTGGGGCAGCTGGGCTGCCTCGGATTTGCTGATGGTCAGGTGGCCTTTAGATTCCTATCTATGTGTGATGCCGTGGGTTTATATCTCAAAATCACCAATCCGCCCAGATTTCTACTTCCTTACTCTCTTGGCTGTGTGACTTTGAGTAGCTTGTTCAATATCTCTGAGTTTCCGATCTCAGGTCTGTAACTGTCAGGAGGCCCTGAGGGGAGCAGAGAGGACTCCCACCCCTAGGAGCCCATGATGTGGGTCAGCGGAGACAGTGGGAGGATGTGGGTATAGGGAGGACAGGGTCTTCAGCCCAGAGAAGGAGGAAAGGACCGGGTCCAAGAGCTACCTCAGAGCCTCCTAAGCTTCAGACTTCAGGACTCCCCATTTGGGGAAGAGTAGGCATGGATAAAACAACAGGATATTTTTCCCTTTTATTCATAAAAACAAATTTGCAACAATTTTTTAAAAATCGATACCATGCAGTGGGGCAAGAGAAACTCCTCATTTACATTTGATTCTGCCAGTTCCAGTCTAATTGAAGCAGTCGTGTGTGTGTGTGTGTGTGTGTGTGTGTGTGTGTGTGGTGTGCACTAGCGTCACTGGAAGATGCCCGTGGGCAGAAGCCTCTAGGAAATGGACCGTGTGTTTGTTGCATATAAAAGAACAGAACCAGTAGATAGCCAGAATCACTTTGTGGGGCTTGTTAATTGCAGAGAAATTAAAAAAAATGTGGGTGAACCTACAGGATCAGTAGACAGAGATGTATCTTGTGGGTTAACCTAGAAGACGGAGCACAGTTCGGAGTCACAAGGGATTACAGACGCACGCTCACCTCCGACAATCCAATACTTTTGTTTTTTGATTTTTGTTTTTTTTTTTCCTGCTATGCTGGAGTAATATTTCTACAGGTTTTTTTTTGTCTGTATACATTATGTACAATTAATTATCTCTTTCCCTTTGAAAAAAAATAATGCGGTCTTTTAAATGAAATTTGGTTTAGGTGAAGTCGAAAAAGCAAGGAAATACTGGTTAACACACACAGTGAGTGACGACACGGAGTTTTGGTGCCTAAACAGAGAAGGACATCAACTTGACCTGTGATGTGTTGACATTTTTTTTTCCCCCTTAAAAAGCTACAGAACCTCCGTAACCTCTCTTTGAGGGAGGGGAAGGGAGAGCTATGTGATGTGAACGAGGGTGTTTCGAAATGTTGGCGATGGTGATTCCCGTGGGCCCTTTGTCACAGCCTGGTGGTTGACAGCAGTGTGTTCCCGACTGCAGTGTTCTGGGAAGAGATTATTGCCTGCCTGTTGAAGCTGCCTTTAGGATTTCGTTAGGGAGTGAGCAAACCACTCATTTGTGCAGACGCCCCTGGACGGTGCCATTCAGGCCTTTAGCAAAGAATGAACTTATCAAGGACTGTCAGAAGAGTCCTGAGCCCCCCTCGGACTGGACTGTTCTGTCCCTAGGTAGAGGGACTTGTAGGAAGTTTCTCTGGGCCTAACCACACCCCCAGCTTGTGGGAGGGCTGAAGGTCACGGTCATTACTAATAAATACCTCACAGGTCAGAGCTGTTTCACAGTGCGGAGCTTTCCTGGATGAATGAGATCACGTGTCCATCCTCAGAGTGACCCTGTGAGGTAGGCAGGATGGCTGCTATTTCAACCCCAGTCTGTTACAGAGGGGGAAACTGAGGCTCAGAGAAGACACTGGTGACTTGCCCAGTCACGGAGAGAGTCCGAGGGGACTGAGGACTCAAATCCAGGTCTGACTCCCAGGCCGGTGCTCTTTGGGGTTCAATTATAAGGGAAGTATGTCGTGATGGATGAGAACCAGCCTGCTGACGGACCACCTCAGTGACACCCTAGGCGGGCACTCATGGGTTGGGGCTGGAGGGACACTGGGGGGCTGCCTCCTGGAAGCCAGGGAGCCCTGGGCCAGCAGCTCTAGCTCAGGAACACAGAGATGACTTTTAGCAGAATGCCCCTGATTCACTTTGGTCAAAAACAAAGTCAGTGGGGGAGGGGGGAATCCCAGCAGCCCTTGGGCCCCCATGGGAGAGGTTAAAGTGCACAATCTTTCTTTATCGTGTTTTCTGGGAGTAGACATTCCATGATTAGCTCCGGTGGCTCCCCTTATTACCGGGAACCTTAAATTTGAACACAAGGACATGGCAGACGCGGTGGGTGCATGACAGACTGTCGGTTGCATCCTGCAGAGCGTGTCTGCAGTGCGGTGCCCTGAATCCCCACAGTCCCCAGAGCGGGTGTTATTGTGTTAATGTGTGGCATTTATCAGAGAGTAACAAACATCTCTCTTCTGATGGATGTCCCCTGGGAGCATGCGCAGCTGCCTGCTCTGGTCTCCCAGCCCCAGGGCTGTGCCTGTCTGCCCTTCCGGCTGACCCCCTGTTCCAGGGAGGCTGAAGTGGGCTGGGCCAGCTGCTGGGGACCTGGTGGCCCTGCTCACCTTCTCCCCCAGAGTGGAGAAGGGCTGGTGTGTGGGGGCGGGCACCACCGATGACGTGTGTGCAGAGTGCAGAGGGCCATTTCTGCAGAGCCCTTGCTCTGGCCGCTTGGCGAGGATAGCTGGAGTCTGAGGCCTCTCTCCTTTGTCTAGAGTTTGATTTGTTTTTGCAAGTTTCGGACATTCCAACACCCCTTTGTTTGCAGACTCCAAGGAGAAGTCGTTGCCGTGCCTCTCCCTCGTGGGAGTCAGACCGTCGCAGATAAGGCTCGAGGTCGGTGCCGAGTCCCTCTCTGCTTGAGCTCCATTCCAGCAGTCTGGAGAGGGCAGCATGGTGCCCAGCTTCTCACCGCCGTGGGCGTGCCAGTGGCAGGCGCCTTGGCCCAGCATGGTGCTGTCCCGGGGAGGCCCCGGCCCCAGGCCTCCCACCCCTACAGGCCCGAGACCATGACTCGGAAGGAGGGTGGTACATGTCTATGGCGAGGGCTGGCGGTAGGGCTGACACAGGGACTGACGCAGCTGGCGTCTACGCCTCCGATGGATGGGAGGTAGGCGTGGTGGAGGATGGGGAGCTGGAGGGACAGCCGGCGCTGGATGCTGCAGGGAAGGAAGACAGGGAGAGTTAGTGAGGGCTGGCTGCTCTCCCGAAAGCTTCTCGCTCCTATTTTGACTAATAAAATTCTGTAGGAGTCTTGTGTCCCCTTAAATCCAAGATCTTTTGGTTCAATCGTCCCAGTGCTGCTTCAGACACGAAGCAGGCATTTGACAGGGTACCTACTGTTGGAAATAGCCAGAAGAGTAGCAGGAGTAAGACTGCATCCTCCCTCGATGATTAAACGATCATGGCGAAATTAGGAGGACCCAAGCAATGCTTCACACACCGACACCACTCATTTCAAGTTACACAAGCCTCTGTGGGGCCTGCTTTCAGTCCCCGGCACCCCACTGGTCTGATCCCTCTTCCCTGCCTTCTGCCAGCCACTGCTGTACCCAGCATCCAATCCTTCCCAGCGGGATCCTCCCGGGCCTTTCAGGTTCTGTGGTGATTAACCTTGCCATCCCTACATCGGGAGGTCACAGAGGGGGTTAAAAAGACACACCCTGATGTGGCTGTGACCTTCAGGGCCCAAGATCTCTCCAAATGCTCTGGTTGAATAGTCTGTCTTTTCTCCCCACAGCCTGCCCTCTGGTGGCTCATTTTCCCTGATAACCCACTTGGGGTGTTCTTCCGTATCTTTGCATTTGTGTTTCCCATCTGGTATCCTCTTCCTCTGGGGTTCGTGACTAAGTTTAAGTATTATCCTCTTTCTCTGGGAGGGAGCCCCTTCCTCCTCAGAGTCTTGGGAGCTCTTGAAAAGAAGCCAGAGGCGGCCAGGCTGAGCTGGCAGTGGGAGGAGGAATTTGCGTGCCACCGATGGTGGAGGGATAATAAGGGAAAAGGGAGCTGTCCTCTGACTCTCTTCTCCTGGCCACATCCTTAAAGCCTCAATGCCTGTTAGGTCAGTGAGTCACTTTAATATTTAGTAAGGCTGTTTATAGGGAACGTGGCTTCTTGCTCTCAGGGTCATTTTTGCTGGAGTTTGCATTGTAGTGTCTCTCAGGCTATGTTCCAGATTCCAGGTTCTCAGGTACAAACCAAACCACATCAAAGGGAGATTCTCACAAAGAAAAACAAACAAACAAACAAACAAACAGGAAACAGAGAGCAAAGTGTTGCTACCCCACCTAGGGCAAAGAAAGGCAGTCCCTCTGCAACTTGTTTAGGGAAACACCAGCTAAGCGGAGCCAGGGAGGCTGGGATCTTGCTTCTGTGGAGCCACAGGCTCTGTGGTTGAAGTGCTCAATCCCAACAGGGCGTACCCCAGAGTTTACTCAGGGCTTGATGGTTTCTGAGACGGGTGGGTGCTTATGCAGTGTACCCATGCCCTGAAAGGACCTGTGGCCCAGAAAGACTTCCCAGATACATCAGCATTCACGAAAGAGAGTACTGGACATTTTGTAGTTGCAATTTCATGCTGAGGATCAGCCTGATAGGTACTGGGGGCACTCTAAACTCATAGGAAGAAAAAAAAACACCCATGGAGGAAGAAAACCACCCGTGTCTCCTTGCTGAGAGCAGAGGCAGTGGAGGGAGCCCGGGACCAAGTTACCTTCCCCCTTGACAGCTAGCCTCACTCACAGCTCAAGCTGCCTGGCTTCTGCCTTTTGCCTTAGGGTTTTCCAAAACTCCTCAGACAGCACATTGGAAAGGAACCAAACTCTCTCTCTCTCTCTCTTTCTCTCTCTCTCTCTCTCTCTCTTTCTCTGTCTGTCTGTCTGTCTGTCTCTGTCTCTCTCTCTCTCTCTCTTCACTTTGGCCACATTATAAATGTCCATTTCCATTATCTAATTTATATTTCCCAATTTCTTTTGGGATATAGGGAAACTAAGCCGGCCAGGATTGGCATGTGCTGGGTAGATAACATTGGATGGACTGGGTGACTTTGCCCATTCCTGTTTGCGTGCCACTTCCCAGAAGCCACATCAGAGTTTATGTATCTACCCGCTGCTTCCAATAAGCTGGAATGAGCTAAAGTCGCTGTTGGGGACAGAGCTGAGATGTACAGGTCTTTGATTTCTTCCCTAACCCTTCCTTAAATCGACAGCCCCTTCCCCATTTCATTTCTCTCTAAGCACCTAATATGAGCACACTATGCCTTGCCTTTTTAATTAAGTAGTTAAGCCTGCTGAATAGAACAGAGACTCTACAAGGTATGGGCAGGGTGGAAGGAAGATATCCTTGTTTTGGACACTGCTGTGTCCCCAGCATACGTCTGATGCTAATAGATTTCAGTTATCACTAAGCATAGGAGTCTCACAAGGTTACAGTTTGCATACAACAAAAGCAGTGTATTCTGGTGGAGAACATTTTTATGGTGGATTTAATGTTGGACAGTACCAAGTTCAAATCCTACTTCCTGCATCCAAGTACTGGGCGGGCTTGTTTGGGTCTTCTCCCCCGTTTTGGAGATTAGTTTCCTCGCCTGTCAAAGGAGCATCGTAATATGGCTGCATCCCTGGGTCACGCATAGCTAGGATGAGATAGTAGCTGTGAGACCACAGCTGTACTGTACTGGGGCAGTGTGCTCTCGGGGAAGGTACTCACTGCTCTGGGGAGTTGATGTCTTCTATGGGGTCTTTGCATGTCCTCGAGGGCTCTGTTGTGTTCCACTGGAGCTGGGGGTTTTGATCGAGGTGATTTTTTAGAATGGCCTTTCCTCCATCTGTTGAAGACAATATCACAACTTTTGTTAGTTTTTTTTTTTTTTAAATCAATCATAAGACCTTGAGGAAGCTGTCCGTGCAGGGACAGAGTTCATGATCCCGCTTCACTCTGTGAGTCAGAGTCTGCCCCTCAGCCCATTGGAAGCCCTGAGCTGAGAAGCTGCCACCCACAGACAACAGCTGTGAGCTGCAAAGTGTGCGGCTGCCCTCTCTTCTTTCCATTCAAGGAAAAAAAACCCGGCAGGTAGGGATCAAGTGGACCAATGTGGACCATGGACTTAGCCAGAGGAAGTCTAACACTAAGGTCCTCCCTGGGCATGAGTGTCCAGTGAGAAAGGGGAAAGTCCTCTATGGTATGTTTTGGATAAAATTCACAAAAAATAAATTGAATAGGAGCAGACTACTGGTGGGGGTAGCAATGGTTGCATCTTTACCAAGAAGCCTGGTTAGTGTTTGTCAACCAGTATAAAAGGCACATGCCCCTCACCCAACAACATTGAGGATTGAACTCAGTGTCTCATGTGTGCTAGCTAGGTAAGCACTGAGCGACAGCCCTAGTCTTTTTTTTTTTTTTTTAAAGATTATTTATTTTGTTTTATGTTTGTATCTGTCTGTGCGTTTGTCATGCACATGTAGGTGCCCAAGGAGACCAGGGGAGGGCACCAAGTCCCTTGGAGCTGGAGTTCCAGGAAGCTCTGAATCTCCTGTGGGTGCTGGGAATCAAACTCAGGCCCTCTGCAAGAGTAATAAAATGTTCTTCTCTGCTGAGTCAACTCTCCAGCTCCCGCAGGCTCTGCTTATTTTTATTATTATTCCAAGGCAGTGTCTTACAATGTTGCCATGGCTGGCCTTCAGCTTGTGATTCCTCTGCCTCAGCCTTCTAAAGAGATAGGATAGATGTATAACTCTGGCCAGAAGGAAGAAATCAAGGCATGAGTGAGGGCATGCACAAGATTCTCCGCTCAACCTCATGTAACATTGAGATGTTGGTGCTCATCTGAGTCTGCTCAGCAATAATGAACTAGTTACCAAAGCTCTGTGGATGCCACTCATGGCTGCATACCATGGCTTCTAAAACATCTGGAGACATATGTGGAGTCTGTATCCCTCCCAAGAGATTGGGTTGTTTCGGCAGGGCTGCACATTGGTTCTTTTGCTTGTTTTTTTGCTGCCCTGGGGGATGGTATAGGTATGTGATTTCGCATCCATTAAGGTGACCTCCATTATTCATGGCTTCTGCATTTGCAAACTCTTTTACTTTCTCAAGTGGACTTGCTACCCTGCCATCAACACTCTAGATGCACCTTGGTCATTTGTTGATGCACACGGCATGTGAGGATGCTGGTCATTTGTTTGATACACACGGTGTGTGAGAATGTTCGAGCTGCCTGGATGCACGCTCCAGTCTGAGGCGCCACTCTCTTTGTGCGGCTTCCACACTGTTCTAGCCTTGAAGTTGCTTTAGTGATGTGTGACACAGTTTTGCTTTTTTCCATGGTCAACTTTGCTGTTTAAAATGGTCTCCAAGTGTAGTGCTGACTGTTCCTAAAACACAGGTGTCAGGCAAGCTTCCGTCAGGCGCCAGCAGCTGGAGTGCTGCTTGCTATGCATACGGTCCTGCTGAAGTACAGTGTTTCAGGAAGGTGACATGTACAGAACAAACATGCACAGCAAGATTTGATTATCAACCTGGGAGGAGCTCACAGGGGTCTCACCTGGTCCCTCCCCTGGAGCATCAGTGTTTGCCAGTATGCATGGAGACCTTACAGAACATAACTACACCAATGCCTGACTAACAAGAATCAACTGTATAGGCCCAGTGCTGTGGTTTGAACATATCATTTTAAGTTCATGGTTATTATTTATTTATTTATTTATTTATTTATTTATTTATTTATCTGAGATGGGGTATTATTGTTGCCCAGGCTGGTCTTGAATTGCTGGGTTCAAATAGTCCCCCTGCCTCAGGCTTCTGGGTTACTAGAGCTATAGGCACACACCTCCGCACACAGAAACATAACGATTTGTGGGACTGTGAAAAAGCAGTCTGTGTTTTCAACTTTTGGAGGCCTAGTAGAGGATTTCACAAGGGATGGAAACAGTAGAGACACGTTTCCAGACACAGGCTGATTCCATGAGTTCTCCAACTCCACTAGCCTGTGCTATCAATTGCATTCTGGCTGAACTTTACCCCCAGTCAGCTGCCCACAGCCAGGTATGCGCCACCCCACAGACAGACAGTCCAGCCCACCATATAAGGGGTGGTTTGCCCCCTCCCCTCTCTCTTCTCCTCTCTTTCTCTCTGTCTCCCTTCCCTCTTAGCCTCTTCTCTTTTCTCCTTACCTTTAGTTTCTCCTCTTCCCTTTCCCCTCTCCACACCATCCACATGGAGATGGCCGGCCCCTACTTTCCTATCTCCTCTCCTTTCTGTAATAAAACATCTTACAACCATGTATTGCCTCTTTTCAACTAGACACGCTGTGCAGGCTGTGCTCCAGCTTGTACCTGCCATGCCTAAATCACTGGGCCGCCGTTCCCAGCCCCCTCCATTCCCTTTGGCTTCAGGTCAAACTGAGCTGCTCTGGGGCCCCCAATTTGTTCTCAGCTCCTCTGTGGTATCCAGCTTTGCCTGGATTCCCAAGGAGCTAGAATCTGTGACTCCCTTAGCTATTGCCCAACCCCCAGGACTGGGATACAGACACCCATCTGGCTGCAGAGCGGAGCATGCAAACAGTCAGTGCTCCAGAGTTTCTGGCCTCTGGTGCAACTCGCAACTTGAGTCATTCCTTCCCAATCCCTTTTGCTCTGCCTCTGCCCAGCAGTGCCCCACTGCCCTGAGTGGCAGGAGTGCACCACCGGAGCACGCCAAGGCTGTGGTGGGGAGCTCTGCACCCCACAACTATTAGCTGGGCAGTGGTGGTGCATGCTTTTAATCCTAGCACTTGGGAGGCAGAGGCAAGCCTATCTCAGTGAGTTCGAGGCCAGCCTGTTCTACAGAGTGAGTTCCA
>NW_022196900.1:7710198-7718603 GCF_008632895.1 Mastomys coucha
AGAGAAAGAAAGAGAGAAAGAAACAATGATTTTGTTAAGAGGTGGTGACTTCAGAAGGTGATCACGTTTTGAGGGTGGACTTCTTTTCTTTTTTTTGTTTTTGTTTTTTTTTTCGAGACAGGGTTTCTCTGTATAGCCCTGGTTGTCCTGGAACTCACTCTGTAGACCAGGCTGGCCTCGAACTCAGAAATCCACCTGCCTCTGCCTCCCAAGTGCTAGGATTAAAGGCATGTGCCACCACTGCCCGGCGAGGGTGGACTTCTTAGGGAAGGGTTTAGTGTCCTTCTAAAGGGGCCCAAGGGACAGGGTTTGAGCCTTTTCTGTCCCTTCCACCTGTGAGGATACTGTTCTCTTCCAGAGAACAAAGTGATCCAGGGACCATCTCAGAAACAGGCAAGGACCTCTCTAGACACTGAGCCTACTAATTCCCTCATTCTGGACTCCTAGCCTGCAGAGCTACGAGAAAATACATTTATGTTATGGCTTTTTTTCTTCCCCTCCCTCCCTCCCTCCTCCTCTCCTTCCTTCTTCCTTCTCCACCTTCTCCATTTTCTCTCTGTGTGTTGTGTTGCACGTGTATTGTGTTGTGTTTGTGTGTGTGTGTTTTATGTGTGTGTGCACTCACATCGTTGGTGTCATTCCTCAGGCACCCTGTCATACACCTTTGCTGTCACTCCTCAGGTGCTGTGTACCTTCTACTTTTTGCTTGTGTTCTTTGGGATAGGGTCTTTCACTGGCATGGAACTTACCCAGGAGGCCTAGCTGACTCCCCAGGAAGCCCCTGGGGTCAGCTTGTCTCTGCCTCCTGTGCTGGGATGACAGTGTGTGCTCCGACACTCGGCTTTTCACGTGTGTTCTGGAGATTAAGCTCAGTTCCTTCGGGCACTTTGACAACTGCTCATCTCCCAGTCCCTATTGCTGTGGCACTCGATTGCCAAGGTTGTGTTATTTGGTTATGATTGCACAAAATCTACTACACAGAGCCTGAAAGCCACCAGCAGAAGTGGTTCAGAGCAATGTCTGCTTCAAGCAGCTGTATTTGAGAGGATCTTCTTTCTTCCTCGTTTGTTTCTTTTAAAATTAGACTTAACCATTTTAATTTGTGTATGAGTGTTTTGCCTGCATGTATTCTGTGTCTCATCACATGTGTGTTCAGTGCCCATGGAGATCAGAAGAGGACACTGGATCCTCTGAAACTGGAGTTGTGGGTGGCTTTGAACCATCATATGGGAGCTGAGAAATCAAATCTAAGTCCCCTGTAAGAGCAACGAGTTCTCTTAACCACTGAGCGAGCTCTCCAGCCTCTCACTGTTTGCTTAACAATATATAGGTTTAGGCAGAGGCAGGCAGGTCTCTGTGAGTTCAAGGTCAGTCTGGTCTACAGAGTGAGTTCCAGGGCAGCTAAGGCTACACAGAGAAACACTGTCTTGAATAAAATCAAAATCAAAACCAAAACCCTACCAACCCCCCCAAACCAAACAAAAAACAAAAAACCTCACAAAAACAATATATAGTTTTAAAAATCAGCATTTTACTGTATAGCTCAGGCTATCCTCAAACTGATTAAGACCTCCCCCTTCTAGGACTTCTTACAAGCTTACCACTTGGTTTCATCTAGTCCTTCCTCGTTTTCACCTTTTATATTTAAATCTGTGTCCATCTGGATATTAGCATTCACGTTACAAAGCACAGTACAAAGTGAAGACACTTCTGCTCTTCCCACACGCTTACTCACTTAGCCCAGGGAAGTTAATTGAAAAAATCTCCCTCCACGAATATGAAGTGCTTTCCTTTGTAAAGGTGTAGATGCTGGAATTACTAGGATGGTCAGGGTCTCACTATGCAGCTCTGGCCAGTATGGAGCTCATTATGTGGATTAGCCTGGGACTCTAATTCACAGAGAGCTGCCTGCCTCTGCCTCCTGAGAGCTGGGATTGAAAACATGTGCCACTGTGGCTGGCCCAAGAGTAATTTTTATCCTTTAAAATTCTTTTAACAATTTTAATTTAGAGATTTCTTTACAATTAACATTTTATGTAATACACACACACACACACACACACACTCTGTGTATGTCTCTCTGTGTGAAACTTCTAAAGACTGCACATATCTCTAGTCCCAGCACTTGCAGGTGAAGACAGGAAGAGCAAGCATTCAAGGTGCTTGACTGACTATATAGAATGTTCTAGGCCAGCCAGGCAGTGGTGGCGCATGCCTTTAATCCTATCACTTATGAGGCTGATACAGGCAGATCTCTGATTTCAACAGCTTGTTCTACAGAGTGAGTTTAAGACTAAAAGAAACAAAATCTTTTCATTTTCATTGATTTAAAAATAGATTTTTGCACATACTGGAGGTTGGACCCGGAGCCTGGAGTATGACAGGCAGGTCCTCTATAGTGAGCTGCAGCCACAGCCCCTAAAACAACTTCATAGCAAATGATGCATGCATGCTGACAAGTGCCAAACACCAGGGGAGTGCTTGTGTACAATGAAAAGCAAGAGAAAGCTTGCATACTGTGCTCTGTAGTACCAGGCTCTTCTGTCAGAACATGGTTGATAGCCTGCTTGTTCTCTCTAGTCCTTTAAGAAGTGCACTTATACAGACACTCACATATAGCTACATGTGCACCCCTCTCCCTGCCCCATGAAAGTGTGTGTGTATGTGTGTGTGTGTGTGTGTGTGTGTGTGTGTGTATTATAATGCTGGCTTCTTGCATTTGGAGATCTAACTCACAGCTTTTTAAAAAATTTAAAAGAGACTTACTTTTTTGTGTGTGTGTTTGTCTGTCTGTGTGTGCTTATGTGCTCCATAGGTATGCAGATACCCAAGAAGGCCAGAAGAGGGCATCAGATCCCCTTGAACTGGACCTATAAGTGGTTAGGAGCCGCTCAGTGTGGGTGCTGTGAACTGAACTCAGGTCCTCTTAGAGCCTTAGTATTCTTAGCCATTGAGTCACCTCTCCAGCTCTTTACCATGATAGGCAGACACTCTGTCACTCAGCTACCCCATCATCCCTTATCTCACCTTTAAGTGCACAATGTGTTCTGCTTGACCATTTTATAACTGATGGAGTCACTTTAACTGATGTACACATTAGTTAGTGGCAGTCCTTCTCATCTACCAATAATGTTACAATAAACACTTAGGTGCCTACGTGGATGCATTTCTTACTGGGAAGCTGCCACCTCAAGAAATTTAATGCTTCACATTTGGAGAGGGCCAGAATAACTTACAACGTCACAGGCGAATGTCCTCTTCCGTATGTCCCTCCTACACTGGCTTTTGCTAAGAGGTAGAGAGAGTGGCCCATGTCACAGTGACCTGTTCTCATGTGGTTGGTGAGAGGGGAAGTATCGTATCACACCCTCCTGACTGTTCTCCTCCTGTACACACCTGAAATGCTTCTTAAAGTGTGAAGTAAAGGGGCTGGAGAGATGGCTCAGTGGTTAAGAGCACTGACTGCTCTTCCAAAGGTCCTGAGTTCAAATCCCAGCAACCACATGGTGGCTCACAACCATCTGTAATGAGATCTGATGCCCTCTTCTGGTGTGTCTGAAGACAGCCACCGTGTTCTTACATATAATAAATAAATCTTTAAAAAAAAAAAAAGAAAAAGAAAAGAAAACATTTTCAAAAAAAAAAAGTGTGAAGTAAATATAAATCATCCTCTGTGGCCCAAAAGGGAAATAATGTGTGTCCCTGTCAGAACACTGGGGCACCAGCTGTGCTGTGTACAAGCAGACATGGCGTCTGAGGGCGGAAAGCTGAAGCCCAGGGCTGGGAATGGGAGGAGAAGACTTTGAACAGAGGTGTAGCTGTAGGCAGGAGATGAGGTCCCAGGTCCTTCAGCTCTGTCTGCCTGTCTGTATTCATGACTTCAGACTAGCCCCATACAAAGTGACAGGTCCCATCTCAGGGCCCAGCCTCTGCTCACCTGTGCTTTCTGTGAAGTTGCCCAAGCTGAGGATATCGTTGAGCTCTTGGTAGTGATTCTGTTTGATGTATGTGGTCTTCTCTGGTGTGTCTTGTAGCTGCATGGTGACTTCCTCCAAGTCTTTGTCCAGCTGAAAGACAAGACTCCATCTGAGACCAAGTCTCTAGTCCCAGCCTCTGAGTTTTGACCTCTGTATCTCCCCTTTTGGTGTTTCTAGACAGGGTTTTCTCTGTGTAGCTCTGGAACTCACTCTGTAGACCAGGCTGGCCTCAAACTCAGAGATCTGCCTGTCTCTGCCTCAGGAGTGCTGGGATTGAAGGTGTGAACCACCACTACTTGTCATGGCCTCTGCATCCAGAGAAGGACTCTATTGCACCCATTCAAGCAGGAGCTGTGCTGAGATGGACCAGGGGTTGGCAGTCATATGACCTGACTGGGCTTGAGCCTTGAGTAGGTCTAAGCAAGACCAAGAGGCAGGACAAGGAGCAGAGATAAATGGAGAAGCCAGCTCAGGCCAAGGGGAGACTGGCTGCATGCACTTCCTGGCTCTGTACTGGGCTTGTGAGTCTCAGCCTCTATTTGTGGCACAAGGACATCAGAGTACCTGCCTCATAGGATGTATGGAGACTCAGTGAGATGATGCATGGGGTTTATCCCAGTGCCTGACATAAGGAGGGAATCAGTTGCTAGAGGACTATCAGAACTATCATTATAACTACTCAGCAGACTCAGCCAGGAGGCTCACAGGCAGGGCTCTGCATCTCTGAGTCCTACACTATCATACAGGCTCCAGCCAACTGGGTCCTGGGGGCACTGAGAACGATGGGACCCAGTTATGCTCAGGTTGCAGAAGAATTGGGGCAAAGCCAGGGAAGTGTGCGTGGGTGGTGGACATGGTAGTTGGGATGGCTAGTGGGTATCCGACTAGAGAATAGAAAGGGAGTTTTACTAGCTGTGAATCACTCTTCTGAGGTCGGGGCAAAGTTGCTGCCTACTGAGTTTCTACAGGAATGAAAACAAAACAAACCGAAAGAAAATACAAGTCTTATTTGTGCTACATAGTGGCAGGGCTGGAAGCTGAGGATCGGTCCAATGGGATCGGTCCAATGGGACGCTGCTTGAGGCTTAGTTCTAGGGCAAGCAAAGCCACACTGGGGTTCTCAGCAGGGGGGATTACACTGCTGGAAGGCAGTGGAAGGCTTAGTCTGATGCTGTGTTGTTGCTTGTTAGAGATGTCTGATGCACTAGCAGTGGGATCAGAGTGGAAAAAAGCTGATGCTCTCATTGCTATAGAAGCTGGAGCAGGAAGCCCTGTCTTAAAACATTTCAGGGACGTGACAGAGTTCTATGAACCCCACAGAGGTTGCTGGACTTAGCAAACGAAAACACAGAAGTCCAGTGGAATTTAAACCTCAGAGAACAGAAGCCCCCTTGGCAGTCTAGGTACTGCCTGCACATGGTAAGCAGTGTCTGAAGGGATCTCCAGCAGACCCAAGCCTTGCAAGCATGGTGCTGTTAGGTCTTGTCCTCCTCCCGCCACTTGTTAAACCATTTGATTACATTTCTAAAGCTAGCCATCAAGGTCTAGTCCCTTATCTGGGCACTTCCTTTGCCTGATTAAAACACTAAGGTCCAACTATCAAAACACAAAATCTAGCAATCAAAATTCTTTACTTAGCTATCCTGACTAAAATGTCCAGTCAGAATTTACCAACTCATCCTAGAACAGACTTCCCCTTTTCTTCTTCAAAACCACTCCTGCAGACACCTGCAGCAGCAGGTGTCTTCACCAGATCCAGAGGTAGCCTCTGGCTTGCCCCTCTGGGTTAATAATCTCCTTTGTGCTGGGTGGGTTTTGTGCTGACTCCAAGGTCCCTTCATATACATGTTTTCAGTATGAAAACATGATTGGCAGTGTATTTGCAATTCAGAATTAACTGGTCACCCCATATCCAATCTAGTAACCATCTTCTGCCCTGCATGTGTCTGGAAAGAGACTACATTTCCCAGGCTCCTCTGTGCTCTGTGGCTAATGAGCTCATGAAAATTTTGCCAGCACAGGGAGACAAAACCAAACTGTATGCAAATTGTGTGTGTGTGTGTGTGTGTATGTGTGTGTGTGTGTGTGTGTGTGTGTGAGAGAGAGAGAGAGAGAGAGAGAGAGAGAGAGAAAGAGGATGTGTGTATGAGCATGCTTGTGTGTATATCTATGTGTGCGTATATATGTGTATATGTGTGTGCATGTGTATGAGCATGCTTGTGTGCATGTGTATGTGTGTGCAAGTGTGTGTGTATGTGAGAGAGAGGATGTGTGTATGAGCATGCTTGTGTGTGTATGTGTGTGTGGATATGTGTGTGCATGTGTATGAGCATGCTTGTATGCATGTGTATGTGTGTGC
Organism: Mastomys coucha; assembly: GCF_008632895.1. NCBI lineage: Eukaryota > Metazoa > Chordata > Mammalia > Rodentia > Muridae > Mastomys > Mastomys coucha. The sequence goes on from NW_022196900.1 coordinate 7,716,535, forward strand.
AAATGTGTGTGTGTGTGAGACAGAATGTGTGTATGAGCATGTGTGTATGTGTGTATGAGTGTGTGTATGTGTGTAAGAGAGAGTGCATGTGTGTGAGCATGTGTGTGTGTGTGTGTGCGTGTGTGTGTGCGTGAGCGTGTTTGTGGGTCACTTGCTTAAGGGGTGATCCCTTATGTGGGCTTTCTGTGTCTCTTCTTCCTGAGACGGAGGCCATGTCTTCATTTTGCTGTGCCAGAATAGCAGGAAGCAGAAGAGGCGCCCCAACCCACAAATGACCCTGCCCAGCTGTGACCCCAGTCCTCAGAGCTACTAGTCTAAGAGAGAAGTAAACACACTTTCTTTTTTCAGACAGAGCCTTGCTCTGGAGCCCAGGCTGGCTGCCAACTCATGGCCGTTCTTTCTAGCCCCTCTTTTGGGGCTACTTGCTTTTGAAATCTCTTGGTTGCTGTTGCTTGGCCAGCACCCTGACTTGACTCAGCCCAGGAGTAGGTCCAGTCAGAACCCTAGGAAACGAGAGTGAGAGGGACTTGGGGTTCCCTCTCATTTGAGGGTGTGGCTCAGACAGAAAGCATCCTGGCTATGCCCTCTCTGGACTATTCAAGAAGCGATTCAGAACTGGGGGCAGGTTTGCCACAGCACAGCCATCTCTGGGGAAGCCTGTCTTTGTACTTCTTACCATGCTGAGCACTGGGGAGCTATGGGGGGTCCTCCTTGCAGATACTCCCAAGTTTCCTCCCTTTCTGAACACATTGGAGATTGGGGAATGTTGGATTCTAGGAGTCTAGGCTAATGGGCACTAAGTGTGGGTCGGCTGTGCTTAGCTCCCTGCTGCCATGACCTGGGGTGTTCTAGAGGACTATGGAGCAGGGACAAGCTGGAGACCCCCTAGAGGGACAAGCACAGGAGGATGTGAGGTCTCCAGATGTGGACACACCTCTGTGATCTTCATCCGTAGACGGTGGTTTTCTGACTGCAGTCCCTCCAGACGTGATGTGCTCGCCTGGTTCACGCTGGTGACTGAAGTGGAGGTCTTCGAATCTTCTTTCTTCTGGTTCTGTGTGAACTGGAATCGCCTGTTCTGAGTGGCTGCGTCAGGGTTTGTCCTCAGAGTGATGAGCTGAAGGAACAGAGGTGGCTTGCAGTGAGACTCCTGCCAAGTTCCTGTCTCTCCCCAACCATGTTCCTCTACCAAGTCCTACACGGGAACTGACAGGGGCCCCAGAGGGAGGTAGGCTGGGGCTCAGGACCCCCAGGCCCATGTTGGGCTCTGGCACAGGCTTGGGCATGACAGTGGGCAGGCAGCTTCCCAGTCACTGAGCCTCAGAGTCCTTCTGGGATAGGAGAGTCAGCCTTCTGACTCTGGCTCATTCACACCCTCCTAGGGGGCAGAGGCAGTCCAGGGCCTTGGGCAGGATCCCGCTGTGGAAGTTTCTACAACAAAGAGATAGAGGACGGGGAAGACTGCTCATTCCAGGGTGAGTTTAGAGACTAGCTGTTGACCTGCTTGTCCTGGCAAAGGCACTGTGCAGCTTAAAGCCCGTCACATCTGTTATAGTGCAGGTTCTGTGTGGTAGGGATCTGGACATGACTGAGCAATTAAAAATGATTTTATTATACTTTTAATGATGTGTCTCTGTGTGTGGGTATATTGTGGTTATTGTGTGCATGCGATGCAGGTGGATGTGGAGGCCAGAAGAGGGAGTTGGATCCTCTGGAACTGTAGTTAAGTGTAGCTGTGAGACACCTGACGGGATGCTGGGAACTGAGCCTGGACCCTCTGCAACAGCAATTTGGCCTGTTAACTACTGTAGCACCTTCCCAGCCCCATGGGGAAAGAATCTGAGACAAAAAAGTTGCCCTGAGACTCTAATCTTATCCATACATTCTAGAATCTTCTCTAGCCCATGGTGGGCTCTGGGCTTAGCCCTGGAGACCAGGAGTGGAGTTACCATAGTCCCCATCAGGACTCCTTAGCCTTGGGTGTGGGTGTAAAGAAGAGCTTCACTGTCATCTGGCCAGAAGGGACTAAGGATGGAGTGGCCACTAGGACTTGCTGTGCTGTGTGTGTG
>NW_022196900.1:7718838-7752635 GCF_008632895.1 Mastomys coucha
AGTGTGTGTGTATGTGTGTGTGTGGTGGAGTGGATAGGGGTGGGGTGGGGTGTCAGGGTAGGGGGCAGTGGTCTGGAAGGGACAGTGGAGAAGGGAGATTCAGCACAGGCAAAGGCACTTAGGGGAGGGCTATCATTACCATCATTATTATTGCTATCATATTATGTTTATTAGTGTGTGGGCATATAGCAAGGCATGCGCGTGAGGGTCAGAGAACAGCTTTGTGAGGCTGGTTCTTGCTTTCCACCTCTGTGTGGTTTCGGGGCTCCAGTTCAGGTTGTCAGCTCTTGTGGTAAGGGCTTTAGTCTCTGACTCATCTTGCCAGCTTTTCTTTTTCTAAAATACTTTATTCAATTTTTAAAAGATTTATATATATCTGAGGTCAGGCTCCACAGGTCCCTGAGAGGTTAAGGCCTCTTTTATTCATGGCTGCAAAGAATAGTGCTTGCAAAATATCTCTTCAAGCTGGTCCTCTAGATTGGTGTGACAGGTATATCCAACAGGGGACATGTGGCTGCTGAGAGTGCCGAATGCCACCCAACACACAACCAGAAGCTTACTTGAAGCTATGCCTTTGTGTGTGTGATTCTTAAAAACCCAGTTGAGCTAAAAATTGATTCTTGAGCATGAACTTTGCAGAGGGCAGCATCATGTCACAACGTCAAAAGGGTGATGTGCTTGCACTGTAAGATGTGGGTGGACACTAAGAAGGGTTGTTCCTTTTGACCCAGTAATGCCACTTCTGAGGCTGTCTACAGCAGATAATTGGAAACAAAAGAATGTGTTATGCAGAAGAAAATGTTCCTTAAAAAATCTACAATAATTGAAGCATTCCACAATAAGGGATCAAGTGGATATGACGGCAACTGACCCACCCTCAGTGATGCAGGTGGGTGTGGGAAAGGATGAAGGGTGGAGAGCCAAGTGAAAGACACAAAGGGAAAGAATGAATGTGCTATAGGAAGACTAGGCGAGATGGCTCAGTGGTTAGGAGCACTTACTGCTCCTGCAGAGGACCCAGGTTTGATTCCCAGCACCCACATGATTCACAACCATCTGTAATTCCAGACCCAACACTACTGATCTCTGAGGGCACCAGGCATGCACACAGTGCACATACATACATACATACATACATACATGCAAAAAAGCTATACAATAAAATAATAAATTAAATAAAATCCCCAAGATAAAAAAGCAAAAAGCAAAAACAAACCAAAAATGAAGGCAAAAAGGCTTAGTAAAGAAAGGTGACAGCCACGAAGTCTGATGCGCTGGGTTCGAACCCCAGAACTTACCTGGCAGAGGGAGAGAACTGACTCCAGCAGGTTGTCCTCTGACAATGCATGCTATGGCACTCCTGCACCCTCTCCTTCCCCCGTAAAATAACATTTAAAAATGTGACTTTCAAAGATCAACAGAGGGCTGGAGAGATGGCTCAGAGGTTAAGAGCACTGACTGCTCTTCCAGAGGTCCTGAGTTCAATTCTCAGCACCCATGGTGGCTCACAACCATCTGTAATGGGATCCGATGCCCTCTTCTGGTGTGTCTGAAGACAGCAACAGCGTACTCATACATTAAATGAATAAATCTTTTTTTTTGTTTTGTTTTGTTTTTAAAGATCAACAGAAAACACCATTAAACAGGAGTACCCAAGTAAACATTAATAGTTTGTTAATTTGAGGTTGGGGATCTTGTTCTTCTCTTCTCTTCTCTTCTCTTTCTTTCTTTCTTTCTTTTTCTTTTTCTTTTTCTTTCCTTCTTTCCTTCTTTCTTTCTTTCTTTCTTTCTTTCTTTCCTTCTCTCTCTCTCTCTCTCTTTCTTTCTTTCTTTCTCTTTCTTTCTTCCTTTCTTTCTTCCTTTCTTTCTTTTTTTGAGACAGGTTCTCTTTATAGCCGTGGCCCTCCTGGAACTCACTTTGTAGACCATGCTGGCCTCAAACTCAGAGATCTGTCTACTTCTGCCTCCCGAGTGCTGGGATTAAGGTATATACCACCACTAAGGTCTCCTCTTCCTTTCCTAATTTGTTTTTTTCTCTCTCTGTGTGAGATGTGTTTTTGTGTACATATTTTTAATGTACACAAAAATGTACACAAGTGTGTGTGTGTGCAAGTATGCATATGTGCACTTGTACATGGGGCCCCAAGTTGCATCACAAAGAAATGCAGACTGGGAGTGCATCAGCTCCCCCTGGGAGTGCATCAGCTCCCCAACCCTGTCCTGTTATTTACCCCCACATTTGGTTTCCTGCAGAGGCCAGACATTAACAAAGGGAATCTTTATCATTTTTTCCAAACCTGGATTTCACCAATTCAGCAAGACTGACTGGCCAGTAAGTTCCTCCTTTGCCTCCCCTGGGCTGCTAAGATTATAAGCATGCCATGTATAGCTTTTTAAAAAACATAACTTCTTTATAATCAAACTCAATCTCATGCTTACACGAATTGGAAGAGATTAAGGTAGTTCTCTTTTGACAAAAGCCAGTCATGGTCATGCACACGTGCAACCCCAGTGCTAGGAAGGCAGAGACAGCTGAATCTCTGGAGCTCTCTGGCCAGCCAACCTAACCGAGCCAATGGGCCCCAGGCTGGTGATAAACCATTTCTCAAAAATAAAGTGGATGGAGTCTGAATGACCATGCTAGAGGTTGTCCCCTACCTCTACCTGTGCACTTGCATGTAGGTACACACAGACACACCACACACAGACACACTCATGCACACACACACACACGGATGCATGCACATATATGCCCCTCCCCTCCATAGGTGGGGAGGATTCTACAGTCCCCTCGTCATGGGCAGGGGCAGAGGCTGGTACCTTTGGAACAAACACCAGGCAGAGAGTGATGGTGCTGCAGAAGATGATGACCAGGGCCACGATGCAGAACTGCACGTTGGGCTGGTCACGTGTCAAGAAGGAGACAGCAGCCCCGATGATGCACATGATCCCCACGTTGTATACACTCATCCCGATGTACTTGCTGTCGTTGAGGGCAGGGATGCTCACATTGCGCGTTTCCCACGCTAAGAAACAACCGAACAGCTGAAATGGTGAACAGGAAGGGGAGACAGTCATTACCGGGAGGAGGCCACTCTTCACTGCTGGCTAAGCTGCAGGAACTTTTGGATCCTGCCAACTACTTCCACGTGTGCCCCAAGTTGCACCACAGGGGAATGTAGACTAGGGGTGCGTCATCCACCAGTTCTCCTTCACCCTTACAACTGGTTTCCTGCAGAGACCTATAGAAGCCATAGGTGAAGGAACTTCATATAAGCTGTTGAGTGTTTTCTTTCATTCTCTAGAGAATACCTGTACAGAGAAGAAAGATGGTGGCCCCACATGGTACAAAATGGCAGGAGTGCCCTGTGGCTCTACTTCTCTCATCCCGTCCTGTGCAGAGCCACCTAGAACATAGATGTGTTTCCCATCCTTTTGGAAATGAGGTTGGCATACAGATGGGCTCTGGACAATGTCCTATAAGAGGGAATGTTCTGGGCTCTGCCCTTAGAGGGGAAGGAGTTGTATCACTTTCTTCCTAACAAGTGGAGCAGATTGTGATGTGTGGCATGGATGTGGAGGACAAAAGACTTTGAGAGCCCTCACCTCCAGATGACTGGCCTCTAGAGCAGGTTTGCTGGGAGGGAAACTGGCCATGTATTTAATCACCATTCTTTTGGGCTTCCTCTTGTGTGTTTCCTAACATCTCCCTACAGATGCAGATAGGAAAGAAATAGATAGGAGAGAGGCCTAAGGGAGACTTTAGCTCTCACAGTGCTCTGAGGGAGGGTCGGCCACAGGGATAGTTCACATCTGCACCCCTGGGTGGTAGTGAGGGAGGTAGAAAGGAGACTTGAGACTTACAGGTGTAGGGTTTTGGATTCTTCTCATTAATACATTTGTTTCACCCAGTAACCAATATCAGTCATTGTCCTGGTGACCTGCTTTCTGAGGGTGACTTAATTTGGCATCATGGGGCAGAAGCAGGCTAGGTGAGCCAGAGGATCTGGAACAATTTCTACTAGTCACTGACTATGAGACTCCAAACAGGTCTCTTTGCTTCTCAGGCCTCATTTGGAGTGTCTGGAGATGGGGTGACACTTGCCCCCAGGGCCCTCTGTTTGGATGAGGTAAAGGGTAGGGGGGCAGATGTCAGAGTCCCAGAGTGAGCTTCTCTGACAGATGGTACCTCACATGCAATGGCGGTTTCCTTTTCCTGTCTCCATCCTTTTCTTTCAAGTCTGTCCTCTATAGCCTGATTTATTTATTTACTTAATTTGAGACTGGCTTTTGTTCTGTAGTCCAGGCTGGTCTTAAACTCTCTGTCTTACTCTCTCAGTCTCCCGGGTGCTGGTTTAGCCATCCAGTCAAGGAAGGAGGTATTCTAAAGAGATGCTGTGAGCATCACTTTGACTATCCGACTATTGACCTTGAATTCCTCTAGGAATCTCATGTGGAAAGGAGAGAAGGCCTGGGCCAGCTGAAGAGGAATATAGATATTGAAAAGCGATCTATAACTTATCAGACAGCTCACAGGAGAAGCAATGACAGGCCAAGGGTGGGCAGGACTACACCTTGACCAGGACTCTTTGGGCATGTGTAACGTCTTAAATATCAGTGTTGCTTCCAGACCCTAGAGATGACCTTAGGAGGGGGTGGGGTGTCACTTGATTCCTTTCCCCTCTTCCCAATGTGGCTATATTGAAACTCTCCCTTTTCTGCTTTTCATATTGATTTGGCTGTTCTAATTGGTTTATGAAAGATGGGTAGGGGAACCCAGGTTGCTGGGCTCAGGGGCAACCTCACAGGAAGTACCTCAGTAACTGTGGAATTACAGGTTTATATCCCCACGCCCTACTTACAGATTCTTTTAAAAATTCCTTAATTAGGAAATAGCAGGCTTGGAAGCAGACACACAGGAAGGAAGCCATTGCCTGCTGGAAGCCTACACTGTGCGGGGCCTTCATGCATGTTCCTTGAGTCCCCAGAGGCTGTGTCACCTCTCGGGGGAGGATATACAGAATGGACCAGGTGCAGGGACCAGCCTGGGGCTCATGGTGGTGAGTGACAGGGCTAGATGGGAGCCTGAGACTCTCTAGCTTTGACCAGGATGTACCAAATCAGCTGGAGAGGCATGCAGTATGGGCCTGTCTGGGGATCTGGGGATAACTGCAAACCTCTGAAGAGTGTCAGGAGGAAACAGACTCATACGTCCTTTGACCTTCAAGGAGTGGAATGAGGACTCCTGGGCACTGAGTTAGGGCAAGGAAGAACTTTCTGGCAACATAACCCATCTGCGATCTGTAATGGCCTTCCTGGGTATATTCACATCCAGATCCCTGGAAGGGGTGAACGTGGCCCTGCTGCTGGTGGGGCATGGGGTTAGGGGTGAGGTAGAGAGTCTTTAGAGATACAATTAGGGATCTAATTTGATGGAATTTTCCCAGATCATCTAATTGGTCCCAAAATCCAATGACAAGGATTTAGAGAGAAGAGGGAAAGGACTTAGATACAAGCTATCAGTCTTTGAGTCAAGGACTGCCTGGAACCACCTTCCCTGGAGGAGCCCCGGGAGGGCTCTCCTTTAGAGCCTGCAGAGGAAACACAGCCATGCATTGGGAGGGGAACTGGGATATCATTTATGTTTATGTCCTTGGGTTGTGGTGGGGCCTGAGACCAGGTTTTGCATAGACTAAAGGCTTAGTCATATGGGGCATGCTCTGTTTATTTGCTTTGCTTATTTTCATGTTGTGAAGGCCCTTAGGAAAGACAGGCCTGGCAAAGAAGCATCCCCCAGCTCTGCCTCCTGCTTGGTACCTACCATGAGGAGCCCCTTGTAGGCGTAGACAATGCCGAGCCAGATGGTCATGTGGGTGTTTTCGCAGTGTTCCAGCAGTGGGCGGATGGAGATGTCCCGGCCTGCTGGGTCCGGCTGCATAAAGAGAAAACAAAAACCCCAGGGATAGATTGGCTACCTTCCAGCTGCAGAGTCCCTAGCCAAAGGCTTCCTTTTCTCACATACTCCACAACCCGTAATCCGTTAGGGCACCTTTGCAGTCCCAGGGTGGGACAAAGGTGCCCGCTAGCACCAACTGCGTTATGCTTGATGGTTGTAACTCGAGCCTGAACCCTGGTCCTGTGGCTTCTTCATGGTGCTCCAACTTGAAGAAGAGGTGCTGCGGGAAAGGGGTGCCCCAAGGATCTGATAGGACCTTAAACCCTTCTGATAGAAATAAAGATTATTCTGAAGATGCGTATGTCCTTCCTTCCTCTTGGTAACAGGGCACCCCAAAGATTTGGATTTCCCTCCAGGAATCTCGCTGAACTTTGATGCCAGCCAGCTGTAGAGTTTGTCTCCTTAGAAAGAGATCACTCTTGGCACGGACAGCTTGTCAGACCACCTTGCAGAAGAGACTGGAGCCTCAACCATGATGGATTGAGGATGGTCTGGACCACACCTTTAACCAGAAGTGCTTTGTTATGCCTTCCTCTGGCCTTCTAAACCAAAACTTCATGTGAGAACCCAAGGATGGCTCGGGAGGGGCTCGCTGAATCTCTCTGTCCCTTTCCTCATGTGAACAAGTTGAATAATGTCTCTCTCCTACTTTGTTTGTTTGGGTTTTATGAGACAGGGTTTCTCTGTATAGCCCTGGCTGTCCTGGAACTAGCTCTGTAGACCAGGCTGGTCTCAAACTCAGAGATCTGCCTGCCTCTGCCTTCCAAGTGCTGGGATTAAAGGCTTTACGTGCCACTGCTGCCTCGCTTCTACTATTTTTTTTTTAAATTAGTGCTTGTTTAATTGTCTCATTAAGAATAAATGGCTAGGCCTGGCTTATTGGGGCTGTTAGGGCCCAGCCTCTGATTCTTAATAATTGTTGGTTTCAGCAGTACAGAGATTAAAACTGGAACGACACAGATGAGATTAACCTGGCAAATTTCTGAAGTGTTGAGTGTTTTTACCAAGTTGCTATGGACCACTAATGGCTTCTGGAGAGAGAGAGTCAGTTCTCTTTAAGGGTGTGGTCCCTGGTAGGTGGGCTATGCTCCAGTGGCTGACTCCACATCTAGGAATGTGTAGACAGCACACACTGCATTTTATGGTTACTAAAAGGGGAAGGGGTACAAAAGTAGGGGAGAGTAGGAGGTTAGGGGTAGATCTAGGAGGAGTTAGGGTGAAGTGTGTCTATGTATGGAATATGATCAAAATACATTGCAAGGAATTCTCAAAGAATTAATAAAAGCATTATAGTAAGAAATTCCAGTAATAAGTCACTCTATAGGAGGTGCCTGCGAGGCGTGTTGAAGGAGCAAGAGAGACAATTGGTTGTAAGTTGGGCAGGGAGGTCTTGAGGAGTCTTTGGAGTGAGCTCGGGCAACTGGAGTTACAGAATATGTTGGCCCAGACATACAGAGGGGCTGCTATAAGCCCTTCTAGGAAGAAACGCATTGAGGAAGCCAGGTGGCAGCCATGTTCTATATCACATGACACAGTCTGGGCCAAAGATGATTGGGCAAGAGTTCAGTACTTGACTCTAGGCAGCCAATCCTGAGGCAGGTCAGAGATCTGTGAGGTTTGCTAATACTCTTTCTAAAATACACAAGGGACTAAAACAAGCGATCCTGGACACCAGTCTTTCCCAACCACTTGAAGGCAAGCTGTAGAAACCCAACTCCCCATTCCTAAATCATCTCAGTGTGTGTGCGTGCGTGCATGCGTGCGCGTGCGTGCGTGCGTGCGTGCGTGCGTGCGTGCGTGCGTGCGTGCGTGCGTGCGTGTGTGTGTGTGTGTGTGTGTGTGTGTGTGCTGGGAGTGAGGACACTAGCAGCCACCTGCTCACGGTTTCCAACTGGAACAGTGACACTGTCTCTTTTCTATCACCCATCTTCACATAATTGTGAAGGGTCCTTTAAGGCATTTTGTGTTTGTTTTTTTTTTTTCAAAGCAAGAAACCATGCACTGCATTTTCTTATGTCTCCCTGGCTTGCTTTAGTCTCGGACAACGTCCCAGCCCGCTTTGTTCTTTCTATCTGTATTCCTGAGGAATTCAGCTCAGTTAACTTGCAGAGAGTCCTGCATGGATTGGATTGCTGTTGTCACAATCAGCTTCAGGTTTTCGGGTTATGCATGCTGGGCAGGAATCCTACTTAAGAGATGTTCTCAGCTCCCTTGTGCTATACCTCGGGACACACGACGGCACTTTGTCCAATGACTGGTGATGTCCATGGTGTCCACATGGCTGAGGTGATCATACCACTTGAAAGGCTCCATTTCCCCTTGTGATTAAGGAGTCATCCTTGGGATCCATTGTGAGACCCCGCAAGGATGCCGTTTCCTGTAAACATTAGCTCAGGTCTAGTGACTCTGGGAACTGCCAACGCAGTATTTGCTAACCGTCACCCCATTTGGACATAGCCCATTCTGCTGCCAAACAGCACATTCTTGCTTCCCTGTTATTTGTGGTCTCATAGGTTCTTTTAAACCCAGTGTCCTACGACCCATTGCTATCATTATGCATTTTGACTCCAGATTCTCGGTCAGTGGAAAGTGCCTTCCTGTTGCCGCTGACGTTTTCTCCCACGTGTTCCTGTCATTTTATTTTTTGAACACTTACTTCTTGGCACAGAATGTTCTCAGCTCCCTTGGCATTTTCCTTGGCCCAGCTTTGGAATTTTGTTATTTTTCTTTTCAATGGATAATGGTGCTTAGAAATCAACATTTGAAAAGTTTGTGGGCTCACTGTCTTAGGGTATCATTAGTTTTAGCCGTATGTATGTATGTATGTATGTATGTATGTATGTATGTACCTACCATCTATCAGTCTTATCTATTAAATATAATTTATTATCCATTTGTCACTTAGCTAGTATCTATTTATTATCTAAGCATCTATTATTTGTCTGTTTACCTCCTATCAATCATCTATCATCTATGTACCCTTTATTAGCCATCTATCTATAGTCTATGTATATTTATTAGCTGTCTATCATTAGTCACCTAGCATCTATTTATCCCTCCCCTCTATCCTCTGTTCCTTATCTGTTTATCTATTTTACAGATGAAGCCATACCTCAGAGATCTTGCTTGTCTCTCCCATTCCCTAATTTCACCTCTTTTTGCACAGAGACCTTTGATTTCCAACCGAGTCACCATATTTACTTACTTGCCTGGTCTCACAATACATTGTCAGAATCCATTCATAGATACCAACAGCAAACTTACTAAGTAAAATTGATGGTTTCTTAGCAAATCATATTTGCCAGTCCAATGGAACCTCTGAGAGCAAGCATATTGTCAAAGAAAGGTATTCAGGATGCTGTGCTCTTCTGGTGTGCCTGACAGCACGGGGTGGTCACACCCAGGGTCAATTGTCAGAAGAGGGGGCACTTTGATGGGGCCCGTGGAAGGCAAGCTCCAGGCAGGGGAGCCTAGAAACTCTCCCACACCTGGCTGATCTCTAGGCCTGGTCTTGGAGGCAGGCACTGCCTGGGTTCCCATGGGTGAGAAAAGATGATGTTCCTGTATGGAAGCCCAAGAAGCTGAGTCTGTTGGGGTCGATGGGCTCAGGCCTTTTTATCTTCAGATTGTTCAACTGCGTACCTTTGGGCTCTATGCCCCTTTAGCTGTGCCAAGCCACAGAAAGGCATTAGCTTAGCTTCTTTCAGTTCATACATGAGTAGGGACAGTGTTGGAAGGGACAGGAGGTTCCTGAGGTGACCTCCAGAATGCAGGTGATGACCCTTCTTGACACCCTCACTGGCTGGGATGGATGCATTCGTTGTGGTTAATGGGGTCTCCTGACATCCTCCCATTGTTTAATTAGGGAGACAGAATGGACTTGTCTCCAAGGTCCAGTGACTTGGTGTCAGATTCTGAGTCCAACAACCTCGCAGACATCAGAATGCAGGAGCATAGGCCACCACGGTCATGTGAGCTGCAGACGTATTAAGGATTGTGTCTGCCATTCTACATGGAGGTGGCCATGTGAGGTGGGTTCAGCTGCGGTGGTGGTGGGTGTCCTGTTGCATGCCACTGTTCAGTATAGGGAGATCATGATTGGTGCAGGATGACACACCTGCCTGGTTCTACAGACTGTGACAGGATCCCCTCCCTTTGACCCTTGGGGAGATGGCTGCATGTTCATTTTATTGAACCAAGCTTTCTTCCTGGATTTTACCTATTTCAGATCTCACCTTTCCTCTTGGGCTGCCCAGAATAACTCTGAGCTGTCTCTCTGAGTCTGGAGAGGCAGTCCGTGAAGGATACCACCTGCACTTTCTTCCCCCGACTCTGGTGCAGCCTTGAGTGTCCCCTGATCTAGGGTTGAGCCTGACACTCCTGGTGTGGGGAGTGGACTGCTGTTCCCTGCTGTGCATGCCTTTGACTCTCCAAATATCTGCCATCCTCTAGGAGGTCATGTGGTCTTTGTCCCATCAGGAGACACTCATGGGACTGCTGTGTTGTCTCTACTGCCTACATTCCAGCCCAGCCATATTTCACCCCAGCCTCTCTCACATCTGTATCATTTTCCATACCTTCTTTAAACCCCGGCTCTTTCTTATCTGTTCCCTACCTACCTCAGCAGCGTGGCCACAGCCTGGACTGCAGCAGGGTAGAGCAGGGCAGTAGAGACAGGACTGATGGAGAGTTCAGACAAGGCAGTGGTCCTTGGGGCCAGGAACCTGATTTTTCCTTGACCTCCCCCCTCTTGCGGCCCCAACTCCATGCTACCAGGACAGTCACAGTGGCCCCGGTTGGGCTAGGGGATGATGGGAAGTCTTTGAATATAGCAAAGGAACCCTGGTAGTGAATCTCAGTGCAAGCTAAGTAAATCACTGTAGGGTCATCCAGATCCTTTGTGGGACTTGAGTTCACAGTAGACTGAAATCATGCCTGTTAGGAGGAAGAGGCTCCACATGAGCTTTTCTTTCTTTCTTTTTTTTTATTATTATCACAGTCATGCATCAAAGTGCCACTAGAGGTCACCAAAGCACTATGTGGCATGCTGTGGATTACCATTCCATACCCAATGCTGGGAACAAGAGTCTCACCTGTCCAGTGAGGGCTGCAAATGGGAAGCTGTCATTGACTAAGAAAAGGACATACTTACTGACCCTGACAGAGGCCACTGAGGCCAGGTATCCAAGCATTGCGATAGACCTAATCTTCAGCTTCCAGGGCAGCTAGGAAGGAGAGCTGAGGGGAGGGGGCTCCACCCTAGGCTCCTATGTGGGCTGTCCACACAGCCTATAACTGGCTTCAGACCTCCTTCTGTTCCCAGGACTGTATTTCCTCTGTGCTTGCTCTGGGTGACTGGTTGTAAAGACTTGCAATCTGCTTGATTATTTTTAGTTTCTTCTTTTCTTTTCTCACCTGACAGTTTGTCAAGTATTTGTCCATTTGCCCATCCATTCATCTATCCATCCATCCATGACTACTAAAGCATCCTCATTTCTCAGGTCCTTTTGATGGCATAGGGATGTCATTAAGCAGGACAGAAGAGGGTCCTGTTCTCACAGGTCTTCTGCCCAGGGCTTCCATGAGGGGTGGCCTCACAGGGCTATGTACTAACCTCCTCCCATGTAATGGTAATGGGTAAGCAAGGAATAAGCAATGGATAATCATGGTAAGGATAAGACTCACTTCCTGCTGGTTGCTAGGGTACGAACAACACTGTCACCAATGTCAGAATGCAATGAGACCTTATGCTTACTTTACAAATGAGGATGCAGAGGCACGGAACGATTAACTAGTCTAAGTAACTAGCCTGCTTGCCACTACTAAGTCAGAGGGGTGAGATTAAACCTAGACCTGTCTGGTATTTCTCCCATCCTCACCGTTTGCTCTTCTAACCCAAACCCCACACTGCCTGCTTCTCTTAAACATCATACTGAATTCTAAGGAGACAGTAGGTAGGAGTCCGTTTGCGCTCCAGAAGGGAATGGCTTCACTGTTGAATGTTTAGTAGAGCCCTTTAGAAGTCCTGCAACTCTGAGAAGGCTGAGTTTTTTTTATGCTGCAGGCTGAACTCTAGCTGGAGAAGTGCTTGCCTGCCTGACAGGGCCCTGTGCCCAGCAGAGAGGTGGACACCTGCTTGGGATGGCCAGAGGGTAGACATGTTGGCTCCTGGTCCAGCACTGCTCAGCGGGAGGTCTGCACAAGCTGCCTGGGAAAGCCTACTGCATCTGTGCATGGGAAGGTGAGCAGCTGGCCAGGATCCCTCTGCAGGATGCAGTTCCTGACGATGTAGGTCAGCGGCCTCTGGACACATCCTGCATGGTTAGGTAGCACATATGGGCAGCAAGCAGGTCGGGACCTGGGTCTACCAACTCAGGCTTGAAAAGACGAAGACTTAGTCTTGTTACAGTCTTATGGGAGAACTTGGGCAAGCCCTTTTCCAGGGATCAGCACCCCAGCTACAAAGTGAGCCCCTGATTGGTGCGTGTGTGTGTGTGTGTGTGTGTGTGTGTGTGTGTGTGTGTGTAGGTGTTGTTCCTCAGGACTCATCATCCACTTTGTCTTCCCGAGACAGGGTCTCTTGTCTCTCACTGGAATCAGGACTTGTCAATTAGGCTAAGTGGGCTGGCTAGAGAGCCTCAGGAATCTATCTGTCCCCATCTCCCCAACAATGGGATTAAAAGCATACAACCCCCATACCTGGCTTTTTACTTGCGTGCAGGAGAAGAAACTCATGTCCTCACGCTTGCTATCTTCCAGCACCTCCCTCTCCCTTGCTGGTCAGTTTATGTGTAGTGAATGTGAGCTGGGTCACTGGAGCATGGTTATCCTTGTCCACCATTTATTCCTTCAAAGTCACTTTCTGTATTTCCCAGGTGCCTGCTATGTCTAGACACTAAGACACTGGGTGTCCAAGACCACTCTGATGGCAGTGTCCTTGGAACATGAGTCCTAGTCAACACACTAATGTTGGACAAGTCACGTGTCATTGCTGAGAGTAGCAGGGTAACAAGCACTCCCAGAGAGGCCCCAGAGGTCCTGTGGGAAGCTGGGACGGGAGGACTGCTTCGGTCAGCTCCTCTGGAAAGGCTCTGCCGCCGTAGTGGGGGATCCCAACACCCCGGGATGAGGCAGAGGAATGATCTGACATGGCCAGTACTTGGGCATGGGCTAGACCCAAAGGAGCCAGGGTAGGTGCACGTGACAAGAAGGGCCAGTGGAGGCCTTGCTGAGCAAGATATGTGTCAGTCTTCCAGGGAGCTTGTGACAACATGGGCACAGGTGCAAAACCTGCTTGTCCCGAGAGGTTAAGTTTCTAAGCAGCTGGTGGTCTGTGATGCTACTTGGTCTGAGGTTGTTCTGGGACAGCTTAACTTTTAAAGGGTTAAAATGGAGATGAAATAAAATGTTACTCTGTCTGTGTGTAGTTGGAGCCTTCCTTCTACCATGTGGTCAGGCTGCCCCGCCAGTGTTTTCAGCCGCGGAGCCATCACAGTGGCCTCAGTAAAGGATGTTGAAGAATGAGGGGATATAAGATTAGAAGTCCTCCAGTTAAGAGTGAGAATCCCGGGGCTGGAGAGATGGCTCAGTAGTCAAGAGCACTGGCTGCGCTGGAGGAGGAGGACCAGAGTTCGATTCCTAGCACTCACACGGCAGCTCTCAACCATCCAAGATTCTAGTTTCCAGGAATCGGGCACCCTCTTCTGGCCTCTGCCAGCACTTGCACTCACATAGATACACATACATGTAATGAAACAATAAAATAAATCTTAGAGATAACAACAACAGATGAGGCCTCTCTTTGTCACCTGCCCACCTATGGCAAGGAGAATAAGGACGAGAAACAGAGGAGTGATGCTGCAGCTCTGACACTGCAACAGACTTGCCACCCAAGGCTTCTGTGTGTCTTGGTAGAGGGGCTGGGTGGGTAGGCCTGGGTTAGGATTTGGGAGAAAAGAGCTGGTGAGGGGAAGGAGCCTGGTGTGCCACGCACAGTCCCCTCCCGCACTCCATCTTGTTGCTCCAGCGGGTGGCTTGCCCCTGGGACCCTTCCGTCCAGCTGTCTGCAGCTGCCTTGAGGAACTTCCTTTGTGTCCCACTCCTCCCTCATATCCTAAGTGCCAAAGTCAAATTTTAAAAATGCATTGGAAAATTTGTAGGTTTTCTTGTGATGAGTGTGTGCTGGTGGGCACATGGGCACGTAAGTTTTAGGGAATGTATTTTAGTGCCTGTGAGATTCCTTTTTTCCCCTGGGGTCAGGTGAATCAATGCTGCCTTTTGGGGGGAAGATGGAGGACCCCCTTGGTAAAGAGAGAGCATGGGGGGCTGGTCTATCGCTTGGCAGCTACATGACTTTGAACACAATTCCCTGAGCTACAATTTCCTCCCCTGCAGACTCCCAGGGCTTAGCGAGGAGATGAAGGGAGGTAACTAACGTGTTTACTGCCTGCAGACGCTGAGAAGCCTCCTGAGGTGTCAACCATCATTATTATCTTTAACTGCAGAGAGTTTCAGAGTTCTGGAGGCAGGAGAAGCCTTCCAGATGCCTCAGGGGCTGGGCTGCTTATCTTGGACGCAGCAAGGCCAGAGCTACCACTCTAGGTAAGAATTCCTTTTTGAAAGTTTTGAGTACAAGTTTCTTTCCTCCCAGAATCACAGATTGGACAGGAAAAGTATGCCGTCAGCCCCAGGGGTTTTTGGGGGTACTTCTGGCCACTTTTCCTTTGTGGGTACCGAGTGTAGCTCTTTATGGTGAGGGAGTATTTGTGCTCTGCAGGACACCCTGTGCTCTAGGCACGAAATATCATGATGTCCTGTCATCTCAGGACCACCACAGTCTCTTACCCTGACTCAGTTTGCAAATGCTAAGAAGCTTATGCAAACTTAGTTCTTCTCATATCAGAGAAACTGAGGCCTAGATAAGGACTCAAGGCAAGTACTGGTGCAATCTTCTGGCCTTGGTCCTGTGTGCTAGATGGATGTCTCTGGCCTACATTCTATGTCTAGCCTAGGCAAACACAGAGGATGGACCACTGGGCTGTGCCCAGGAAGCATTGAGGGAAGGCACTGACAAGCAAGGGATGTGTCATGGGACCTAACGGGCCTTGGACTGGGGCATCAAGGTCCTCTCCATTCTCAGAAGTATCTGGAGTACGACTTTGGTGTCCAGTGGATGCTCCAAGGCTCTGTAAGGGCCACAGCTGTGGAGGATCGAGGATGCTGGTGCAGCCACATGCCTCAGTATCCTATGTGTATGTGTGTATATGTATGTGTGTTATGCGTGTGTCTGCATATGCATGTTGAGATGTGGAGACTGAAGGAAAAGAAAAGGATTGTGCCTCAGGAGCTGTCAAGCTAGGATTTTGACAAAGGATCTCACATTTGGCTTGGAACTTGACAAACCCCAGGGGTCCTCCTGTTTCTGCTTCCCCAGCCCCAGGGCAATAGGCATGACGTGCTTGGCTTTTTTTTTTTTTTTTAATATGAGTTCTAGGGATTGTATCCATGTTCTCACACTTACAAGGCAGGTTCTTTGCCAACTGAGCTGTCTCCCCAAGTCTTAGAAGCTTTTACCTCTAAGTTTTCTAAGCAAAGTGGCAGAGCCTGGGGAGAGCATAAGTCTGTAGATGGGAAACAGGCAGAAACCCGAGGTACAAAGTGCTGGGGCGAGTGCATTGCTCTGAAAGCTAGAGGGAAGTCCCTTCAAGAGCACCACCCTCTGGTGGACGTGCAGTCAAGAAATTCTACCAATATCCAAGAAGTGCCAAGAGATGTTAGGGATGCTGGGACTGTGAGCAGAAACTGGCCCAGGAGCCAACAGGAAAGGCCTGGAGAAGGGTAGACATCTAGTAGACTCAGGATTTCTTAGGCCTTGGCCTTGGGGTTGCAGACAAACCTTTCTAGGGGGTCTCTGCTGACATGGAAAATGTAATTATCCACATGGTCACCCAGAAGTGACAGTACTGAATGGAAAGCATCCCCACTGTCCTTGGGAAAGCAAGTCTCTTTCCTCCAAAGCCCTATAAAGGACAACATTGATGATTCCAAGATGGCCGGCTGACTCCCAGCGGGCAGCAGACACCTGGCCCCGCTGCTGCAGTTTGGCCTCACAGTTAGCAGGATGGGACATTCAGGGGTCCTCAGGATGCTGTCAGAGACAGCAGAGATGAGGAGAAACATGGGTTCCTCAGACCCTGACACAGCACGGCACTAGCTGAGGTGACATCTCCACAGGTGGAGAGACAAGGCTCCATCGTTTGTCTTGTACCCAGCACTGACAGAACATGACCCCGTCATGGCATTTGCTTACTCCTAGGCAACGCCGGTATGGGTCTAAAATTCTCTGCGCTCTGGAGACAGAGCATGATCTCCACACCCAGCTCAATGTGCACTAGCCCTAATGTCCCTCTAGGCTATGAACTACTCCCAGTGGCCCTCCGGTTAACTCCAAAGGCCCAGTGTAGGTAGCTTTTGATCACCACAGACATTTCAGCTTCTGCTCGCCTTGCGTTTCCCCCTTCTGGGCCCCTCTCAGGGATCTCCACTCCACCGACATCCTGCTCCACATCCCATGGGTGCGCCTCTAGCCTAGCATTTGCCAGTATGAGCTTACTGCCCCTTCCCTTCCATCTGCCACTGCTCCTGGATTTGCTTGTCCAAGAGTGGCTGCCGTCACTGTCCACCAAGTGAGGCCTGGACTCTTGTGTCTGCCTAGTCTTTCTGTTCCTTCTTACCTACCTAGTCCCTCATCAACCAACTACATGGGGCGGCCGACATACAAGGCTGGGTGGAGGTCTGGTCCTGGTAACTCCTTCTTGGCCCAGGCTCCTGAGGCCTCTAGCACCTGTCGGTTCGCGCTGTCCTTCACCTCCCTGCTCCTCCATTCATACCAATGGCTTCCAAACAGCGGGAAAGGTCCGAACCCTATGTCTGCCTCTCAGACAGTCCCCATTGCCCATCCAGCCTCATCCCTGGCTCAGCTCACCCAGGGTCGAGCTCTTTCTCTGTCCTCCAGGCGCTGTGGCATGCACACCTTCTCCTCAGGTCCTTCTTTCCCGAAGAGGTGAATGCCTGCCTGCTTCTGCTTTAGGAGCTGCTGCAGAGTCAGAAACACCTGTTCATGCTCTCCCCTGTCTCCCCACTTCTTGCCCTTCCTCCTGCCAATCCTCACACTGACTGACTACTCGCTGTTGGCCATATTTTGCACTGCTTGTTCCATGACTAGCACGCTTCATCATTCCAGCATCCTGGTCCTGGCTCCAGTACATCCTCCGTGCTAGGGGGCACTGTGAGGCTCAGAGAGGCTGAATGACCAGCTTCAGGTCACAGACACACGGCAAAGGACGGAGCTGGCACTAGCACCAGGGACACTAGATCCCCAAATCATTGCTCTAACATAGGGCACCCAGCAGTGTGGAATGTCAGGATAAAGTCCCAAGAGTCCCAGGATAGTGCTGTCTGCATGGCATTGTCCACATACCTCCAGCCAGAGCAGCCTCTGTAGCCTCTGGTGTTGCACTGTGAAATACCTTATCCTCCAGGCTTATGACACAGGGGAGAATGGGAACCCATCCTAAGCTGGCCAAGCGTAGCCCTAACCCTAACCCTTGACTTAGGGGTTTCATTGCTGTGAACACACACCATGACTAAGACAACTCTTAAAAAGGACAACATTTAATCTGGGCTGGCTTACAGGTTCAGAGGTTCAGTCCATTATCATCAAGGTGGGAGCATGGCAGTGTCCAGGCAGGCATGGTGCAGGAGGAGCTCAGAGTTCTACACCTTCATCTGAAGGCTGCTAGGAGAAGACTTTCCCACGTGGCTAGGGGGAGCATCTCATTGCCAATCCCCACAGTGACACACTCCTCCAACAAGGCCACACCCACTCTGACAGGGCCACACCTACTACTGCCATTCTCTGGGTCAAGCATCTTCACACCACCACATCCCTCTTTTCCATATTCACCTCTTGCTTCTGCTAACCCTCTTAGATCACAAGGTCTCTGAGAAGACAATTGCTTCTGACTTTAGGTGACATCTAGGTCCCCAGTAGTGAGGCAAACTCACAGAGGGCTATGCCCTGGCTTTCCAGCCTCACAGTTGGCAGGGCGGGACTCTCTCCTGCCAACCTTTGACCTTGAGGCAATGGGGTACACAGCTCAGCCAGGGCCTGGCCACACAGTCTCACCATCTTCTCACTCAGTGCCCGACCTGGCTACTTTCAGACTGCTCTGGCTGTCAAGTTCCAGCCCAGTGTAGCGTGAACATAGGAATGACAGAACTGTGGTGTGAAAAGGCTTTCAGTCAGGACACTGTGCCAGGGGATGTGGGCACAGCCTTGTGTATACACTGCATCTTATGAGTCTCAGTTTGTAGCTTTGCCACTCATCCTGGCCATTCTGTAGCCATTAGCCTCTGTCACACTCTGAACGGGAATGCACTGAACCCACAGCCTGAGGAACTACCCAAGGTCACATGGCTGCCACCTGAGCCCCTCCCTGCATGTCATGCCCCTCTCTGGGACTCTGAGCATCTTTGCTTACCAAGGTGAATGGAGGGGTGCTGCCTGGTTGAGTTTGGTAGGTCCCCTCTCCTGGGCCCTGCTCTGCTTCAAGTTAATGGTTTGTGTGTGGCTAAAAGCAGTCTGGAATTCGTGCAGGGCTCCGGTGTACTGGCGGGCTGGTGTAACTGAACCAGAGCTGCTGAGCCAGGACTACCACATGTTCGCTTGTCTTTGGAGAAATGTTGGCATCACCTGCTAGAGGGTTGTTCTGAGCATTTAGGTAAGAACATGAGAAGACAAAAGATGACAAGGCCGAGAGACGCACTCGCCCCATGGTAACACGGGCGAGAACAATGCAGGCATTTGATTTTCCTGTTGTCATTTCATGAGGCATCGTAATGGGAGCCCCAAAAGTGCCCTGCTACAAAGACCGTTCCAAAAATCTGTTGTGGCTGCTGCCACGTTGGGTGGAAGTGGGGATCCCAGGGTGGCCAGAGGCTACAGAGTGTGTGCATCCCTTCCCACTGCACCCTGGGGCTCATTGTTCTAGGCCTGCCGGGGCTGTCCCCTCTATCACCAGGGCTGTCGTGGTTCTCCTGGGTTAGAACATGAAGCTGCTCTCCCTGCATCTCTTCCATGCTAGCAGAGAGCATACAGAGGTGCTATATATGCTGCAGGGAATGGTCTAAAAGGCAGCTCTGTGCCTCTGAGAAGATTTCATTAGTGTTCCCCCAACCTTTCTTTGCATACCTCTAGTAATGAGGTGCTCACTACCTCCTAAGGTGGCCCAGTTCAATTAGGATCAGACAGGACTTCAGGAGAGACGCTCTTCCCCCGAGCTGAATTCAGATCCAGTGACTTCCCCATTGTTCTCCACCCTGTCCTTGGGCTCTTTTCTTCAGCTCAGGACAGCCTCTCTGAGGTCAGGGACACTCATCCTCCCTGTTTGTTCTTTTCCAGGTGGATGTCAACTCTGCCTGCACAGGACCGAGCCCAGTTCTTTACTACCCGGCTGCTACGTTACTTAATAGTGAGTATTCATGGGACCTGGGGTCTAGCCTGATGTCCCCTCTCCTAGGGCTGTCCCCTGAGATTGCCTTGGTTATGTAGCAACATGCATTGAAGAGCCTCAGAGCACACATACATGTGCACACACATGCACACACACTCACATGCACTTGCACATATATACTTGTACATATCCCTCTCCGGTGTGACTCAGCACTCAAGCTTCTTGCTACCAAAAGAAGAGTCCGCATTACCCCTCCTGACCTTTTCATGTCTCCCTTTTAGGCAGGGTGTATCTTTTGGCCTGCTGTTTCAAAACCAGGCCAAGAATTACTGATAAACAACCTTAATGATCTGAGGCCAAAAAGATGAAAGAGTTTCACCCGGAGGGAGGAACAGCGATGCAGGGCAAGATGAAGAGGAATGAGATTTAGGAGCTTAGACTTAACCTTAAAAAACCTAGATAAGGTAGCCTGCCTTGGCCCAGTGAGAAGGCAAGCATGTAGCGTTAGCTTTATTTTCACAAATATGATCTTATGAGACTCTGTGATGCAGTGTGGTTGCACAGGAAGTACCTGTGCTGATTTACAGATGGGGGAAGCTGGGCTCAGAGGGGCAAAGGAGACTGACCAAGGCGGTCTGAAGGCAGCACAGACTGGTGCACCCTGACATTCTGGCTGCTCACCCACATCTTAGCCCCTATAGCCATTGAGGGTCACATCACTAAGCCTGGCCAATGGGCTGTGGGTGGAAGTGTCAGCTGACCTGCCTGGCTGAAGCACCAAGAGCTGTTGCAAGATCCATGTTACTTTATTTGTGGTCCAGATGGTGAATCGCCCCCGGGAAGATACTGTCTAGGATGGCCACCTGCACCCACAGCTGGACTCAGCCTTTGCAGGGTCATCTATGGACACGCTATGACTGTTATTGTGACTTGGCAGAGCCTTGCCAACACAGGAGCACGGTGACGTTAGCCATGGGCTCAGCACTTTGCATGGCTACCTCACTCAGTCTTTGAAAGGGTCCCATCAGCATTCCATGGCCTGTGTAGAGGACTTATTGAAGACCCCTAGGGATACTCAAATACACAGATACGCAAGTCCCCATGTAAGACGGTAGATGCCAATCCACCGTAGTGAGTCCTTACGTGCACAGGAATGTATCTGTGTTACTTAGAGTTTTTCTCCTTGCTATATAGGGAAAACTGAGGCACAGAGTGGTAAAGCCATTTGCTTAGGATCTCAGCATCACTAAGGTCTGGCAGCCCTGGGATTGGAAAGCTTGAGGGTCCAGGAGTTTGGGGTGCTGGCAGAAACAGAGAGTCATGATGTCCCAAGCTTCTGTCAGGCAAAGTGCTTCCTTCCATGACAGGAGACTGTGCAGATCACATTCAGATTTTACGGCCAAGTAAAACCTGTGTTGTGATTTATTATAGCAATGCTGATATCCCAATTTTAAGCCAATACAGCTTGAAGTGAGACGGAAGGAAAACTGTGGAACATTTGGGACCTTTGATTTAGCTCATTATGTTTTTACTGGAACAGCTCAGCAGACTTCCAATCCCACCCCTCCTCCTTGCTCCAGTCTCCCCCACTCTGGCTACTTGTAGCTTTCTGAGGCAGGAGGACTCAGGCATGCCGTCCCGAACCCACAGGATAACACTGCCTTTTAGGTGTGTGGTGTAAAGAACAGGCCTCAGCAAATGCAAATGTAAACAAATGGCAAGCTGGTCCCGGGACCAGAGGATTGACAAATGCTACTTAGGAGTTTTTCCTACTACAGAACATTAAAATTAATGGACTAATTCAAAACTTTAAACTGTAAAACTTTCTAGACTCTTCAACATACCAAGAGCATGCACGCTCTCTCTCACACACACACACACACACATGCATACACACTTGCAAAAGGCAGAGATGGTTTCTAGTATTTCTTCAGCTTCAGACCATGAAAGCTCCACCCCCACCTTTATTTGACTTAGGGGCTTGTGATGGGCTGGTGTTCTATGCCATCCACTATGTCTTTCTCCTCCTTACCATTAGCTATGGAAGTCCTGATCCTCCTGTCTCTGTCTGTTGCGTACTGACTGGGATACCATCACCATACCTGACATCCATGCTGAACACTTTGGGAGGTGGTTGGCTTTTAGAATGAAGCCTGGATGTGTTTAGAATACACTGGAGGTCTCCTGGGATGAGTTCCTAGACTCCAGCCAGCTTCATGCTGCGCTCCCTCAACCCAGTCCCTACCAGGGCTCCATACCTCCTCCGCCCTCCCCAGATTTCTTAGTGGTTGCCATCTCACTCAGTGCTAGACTCTAGGGTTCTCTGAGCTGTGACCTGGTGAGAAAACAAAGCCCGAGGAACAATGTCAAAAGCCCAACAGCACTGGCCTGGGCTGGGGCCCAAGCAAAATCGATGTTCTTGACGTAGAGGAGTTGAACACAGGAAGGCTGGATACTAGGAGACTAATTGAAAGGCACGTGTTTACTGAGGCTCAGAGAAGCCCTTTCAGAAGTGATCAGGCCCGCGTGTGCCAGTGGGCCAAGCAGAATGGGTGCGCGCTGGAGACAAAGAGCTCTGAGATCTGCCAGGCAGCATTGAAGATATGAGTATAATTAATAAAGTAATTAACATGCACAGGAAGCGAGGAGGCTGCCAGGAGTCTGATAAGAGCAGTTATTAAATAGAGGGAGTGTGTGGCACAGAGGCAGGGGGTTGTGTTTCCTTTTGTCATGGGTCCCCCAAACACCCTGGGAGTGATAAACAAACCCAACTTACTGCAACGTACCAATAAGTCTGGGGTCAGCAGTCACCCCCCTCCATGGCCAAATGAGCCCATCAATCAGTGAGTCAACCAGTTGACAGCTGCTGGTATTAGGCCAGGTGACAGTGCTGTCCCCTATCAGGTGGTTTGGTAGATGGCAAGGTGACCTCGGGGTCAGCTGCCTGGGCTCCAGGATCTGTCCTTATAAATATTATGACTTACTGATGGCCACTTCTCTCCTCCCTTCCTCCACATCTACTACCCTTCTTTTGATTCCCATGGGCTCCCCTGTCCCCCTGTTCTAGACGCATCTTGTCATTGGAATCATTACTTAGTGGCTGTAGTGGTTATTCCTGATTGTCAACTTGACTATTTCTGGAATGAACTACAATCCAGAATTGGAGGGCTCATTTGGGATCCAGATCTTGAGGCTGGAAGACACAGGTTTCTGACCTGGATCTTGGCATGGAGATCTTGAGGCATAGTGGCCATGAAAAGTTTAGGCCCAGGCAAGATAATACATGCCTTTAATCCCAGGAGACTGAGGCAAGGAAATCTCTGAGTTCAAGGTCAGCCTGGGACAAAGCAATCCCAGATCCAGGTGTGGTGGTAAACACCTTTAATCTGGGCCACATCTTCTGCTGGAGACCTCCAAAAGGACACTGGAAGAAGGAAGATTCACTCTTCTTCACCTGCTTGCACTTAGTTGCCAGCACCTCTGTTGGAACCTACTTCTACAGAAGACCAGCTCAAACAGCTTGCCTTGTGGGACCGAGCAACTACTAGAGTCTTGGAATTCCAATTCACAGCTGACCATTGTTGGGGAGTTGGACTATAGACTATAAGTCATCATAATAAATTCCCTCAATATAGAAGGGCACTCCATATATTCTGTGACTCTAGAAAACCTTGACTAATACAGTGGTTTGTGTGTGTGTGTGTGTGTGTGTGTGTGTGTGTGTGAGAATGGCTTCTTTCATTGAACAGAGCTTCAAAAGTGCACTTGGTTGTATGTCACATGTCATTGCTTCATCCCTTTGCATGGCGTGTCACAGCCCCTTGAATCTATACACCACATTCTGCTTGGCTGTTTATGGCTGATAGACATGTGAGTTGTTCTGGCATCTGGATAGCACCGTGGCACACGGGCACATGGGCACACGGGCACACGGTACACCTTTCTGTGTGTCGTATATTTTCCTATCTCTTGCGTTTCTATCCGAGCAGGATGTTTCTCAGTCACCTGGTGACTCTGATTACTTATTTGAGGGTTCACCTTGATGTTTTGCTCCGGTTTGTTTATCAAGATTCTGCTTGTGCCTTCAGGATGGGGGGAGCTCTCCCCTCCTTTTTGCATACATCCTTTCTCTTGCATGACTGCAAGACAACTCCTCTGGGCCCCTATGGGCTCTGGCTGGACTACTGTATTTCTTGTCACCCATGTTTGCAATGGCTTCTTTGTCCTCCCCAGCACTAGGGACTGGGTCAGTGCCTCACCCATCACTGTGGCGTCTCTCACCCTGGCTCTGCAGCCGGCAGAGTACTGGTCCACACAGGGTTGGGAGATGAAGGAATGATCTCCATTGTGCCTCAGGTAGCAGCCGAGTCCAACGAGGGCACTTGCAAGGTAGGGGACAGGCATGGTGAGCCCTCCAAGCCACACCAGCATATGAGTGTGGCTGGCAGAGGGTGTGGATACTCTAGGAGTCATGAGGATGGTGTTGGGGTGGGTGGGGTGTGTTGCTGTCATGAGAGCTTAGTTTCATAGTCTGCCTTGGATGGAGGCAGGAAGCTGATCCAAGGGTGTCATCCCTGGGGAAAAGGCAGGATGGAGACCAGCTTGGAGGCCTGAGACAGACAGGTGTGGGAAGGATGGTTGTCAAGGGGGCACTCTGAGTACAGAAGCCCTCTGCCACCCTTTGTCCTTCTTGTCAGGTAGCTTGGAGTGCCAACAAGCCTGGCTTCAGGGAGCACAGACTACAAGCCCAATGTGTATGGCTGTCCAATGGGAATGGAAAATTCTGCAGGATGGCGTTCATTCTTCTGCAAGATGGCATGAGAGGATGTCCGTGGAAGGCACTGGAAGGTGATCTACTCCCATGCTGGGACTCAGCATCACTGTGCTTCAGGATGCCAGGGCAGCCAACTTCCTTATGGCCACAGGACACTCTGGGTAGGGGCCTGGAAATTGAAGTTATGTTATGTGTGCCCAACTCAGGGCTAGGCACCTTCCTTATGTAACCTCAATTCATGCCCACAGCAAATCTAGGAGGGGTGGATGTACCTCTCCTATGGGTATGGGAGCTCAGAGAGGGCAAGTTTTTACCCCAGGTCACACAGCTGGGAGGAGGCAGGCCATGATGATATCGACCTGTCAAGGAGTTCTCGGTGGCGCCATCACTCTGAAGGCCCATTGTGTTAGTGCTCAGGCTGGGGGCACGCTACATTTCCTCAGCATGGGACTGTGTCCTCAGAACCCTGCCACATATTTTTAATAATTGGTATGAAGAAGCAATCCACTGTCGGCTGGCCTGCTGTCCGCTGTTCAAGGCAGATAAGAAAGAACCAGGCCGAGGGATGCAGGAAAATCCTTTTTTCCCAGTGGTGGAGATTGCTCTGGCTCCAAAACATAGCGGGCTTTAATTCTCCGAACCTTCAGGGTCTGACTCAGGTAAGACGGGTTCCTGTGTAAGATATTCACTGTCTAACCTGGGGCAGAAGGTGAGAGCCCAGAGGGCCTGCTTCTACTGTGGACTCATTTCTGGCTTTTGGAGGTTCCTGAGTCAGGGGCTTGGCAGGCTGGGTTCAGGGGGATGTGGCAACAGGAGGGGCTGCCATGGTGGACTTAGAGAAGACTGAGGGACCGTTGATGGCAAGCAGGGTATGTGGAGTTGCTGATGTCCACAGTCAGGGCTCTCCAGGAACTTTGCTTGAGGTAGACCCTTCCTCAGATCCAATATATGTTTAGAAATAGTTTTTACTTTTGGTAATGTGAGTGGGACAAGTTCTCCGCATGTAGCCCAGACTGGTTTTGAACTCATGACCTTCCTGTCTCAGACACCCAGGTACTGGGATCTCAGGTGGGAGTTACTGTGCTCAGGTGAGTGTATTCATATCTGGATCCATTTTAAAGATGGCTTTCAGAACAGAAGCTACTGTTTCATTTCCCAGGGCTGCTGGGGCAAATGACCACACTTTGAGAAAGGTGTTTGTTTCAAACTACAGGAATTTGTTCACGTAGAGATGTGGGGATGGGACATAGTGGGGCCAGATCCCTTCTGCTGTGGAGGGTTCTCTTTTGACTGTCTCTGCTTTAGGAGGTCCAGGCATTCTTTGGTTTGTGGCTGCATCCCTCCAACTCTTGCCTCCAGCCGCACATGCCTTCATCTCTTTCTCACCTTTGTTTCTTGCAAGAACCCTTGTTGTTGTAACCCTGGTTAGAGTCCATCCTCTAATCCAGAATGTCTTCCGTATCAGACTTCCTTTCTATCTAGAAAGATCCCTTTCCCAGTTGAGGCCATAACCACAGGTTTTACGCATCAAGATGCTCACGTGACTTTTGGGGCTATCTAACCCTCGACACAGACCAAGCTTCACACAGGAAGTGGCTGAGCTGTCGGTTCAAAGTCAACCCAGATCCAGAGTGTGCTTGCTTGGCTTTGTCTACCTTCTGTGTGTCGATGGGCGTGTTACTGAACCCCTTTGTGCCTTGGGTCCCTTGACTGTAGACTGAAGGTAACATTGGTCATGGACACATGGGAGTTTGTGAATGATCAAGTGAATGATTAAGTGCAGCCCTGGGGATGGTGCCTGGCACACAGCATACACACCAGGAAAGCCACTGCTCTTCTCGGCAAGATGACGAAACACTGTTGGGATCGTACAACGAGCAGACCTGTCCCTAAGGATAAGACTGGCTGGGACAAAAGTTCTGAGGCCTAGACCGTGGGTTTGAATATCTGCACACGGACTCCTGCAACTCCTGCATGTGTAGAGGTCAGAGGACAAACTTTTGGGAGTCAGTTCCCTCCCACCATGTGGGTTCTAGGGACCCGAACTCAGGTAGCCAGGCTGGCTCGCAGGGGCCTTTACCTACGAGGTCTCTCTGTTCCTGCCCAGGCCACCCACACACAGCCAGTGCCACCCCACCTGGGCCCTGCAGAGCCAGCAAGCACATTCACGGTAACAACCACACCCACAACAACCATGACAGCGACCTGGCATGGTCCACACCACACCCTATGTTCCTTGTTAAGAGACAGGAAAGCAAGGCCACATAGGCAGAGGCTTGCCTGCTCTACACTGCCACTGGTCCTCAGCCTCGTACCATGACTTCGATGTCTCTGCCTTGTTTCACCAGATCTGGTCCAAACACGTGCCCTGCTGCTTCTGTGTGGAGCCTGGACTCTCCTTCACATTCTTCATTGAAGCAGGTCTCTCTGCCTGCCGTCTCCTCTGCCTTCACCTGAACTGGGCACCTCTGGGCATTTAAAATGTCCTGTGCTGTGTCAAGGCCATGCGTTTGAAGGATTCCACAGTGCACAAGGAAATAAACTCCAGTAGTAACAGAAAGCATCCTTCCACAAACTCGACAGTTCCGTGGCAGAGCTCCGCGGCCACATCGACAGCTTTGAATCCCGTGTCTGCTGCTCCCTTGCTGTCTCCGGTCTAAATGGGCTCCATGATTAGCGGAATTCTTTTACTTTGTTTGTTTGTTTGTTTATTATTTTTTAATAAGGCAAAGTTTTCTACATAACCCAGTCCCACATCAGATGAAGTAGCCCAGGCTATCCTCCAACTCACAACCCTCTTTCTTAGCGTCCTGAAATCCAGGCATCACAGTGTTCTGCTGGCAAGTGGCATTCCGTCACATCAGGATGCTAACTTCTTCCTACAGTTTAGGGTAACTATCTTCTGGTGTGGAAGTCACTCCCCAGCCTCTCCTCTAGGGCAAACAAGGCTGTAGGAACTGGCACCTTTGGGGTTTCCTCTTTCCCTCTTCCCTGTGGGGTTTGGGGATACAGACTGTGGCCCCTTCAAAGCTCCCTTTCAGAATGGTGGATACAATCCTCACCTTATCACTAACCCTCACCTTATCACTAATTGCCTTAAATAGATCCAGTGATCCAATTAAAGTCTAGCAATCAGCATACTGGATTTAAAAAAACAAAAACAAAAACAAAAACAAAAACATGATCCAACTGTAATTGTTGGATCAAAGGAATTAACTTAGATCCAAAGGTACAAATAGATTGAAAATCTACTAAAATTATTTAAGGAATGGAAATAAGATGTATTAAAGGAAGAAGTAAGACTACTCACCAATAGTATGGCTATATGAGGAGAAAAATCCACCCAACATGCACGAGAGCTTCTTAGCAAAGTTAGCGAGGTTGTCGGATGTCAGTGTGACGTATGGAAATATGTAGCATATCCACACCCCCTTGTCATGAATGGCAGAAACAAAGACAGCCATTCAACCAGTGACGGCACCAGAAAGAACGAATGCTTAGAGATAAATGTATCCAGTGGGGTGTAGGACTTACACACAGAAAATTATAATACACTGAAGGGTTAAAGAAAAGCTGACTGAATAATCAAAGGAAGCCCAACTAAAGCCTGACTCCATGGGGAGGCACCTCGCAGCCCTGAGCTGGATTTAATGGTGGGAAGGCAGTTACTAGCCAAACTGACTGGCCACTCCGTGCTTCCCCCCGCCCCCATGGGGGCTGGTATGAGGACAGACACACAGACAGTGAGAAGGATGGAGAGCTCAGAACTGCAGCCACACGCCCCGTGGCCAACTGCTTCCAACAGGGTTTATGGGACTTTTCCATGGAGAAAGAAGACTTGACAAAGTGTTTAAACAACTAGATATCCACGGGTAAAGTAACCAACTTGGGTCCCACTATGTTCAAAATGAACTCGAAATGGTCCCAGCACCTAAATGCAAGACCTAATAGGATCACACTCTCAGGAGAAAACATTAGAGTAAATCTTCATGATCTTGGATCAGACAGTGGTTTTGTCAAAGGGAAAAAAAATAGATAAATCAGACTTCATTAAGATTAAAGATTGTCATGTGTCCCGGGACACTGAGGAGAAAGTAAAAAGATAACTCAAATATCAGGGGAAGATATTTGCATATCTTTTATCTGATAAGGGTCAGAGTATATAAAGAGCTCTTACAGAGTAACAATAAAAAAGAAGTCCAATTCAATTAAAAATAAGCCAAGGCTCTGCATAGCCATTTCTCTAAGGAAGATGCACAGTGCCCCCAAACACATGTGAGCCTGCTTCCCATGCACAGTGACCACTAAACATGTGTGGGCTTCCACCCCACACACAATGGCCCCCAAACACATGTGGGCTTGCTCCCCACCATTGCCCACTGTCATCTGGTAGTCATTCTCATATAAATCATGGGATAACACTTCATGCCCACCAGGTGGCTACAATCAAAGAAGCAGATAAATGAACACGGGCAACAAAATAGAGAAATGAGAGCTCCATCTAGGGCCAGTGAACATGTAAAATACTGCAGAGACTGGTCAGTACTTAAAATTACAAACAAAGTTACAGGAGTATCCAGAAGCTCCATCCCTAGGTACATATGAAGGAGAATTGAAAACACAGGCTCACTGGAAACACCCATGAGTGCAGACAGTGATAATGCTCGCCCAGTCACGAGTCTATCAACTGTTGACGGACGCGCACAACACGGTTGATATATATACACTGAAATATTATTCAGCCATAAAAGGAGGATTTTAAATACATTATGCTCCATAACCAGAGCCAGGTAGAAAGGGCCACATGTACACGGTTTCATCGGTAACAGTTGTTCCCCGTAGGCAACTCCACAGAGCAGAAGGCAGATTGGAGCTTGTCTGGGCTGGGGAGAACTGGAAGGAGAGAGGAGCTGGGACAAGGAGCAGGGCTTCTCCTTGGGTGATGAGGGCTTCTGGGGTCAGTGATGGTGGCTGTCTCAAGAAGGTACTGGAGCCCTCAAAGTGTACTTTTAAGAATGTGAATTTTGACATATCAACTGCATTTCAAAAGCCAAAAATCAAAACACTAACCTCTGTCTGTCAGGTTGAGAGTGGCCTAGAAGGAGCAGTGGGGCCAGAGCCTGGGAAACTGTGGCCACCTTCACCCCTGTGGCTGGGTCTGTGGCATCCTCAAGGCCAGTGTGGTAGCCCCTACTCCCCACCCATGGTGCTACTGAGAGCTGCTGCAGTCTTCAGGAGGTGTGGCCTGCTGGGAGGGAATTAAGGCTCTAAAGGGGACTTGAAGGTCCCAGCCCCTGCTTCTCACACTCAGCAGCCCTCCTCCATATGCTTCCGTTGTGACACACTTGTTTTCATGAACCGAAAACAAGGCCAAGTGCGCAGACAGACTCTGCATAGGCCCCAATTCTTCCTTGGTTTTAAGTTAACTCAGGTAGTGTGTGTGTATCTGTGTGTGTGTGTGTGCTTCTGTGTGTGTCTGTGTATCTCTCTGTGTATCATGCATATGCAGGTATATAGGCATGCCCATGGAGGCTGAAGGCTAACCTCAGTTCTCATTACTCAGGATTTTTTTCTATCAGTGGCCTAGAGCTCATCAATTACCCTAGACTGCCTGTCAGGGAGCCACAGGCCTTTGCTTGTCTCAGCCTTTCTAGCATGGGGTTATGGTGAGCATCACACATGGCTTGTCCTTGGGTTTGGGGGTGGGAGGGATTTACCTCAGGTCCTTATTCATGCACAGCAAGCACTTTACTGCCTGAGCTATCTCTACAGTCCCAGGTCAGGTGTCCTTCAAGGTGCTATGCCTGACACAATGACCATCTAGCCAGGGCTTGAGTGGCAGAGTCTCTGCTTGACCTTCTGTGAGCCCATCATGTGTTATGGCTCTGTCCTGTGGTGTTCCACACTCCAGGGTGTCAGGTGATGAGTGACCGTAGTGATCTGGACAGCAGTGGAGACAGAACTGACTGGATGGAAGGGGGTTTGGCAAGCCTAGAACAGACTGTTTCAGAGGCTGTCCTGTGGAGCTTCTGATAAGACTGCCCTGAGGCTGGGCTCACTCAGTTCCTTAACTTGATGTTTACTGAGTGTGTACCAGGCAGCAGGTACTTTCTCAGACACCAAAGATATGACAGAGAATGCAAACCAGCCCTTCTTCTTGCTCTTCTCTCATGGGCTTACATCTTAGTGGCAGGGGCATCATTTGTGACAGCAACAAAAAGCAGGATGGAGGTACTGTCACAGTCGTTACAGCTGGCCAGCTCTGCCTGTTGCATTCTTATCTTCTGGGTATTGTAGGATCTCTCTGCCCTGCCACACTGAATTCAGGCGTGGACACAAGGTGCATTATGAAGAATGAAGAAATGAGTGGCTGTAACAGGAGGTGTATGGACAGAAGCCTTAAAATCCAGTGCACATACCTGGCCTGATACTCTTTTGCTACAAAAAATAAGTCCCAGAGGTGTATTGCCAGTTGTGTCCAAGAAAGAGCACATCATGGGGAAAAGCCACACTTGATTCTCAGTGGGCATGGGCTAAACTGAATAACAAGCTTTTGTTTGTTTTAATTTACTGAGGGATTTTTGTGATACAGTAAAACCTAGTGTGGTGGTTTGAATATGCTTGGCCCACAGGGAGTGGCACTATTAGGAAGTGTGGCCTTGTTGGAGTAGGTGTGGCCTTGTTGGAGTAGGTGTGTCCCTGTGGGTGTGGGTTTTAATACCCTAGTCCTAGCTCCCTAGAAGTCAATCTTCTCTTAGCAGCCTTCAGTTGAAGATGTAGAACTCTCAGCTCTGCCTGTGTCATGCCTGCCTGGATGCTGCCATGCTCCTGCCTTGATGATAATGGACTGAACCTCTGAACCTGTAAGCCAGCCTCAATTAAATGTTGTCCTTATAAGAGTTGCCTTAGTCATGGTGTCTGTTCACAGCAGTAAAACCCTAAGTAAACACTAAGACATCTAGTATACCCTGACTAATACCCATTATCATTCTCTTTATGTGCCCCATAAGGGATATTAACCCATACCCACCCCTGGGTAGTACTTTGGAGTATTAAGCCTAAGGTTTAGTACAGTAACCCAAACGCAAAACCAAGATTCTGCAGGCACACGCTGTCAAGAGGGAGCTGTTGTTCAAAAATACCCTGTATGTGTTCTCTTATAGATCCAGCTATAGGAGGCAGCACATCCTGGAACTCTGTTGAAGCTCTGAGTCCTAGTTTTTGTGACTTAACCTGGAATTCACATCTTGCTTCTTTTCTCAGAAGGCTGGAAGCAATACACAAAAACCTTCCAAACACAACAGAATAGTTAAAAAAGTAAAGATCAGACATAAGAGTGCAAGATAATCCCTTAGGAACCCCAGGTAAGATGGTGACTGCCCTTGAACACTGGATTTGGCTCTGACTTGATGGCAGCCAAAATGTACACACGTGAGCACACACATTCATACGCACACAAATAAAGATGATGATGATGATGATGATTCAAAAACCAAAGTGACTCTTCCACTAAAACTCCCTGATCTCAGGGAGGAAGCAGAAACAAGCTGAAGCTCACGTGTGAGCACAGCGCATTCCTGGCACCATGCTCCTTCCATCTCTGGTGAACCCTTATCTCAGGGGCATGTGGGTCAGCAGCAGAACCAGCACCCTTCCTAGAGATGCTGACTCGTCCTTCTGCTGGCAATATTGGCTGCAGAAATGGGCTCTTGACAAAAGGTGAGGCTGACATTAAGTTAAATTGCAACTCGGCAGAGAGGTTTTCTGAGACACTGGCTTAATAGGTCCAGACAGATGGTTTGAATTTGGCCATATGGGGCATGGGGAGAGGGTTCCAGGCGGAGGGAGTGATTTATTCGATAAATATTTACAAAGAACCTGCTTGGAGCCAGGCCCTGGTGGTGGGTGCTGAGGACACACAGATGGCCTTGGCCTCTGAAGAGGTCACAGACGAGGGGGACAGGTGCACAGACAATTACCAGTGCTGGGACCAGAATGAGGGCACGCACAGGGCAAGGTGACTGAGATGGACAGAGGCATCTGAGGCTTCTCATCTGTATTCCATGGCTCCTGGGAAAACCCTGCTAAGCCACTTCTCACAGCTCAAGGTGGACTTTTTACATGGGGCAATGACACTCTGGGGCAGGAAGGAGGGTGTGCAGTGTAGAGAGGACAGAGGGAGAGAAGAAGCATCTGTAGGCTGGAGTAGCTGATCAAGCTTGAGGGGGAACAAACAAGACTGGGAGACTGAAGGCCAACCCCTAGGGCTCTGGAGGCCTCTGGCCTCGTTGAGGAATGCAGACTTAAGTCTCTGACAGAGGTTGGCATGGTCAGAGCTTCCCAAGGGGCAGCATGGCCTGAGAAGATTCAGCTAGGCAACTTGAGCCCCATGGATTGCCTGACCCACGGACTGTCTCCTGGAACCCAGGCCTGGCTATTAAGGATGCCTATGTATGACAGAGACCTGCCCTGCTTTCCAGGGCTAATGGCTTCAGCAGTGACTCACTGCCACCTGGGAAATGTGACCTTAACCTCAAAAGCCTTGGGCCACTACGCCAACTGCGAGCAGCGTACAGAGCGGCTGGCGGGCGGGCACTCTACCTCCTTTGCCATCGTACTGTTGGCTTTACGGTGAGCACTCAGAGGCTGGTCAGCCTTGTAAAAATTCCAGCCAGACTGACTTCTCCTCCTCCACCCCCTGCCTTCACCCAGACAGCTGTAGAGGGAGGTAGAAGATAAGAGTCAAAATTCTTTAAAATTCCATGTGTTTGCCTCTTTCAATACCTGTTTCCATAGAAACATTGCGGGTATAAGCCAAGAGTAGTTCCCTCATTCCATCCAAATCCCTGTTTGCCTCTGTGAATACAGAATGGTGAGGCCACAAAATGCGGAGGGAACTTTGAAGCGCCCCTGTGTGCCAAACTGCCTGTTACCTGATTATGCCAGAATGGCCAGAAAAGCACAGAAAAGCACAGTATAGGGAGCTCCTGAGATAGTCAGTGGCTAGGCAGCCTGTGGGGACGGCCTACCTGTGGGGACGGCCTACCTGTGGGGATGGCCTACCTGTGGGGGTGGCCTAACACTTTAGCAAATGTGTACTCCCTGCCACCTCACAGCTCCCATAGGTGGCAGCAGTATGTGAGACAGCTCTCATTGCAACCTGCCTGGGAAGCAAATGGGAGAACATTGTGTGGTGGCCCCGGGTGTTATGACAGTGGCCCCCCGAGGTGCTGTGACAGTGGCCCCCTGTGGCTTGTCTGACCATTTACACTTAGCAAGGTTGAGTGCTTCCCCTGTGGCTCTCCATAACAAAGCTACTTTGGAATGGCCAGGTGGAAGCACGGACTGTGGCCCAATATAGAGGAAAGGGAAAAAGAACCCTTCACCTGGGCCATGGCCACTGTCACATCATTACAGGCTGAGCCAAGCTTCATGGTGAACTCATTACAAACTATTTTCCTCAAACGAAAAGGTAATCTATCTCTCCCTCTCCCTCTCCCTCTCCCTCTCCCTCTCTCTCTCTCTCTCTCTCTCTCTCTCTCTTTCTCTCTCT
>NW_022196900.1:7752930-7775625 GCF_008632895.1 Mastomys coucha
TGTGTGTGTGTGTGTGTGTGTGTGTGTGTGTGTATGTGTGTGTATGTGCGTGCACTGTCACTTCTTGGTTCTCATCTTACTTGCTCTAAAAGCAGCACTTGGCATAGCTTATCAAAACTTCCTTCTTGAAGCATTTTCTCCCTTTGGTTTCCAAGAACTCGTGTGATTTTCCCAAAGGCACAGCCTTCCTTGTACCTGAATCCACTGAACTCACGTGACTTTCTTCCCATGTGCCTCAGGCTTCTCCAGCCAGGCGTCCTTTGCTGTCTCCTGCCTACATCCCTGGATCCTAAGTATACTGTGTCCCTGGGTTCTTCCGTGGTCCCACCTCTATTCCATCCCTGTGCCCTGAGTTGAGGCCTTCACACGGAGCCTTTGATGTCATCTGCTTGTTAACCTCTCTCAGGTCCCTCCTGAACCCCACATCTCTCCCTGAAACCCAGAACTGTATAGTCAACACTCACTGTCATTACTAAAAGTGGCACTTAAAAAAAATGTTATTTTCCTCTCTGCCAAGAATCCAAATCATATTTTACAAGCGCTTTAAACATCCTTGGCAGGTTTATCAACACCTCCTGTATATGAGTTGCAGAAACAAGCAATTTCCCCATCCATGTACAGGCGGAGGAGCGGCTGAGACGTCACAATCTTTCCACCCATGTACAGGCAAAGATGCGGCTGAGACATCACAAGGAGCCTAGATCACGAGCCTGGGACACCTGCCAGCCTCTGCCTCACTCTCGAGATACCTTCCTTCACATTCTCTCTGGGTGGCACGTTTTGACTGTGGACAGCTGTCCCTCTGACCCGCCCACCTCCAGCCACAGACACTTCTCTCCCAGTAGCCTCTTGCCTCTCTGACCACCACTCCCAGCTCTCTTCCCTGCACTCCAAGAAGAGCTTCCTTCTCCATGTTCCTATTCTCTCTGGGGCTTCACCCTTGTCCTCATGATCCCAGACTTAGTGTGCCGACCTTCCACCTGTCCTCTCTCCTGGAGAAATGACTGCCATGTGTGTCTAGTGCCTTGAATCACATCTTCTGGGTTCCTATGCCCAGAAGGCCTCCGACACTCGGGCATTTCAAACATGACCAGAAACGAGACCCTTAGTTCCTTCTCAAGCCATCTTCTTGTCCTGTACCTTGACTCAGTGATGCGGCTGTCACCCAAGCAGAAATCTGGACATGGCCTTGTTGCTATTCTGTCCCCAGCCATTGGACTCAATCAATTATCAAGTCTGGTTTCATATGCGTCCTAAGGCTACACACAGCCACACTTCCTGTGTCCCCATTTGCACAGTCTGGTTTGTGTCACCCCCGATTCACACTTGAATCGCTGCCATTTTGAGCTTCTAGTCTCCACCCGTTCTCACCCTGAAGCCATGGAAAATGTGGCTATGTTACACCTGAGATAAAAATATCCTTGATTTTGAAATTTAAACTCATCTGCTTAGCTCTTGGGGTCCCTTTCCACCTGGGCTCTTGCCTATGTCATCAGCTTCAACTGCAACCAGTAAAGATGGTTCATAGCTTTTCTTTTTAAGTTATAAAGAAAAAAATACCTCTATTTAATATATTGCAATAGAAACCATGGCAAATGTAATAAGTCAAGAAAAGCAAATAATGGAACATAGATTAGAAGGGGGAAAAGTGTATCATGGGCAGCGCTGTTTTTTAGGTAGAATGTCCTAGAGAATCAACGCAAAAACTCTGTGCTAGTGAGCAGCTCTAGCCACTTCAGATGCTCCCATATATGTGCGTGCATGTATGTATACATATGTGTATATGTGTGTATATATATATTCCTTATATACTACATATGAGCACACCAGAATAAAAAACATCATCTTTTACATTGGCAACAGCACAATGATTAGATAGAAATGTATTGGCTCACTTACAACAACTGTATGAAGAACTCTAGAAAACCAATGGGGGAAAAATTGAAGACTTTCTAAAGAAATGGAGCAGCCATATTTCATGGACAGGAAGCTTGAACATCAGTTCATGTCAGTGCCTGCCAACTTCATCTATGGATTTAGTGCCATGTTCAATAAATACAAACTCAGAGAGCTACTTTGCAGACATCAATAACTTGGCTTTAAATTTTATGTGTCGAGGCACAAGAACCAGAAGCTCCAACGCAACACTGAGAATGTGAGCTTAGGCCTGCACAGAAATCTGCCCACAAATGCTTACAGCCGTGTTAGTTATTATTGCAACTAAGATGACTGCCAGGGGTGGGGAGGACAAAGGATCGGTGGCCCAGCTTGATAGCAGAGAACTCATCACTCACAAATAGAAACTGAGTCGTGAACAGATGCGGAGGAGCCTCAAATACACAATACTCTATGTAAAAAGCTGGTGAGAGCAAGCTGCTGACGGGGTGATCCCCGCAGTGTGGCACTGTGAAGAGGGAATGGAGGGCGGTTAAATGTGAGACTCGAGATGTGATCCGTGACTGTGCATGGGACATCGCATATGTGGCAGAGCCCACAGTGGCATCCATTATCCGATTATACACCAGGGCTCCCGTGAGGGAGAGTCTTCCTCACACAAGCACAAAAGTCAGGATGTCAGCTAGAGGGCCACGTGTGGGGCTGGGAGGGTACAGGGAAATACAGTATACTTGTGGGAGTTTTCTGTAAACCTAAAACTGACCTAAGCTACTGATAACGCTGAGAATTCTAAAGTGATGCACCCACACTTCCGGAAAGCAGATAAACCATGTCTGAAAAAGATGAGGCGTGACCTTGCTGGAATCTTCCATGGATGTACCTTCCCAGTGACATCCTTTTACCTCCACCCCAGAGGTAACCACGATCTTGGATTTCAGATAAATGGCCTTCCCTTTCTTTATTTTAAAATGGTGTTGCCACTTTTACGGATCCTTAATGTGTATTGCATAGCTTTCCTCTTTGAACTTGAAGCATGTGGAAAAAATGCTTTGAGTTTCATCTATGCCTAGCTGCTGTTGTGTACCCATACTCGTGTGTGTGTGTGTGTGTGTGAGTGTGTATGTATGTGTGCATGTGTGTGTACTTGTGTATGCATGTGTGTGCGTGTGTGTGTGTATGTATGTGTGCATGTGTGTATGCATGTATGTGTGTGCATGTGTGTGAGTATGTATGTGTGTGTGTGTGTATGAGTATGTGTGTGTGTGTATGTGTTCATGAGGGTCATTCTCCATCTTATTCTGTGGAGCAGAGTTTCTCACTGAACCTGCAGGTAACCAATTCAACTAGCCAGGTTGGTCAACAAACTCCAGGGACTTAGGTCTCTATCCTACCGAGTCTAAGTCTACTTACACTTGGCTTTTATGTGGGTCCCAGGGATCTGAGTTCAAATCTTCATATGCTTGTAAGGCAGTTTCCCCCAAAGCCATTTCCCTAATGCTGTCTGCCTTTGCCCATCTGCATGTGTCTAGCTGCTGCTTGACTGTTCTGTGTGTCGCCGAGGCATGTGGGTGCTTTCAGGTCTAGACTCTCTTAAACATCCATGTGAGAGGTCAACCCTCTGCCCCTCTCCCCAAGGCACTATTCGGTTTTCTCTATATAATGATTATCTTGAGATATCTTTATTGAACTGTGGACCATGTACATGTCAAACTGTTTGCCGAGGCTGGACCAATGTGCCCAGCACTCTGCTGTGCACAGCCTCCTGCAGCACCATGCTCTCTGGCATCTGGTCAGCCTGAAGGGCTCTCTTCCCCAGTGCAGCTGCCTGGACCCCTCCCACCTCCTCCTCAGCTTTCATCTAAGAGGCTTTTCCCAACCCAGGAGGCCAGCTCTGCCCCCACCCAGTGCTCCCCAGGACCTCGAATACCCCAATGCACTGTTCAAGGCGGAACTGCCACAACGTTGTCCGTCTGTCTCCCTGCCGCTAGGATGGTCCCTGAAGGCAGGGCCACACCTCAGTCACTAGGCCTTTCTAGAGTCCAGCTAGTGGATAGATGCTTTGTGTCAGTCTGGGGCGCACAGGGTAGCCAGGGGCTGGATGGTGGGCACAGAGGCCAAAGGCGCAGCCTTCTCGGAGGGGTGTTGTGTGCAGTCTTGAAAGGGAGATGAAGAAGAATTCAGATCCTCGTGGCAGCCTTTCCATTCGTGAGCAGGGGCAGCTGGGCTGAAAGCAGCCTACCCTGCTTGGAAACCAATCTGTCTGCCTCCTTGGGCTGGGTGGCTTTGGGCAAGTCACTGAACCTCTTTCTGTGGATACTATAGTGTTCTCATCTGCCAGGTAGAGAAAATATATGCTCACATCTCAGAGGGCTGTTCCAGGCTTTAAACTAAGTGACTCCATATTTAGAACACATTCAGAAAGCTTCCTGGCATGTGACAGGAGTGACATCAGTATTTACTACATAAAAATGAAGGCCGATCAGGACACTTTCTATGGGGCTGTGGGGTCTTTTATTTCCTCAGGCCCTAAGTGCAGTCTCTGGGGAAGAAGTGCTCACAGGTCATCCCTGGCATTCTCCAGCCTTTGTCCTTTCTCTTTCCTCTTACTAAAGGGCCAGTGCAAGCTGGCTTGTGAGTACAGCCCACTCCCAGGTAGCCTGTGCATACTCTGGGGTCAAGGCTGGAGGTTTTGAGTTCTGTGGAGGATGTCATTAGGTGCTCAGCTGGGCAGATCGGAGCTAGCTCGTCCTGTCCTAGGAGTCTAGAGTTGGCATCGTTCTGAATGAGGAAGATGCTGGAAGGCTGGGGGCAGGGGCGGGGGAGGCAGCTCAGGTCTGATAAGGCCAGGGCACTGAGTGACACAGCTCTGTAATAAATGAGCTTGGTGTTGAAGCTCAAGCCACTTATTTGGTAGAGAAGATTCCAGAAGCAGGCAGGTAGCAACAGAATGAGGCTTCTGGTGGTAACCTAGTGGGTTTTAGAGAGGCCAGAGCAAACTGAGGTTACATGGCTGTGGAGGAAGGGGACAAGGACAGACTACAGAGGCCTTCAATTAACTCCCTTCAGTTCCGAGTTCATTCCTGGCTGACCTGAAAAATCTGCCCCTTCAGTGAGATTTTAGTCACCCTATAGCCTGGATACATTGTTGTATTACCACAGAGCGCTGTACCTGGCAGGGAGTTCAGGAGAAATCTCTGGACAGCTTAGCATCTTCCAGTGGGAACCAGTAGGGACCCTGCTGTGGTTTGATACATCAAAGGACTCTGCTACCATGGCAACAGAAAACACAGGGGAAGCCGCCCCCCCCCAAAAAAAAGAAAAAGAGCAGAAAAAGAGGAATGCCCCAGAAAGAGGTGTGAGAGAAGTCTCAGCAGGTACCAGGGGCAGGGGGCAGGGGCAGGGGCAGAGGCAGGGGCAGGGATGGGGTGGGGGTGGGGCGGAGCAGAGTCAGCCTGGACTTTGCCTGGGACAAGCTAGATGGCCCTGGGCAGCATCTTCTCCCTCCCAGACTCAGTTTTCCTCATCTGTGTTGGCAGCAATAACCTGGCAGGTCTGGGATGCAGCAGAGCCTCTGACAGGAACCGTGCTCAGGACAGGCAGGAGGGCAGAGAGACCCCAATAGGCAAACCATCAGCCAACAGAGGAGGCGGCATGAGTAAGATTTTATTTAGATGTTCCTGGGGACATACTTCCATTCCAGAGTCTGCTGCACAGACTGACTCCAGCCCTGTAGGTTTGTCCTGCCCCGGCCTTAGCTCCAGGACCATCCTCCTCCTGCCACTCTACACAGGGACCAACACAGCCTTCAGGTCTCTGGGACACCCTGGACCTGGTCTTCAATGGCCTTCCCTGGGCTCCTCCATTTTACGTTCTGTGCTCTCTTGCTCTGCTTTCCTGGGCCCCCTGTCTTCCTTGAGTATGTGGGATGGGGTGGGCATTTTCTGGCTCATCCCAATTTGAAGACACATGGCCAGCGATCAAAGCTCTAAGGCAAAGAGCTGTCCAGGTGTTCCAGGGAACAGAGGGTAGGTGGTGGTATGGCCACTCGCCTGCTAGGATACATACATACTGCTGGGTTTTTGCTTCCTCACCAGGAGAACGAAGTAAAGCACAGCTCAGACTTTTCCAGAATCACAGTGAAGATTAGATAACTAATCGTCGATGGGACCAGCTACGATCACCGTCATCATTGCCCAGGGACAACTCTTTCTGATCTCATGGTTCTGAGGGGTGGGGAAGGACACCCGTAGGGCACGGACCATGTTCTTTTGTTAATTGTGCCTGATGAGTAGCCACCAGATGTGTCTCTGAACACTAGAAGAGCTTGCCTGACTGCATGACTTGGTGGCTGTCCCTTTGACTCACGGCACAACTGGTATTGGCCTCTCTGCTGCCATTTCTGTCACTCCTGTGTCTTCCCAGGTTGCATGCAGAATGGTGAGATCTCTGGTCTCTTGCCTAAATGACATTCTGATTGCACGATTCCTCACTGGACTGAATAAAACCTCAGTCTGTCTCCACCTAAATGTGGCTGGGCATCTTATTTGCTTGAATGACATAAACCTCTGTCCCCAGCTCATAGAACCTCCACTTCTGGTTTAGTTTAAGAATAGACATGACATCCTGTGAATAAAGATTCCCCTGATAATGGAGCAAGGGGACTGGTGACTCTCAGGATCTTCTGGAATTTGCTACTCTGACATGACAGTAAATACTACCTGCCAGCCAGCACCTCACAAAGCCAAGCCCACTTGTGTGAGGAGAGAGAGAACAGACACCAGGAGATTCAGACTCCCTAAACTGAAGTACCCAACAAAGGCCAGTGCAAGGATTTGTACAAGACGGTTAAAACCTACACGAACACAGAGTGATACAGGGTCTCCATATATATATAGCCCAAGATGGTCTTGACCTTGGATCTCCCTGCCTTCACCTCTGTTGTGTTTAGATTACAAACTTGGACCACCATGCCTGGTTCACAGTGTATACATCGCAGGACTTTTCTGTAAGGTTCTTTATGTTAACAACAAATGCCCAGTATAAAATGTATGGTACGAAATCCATTCCTCGTTGCCTTGAACATCATACAGTCCGACCTCTTAGTGCATGTTCCCTGCTTCAAAGGTGGGACACGGGCAGTGCAATTTCTCACTCAGATGAGCAGGTACATTGGCGCTTCCCCGGTTATGACAGTATCCTCCTTCAAGGAGTCCGACCTTCTCCCTTAATCTGGCATTTCTTTTTTTTGTTTGTTTTTGTTTTATTTCAAGACAGGGTTTCTCTGTATAGCCCTGGCTGTCCTGGACTCACTCTGTAGACCAGGCTGGCCTCGAACTCAGAAATCCACCTGCCTCTGCCTCCCAAGTGCTGGGATTAAAGGCGTGCACCACCATGCCCGGCTAATCTGGCATTTCTTAATACGATATGTTGGTCCATGGTACCTTCTATTTGCCCTTCCTGAAATAACCTATGTCTCAAGCAGAAGAAAGGGGAGTTAAGGAGGAAGCTGTGTGGCGTCCCTGTGGTGCCGCCCCGCCTCCCCCTGCCTTAGCCTCTCACCTCCATGCTGTACCTCTCCACTGTCCTCCGCAGGGGGTCCACAGCCTGCCAACAGATCAGGATGCACAGGTCGATCAACAGCATGCCCCCCACAATCACGAGCAGCTTCTGGTCTTTGATGATCTGCAGAGGGAAAGAGCCAAGGGGGGCAGACATGAACGAACTGCTCAGACAGGGCGAGCCATGCTCATTTCTTTGCTTGGCTTCCCCGAGCATGGTCCAACCAGCACCAACACACACATTTGGACTTGTTGGAATCTGGCCACATTGATATAGTTTCCGCTTAATGGTGGTTTTCACCTTCCATGTCTTCAGTGTCTACTGTCTGATGACCCCTCCCACTTCTCCTCCTTTCTTCCCCCTCTTCCATCCCCCCTCCCCCTCCCCCCTTCTCCCTTCCTTCTTCTCCAGGCATGCTCTCCTGTATCCTAAGCTGGCTTCCACCTCCCTATGTTGCCAGGAGTGAGACTGAACTTCTGATCTTCCTGGCTCTACGTTACATCTGCTAATAGGGAGGGACCTGGGGACAAAGCTAGGCAGTGACAAGCCTCACCTGGATTTCTCACACAGAGTTGATTTCCCCCACCCCCAGCCACCACATAAATAAAAGTTAACATGGTGAAGTCCACCTGGCAAAGACTGATGGGAAAATAAACAAAGCTGAGACACAAGCTCGAGAAACATCGCCAGTCCTGACTTCTGAAGGTTAAGGCCATTTGTAAAGGAGGAAATAGTAACTCAGAGGCTTCAGTGTAGCTCCATACAAACAGGCAGACAGCACATGCTGCTGACCAAATCCACAAGAATAGCTTCTCCTGGGGGTGGAAAGCCAGGCACCTCACCCCCAATGTAGAGCTTCTGAGAAGCATCTAGTGACTACTGAGGCT
Source organism: Mastomys coucha (assembly GCF_008632895.1). Classification (NCBI taxonomy): domain Eukaryota; kingdom Metazoa; phylum Chordata; class Mammalia; order Rodentia; family Muridae; genus Mastomys; species Mastomys coucha. The sequence goes on from NW_022196900.1 coordinate 7,761,273, forward strand.
TTGTGGGAACATTAACCTTTGCCCTCTGGAGAGCCAGGCGACTCCCTACCAGGCAGGCTTGAGCCTGGTGTTCAGGACAGGCAAGAAGGGGCCTTTGCTCTCCACTCTGGAAGTAGGGGCATTTGCGGGGCATTTGCCTTCCAGGGTTCTCCTGACTTTCCTACTAGTGTGAGTCCAAGCAGATTCCCAGGATTCCATGCCCCTGGTATGCCTTGTGTGAGTTCAGCGACCTTAGAAGACCTCTGATCTGTGCAGTAGGGCAAACTCTTTCCCTAAAAGGTTCAAGGAAGAAGTTGGAGATGACACTGAGCAGTGGGTCCTGTATGGATTCTGGCTCCCTTTTTTGTTGCTTGTGTAATGACAGCCAGAGGGGACAGAGAGGGAGGAAGGGGGCTCATGTTTCATTCTCTGAAGGTGGCATAAAGGAATGAACAAAGACCTCCTTCTAACCTGAGGTATCACCAAATGCTTAACTTTGCGGAGCTTCAGTTTTCTCCTTGATAAAGGGGGTCCACAGATCCCCAAGTGACACAGTTGGTATTAGAATCAAATGAGATGAAGTGTGGAAAGCACCCAGTGTGGGATCAGGGTTTGAGTGTTAGTGATGGTGTTTGTGTGTAGGACAGTGACACCTAGGGGGAAAGTGTGATATTACAGCTCAGATCTATTAGCTCTACCAATCCATGGTGGGAAGGCCCTGAGAATAAAAGAGGACGTTTATAATTCCTTTTTGGAAATATGTATTGAGTGCTAACATGTAGTCGGCCTCTGTCTTAGGCACAGGGAATACAGCAGTGAACACAGAACTCCATCTTGGGGGAGCACTCATGAGAGTGGGGAGGACTAATAGTGAAAGATGGAGCAGATGTTACAAAGAAAAGTGACTTAAAACGATCCAGAGAGGCTAGGGAGATGGCTCAGTGGTGAAGAGCACTGACTGCTCTTCCAGAGGTCCTGAGTTCATTTCCCAGCAACCACGTGATGGCTCACAACCATCTGTAATGAGATCTGATGCCCACTTCTGGTGTGTCTGGTGTGTCAGTGGACTCATATACAATAAATAAATAAATAAGTAAGTAAGTAAATAAATAATCTTTTTTAAAAATCCCAAGAAAGGAAAATGGGGTGGAGGCAGAAATATGCCATCCTGGCTACATGCTGAGCCCTCAGAATACCTCTCAGTGCTCACTCACCCGCTTCTCTCGTCTTTCCTCTTTAGATTTCTCTCAGAAGCTGCCCCAACGCTCTGGCTTCTGTCAGCCCTCGTGATATCATCACCTGCTGCCTTGTCTGACCTAGTGGCTCACAGTGCCGCACTCCTTTTGAATGGCATCAGGGCACCAGCCATGACCAAGTATGTGGTTCTAGAATCATGTCTAAGCCTGACATGAACTATTTGTGATCTTGGCTATGTCCCCTGCCCCTCTGAGCTGCTTCCCTCATCTATGACATGGGCCAATAAGCATGCAATTCACGATACATGTGCCAAGTCCGGCTCACAGGAACTGCCCAGTAGAGGCAGAAGCCGACTCTCTTTTGAAAGGCTGCTTCTCACTGCTGTCCTGTGCAGGAGCTAGAAACCCCTGCAGTTCACTTACCCCTTGTTTCTGTGGGTAAATGCTTTACAGAATTTAATCACACCCTATCCATGTGCACATCTGTTCCCCGCTGATTTCATTTATCAAGCAGAGACGAGTCCCTACAAACGAGACAGCAGGGCCCACAACATCGAAGCCTCTACTACCTTGTTCTTTACAAAAGAAACTTGGTTGACCACTGGTTTCACAAAACAAAACAAAACTAAACAAAACACCCTTCAAATTTACATTTTTTGAGACAAAGTCTTGTTCTGTAGTTAGAGTGGTCTTGGACGTGAGATTCTACACGCTCAGCCACTTAGCACCGACACACATGTGCCACCACAGCAGCCTAGACTTTAGAGTTTTGAGTGGTCCTGACTGATTTACTCCAAAAGGGCCCCTCCAGGAAGAACAGTATGGAGGGGTCCCGGGTTCCCTCACACTGCGCTTCTACCCTGACGCCTCTCACATCCGAACTGTCCAGGCAGCTGCTTGAAGCCCTCGCTGGCAGCTCCTCCTCCGGTGAACCAGGTGCCCGTCTGCAGAATCACCTTAGATGCTTTGTTGCTCTTGTTATTTTGTTGGGGACAGAGCTAAGACCTCTTCATCCTCAGAAAATATCTGCCCCAGAGCAGAGGGTCCTTTCCCTGAGTGACTGCTCTCTCTCCACACTTCATCTTGCTTAGTGAGAAGCCGAAGGAAGGCTATTATATACTTTTCTCAATTTAAGACTTTATGATTGGTCTTTAGAAAATAGTAACATGCTATAAAAACCCCAGATTTGGAACATGATGTCATCGTGTGTCGATGCTCTCTTTAATAGGCTTCCTTCCTGTGATGATAGGGTCATGTGAGGTGAAACCTGTATGCATGTTTGGGGAGGGCCCACCACCCTGGATGGAGGCGGGGAGGGAAGCTCAGAGAGAAAGGTAGGTACAGGAAGACTGTAATGAAAAAGGCACAGTATTGGATTTTCATGTTTATGAAATTCTAGTGTACGTGTTGTTAGAAGAAAATTAAGGGGTCTTCAAAACAGAATCCAGACTCAACAGAAGCCTAATAAAATGAGCCAATTATACAAAACACACTGTGTGATTCAATTTATGTGAGATTGCTCCATGTCATACTCAGAGAGAGGCACGGTATAAGGTGGTCCCTGGTGACAGAAAGGAACCGGGGCTGGTGGTGAATGGATGTGGGGTTGTGGCTTGCATTTGAAGGTGGATGGTGATGAAGACCAATCAATGAAACAAAGGTGCCATGCATGCAACTGGGGACAAGGACCGGGCCCTGGTTCTGTTGTGGAAAGGGTTAAGGATGATGAAGAGCACTTTGGTGTGACATCCTCAGAGGGGTTGCTCTGGGTTTGTTTCTGTCTCCTGGAGCAGGCAGAGGAGGGTAAGGTAGAGAGGAGAAACACTTCTCCCAGTGGTGGATCAAGCATGCAGTGGGGAGCCAGATCACGTTAAAGGGCAGGCAGCCTTGGCTTCAATGAGTTTTGTTTTCTTTCCCCCACAGGTTGGGTTTTTACATGAGCAAGGTCTGTCTTGTTGAATTAATTTTTTTTTTTTTTTGGTTTGTTTGTTTTTGAGACAAGGTCTCACTCTTTAGCCTGGGTTGCACTTGAGCTCAATATTTAGCCCAGATTGGCTTAGTCACATGGCGATGGTCCTGCCTCAGCACTCCAAGTGTTAGGATTACAGGCATGAGCCACAACGCCCTGAGTTTTACTGGCTTTTGAAATTGTGGCAGTGTTCATGGAGTTGATCATTTTTAGCTGTTTTCAAGTGGACAGGCTAACCTTGCTAACCTGATGACTGGTGGCCCTTACGTCATCGGTCTCCTCCCCACAGGAAAAACTATCTTCACTCCTGTCCCTTTCCTGTCTGTGACTCTTGACACCCTTGATGTCACTTTCCCCACTGCTTTTCCCAAAGTTGTCCTCCAGGTCTCCAAGGACACAATTACTGTGTGCTCTTCCTTTGTCTAACTCCATCCTCCCAAGAGCCCTGTGTTTCAGCCACGGTTCCTGACATCATCACCATTTTCTAAAAAGTAGGAAAAAAAAGTAACAGAAAAATGAAAAAAAAAAAGTAAAAGTACTCCCTCCAAAATTAAAAAAAAGAATAAGAAAAATGTGATGAGGGAGGGCCCCGGGTGTCCTGGGCCCCTTCTCTGGCCTGTGCCGTCTCCATCCACCACAGGCTGCTCAGTTTTCACTCGGTGGAGTGCATCCTGCTTTTGGCTCTGGCTGTCTGCAGTACCTCGGATGCAACCTGAACTTGTGGTCTCTGGAGATGACATCCCGTACTCATCCCTCGGGATGTACACCCCTAACTCTGATCTTTTCCCCCAGACATGTTCAGGGGGCTGCTGTTGGTTGGTATGTTCTTGTTCTGCAGGTATGTAAGGGAACATGGTGGCCAGCTCTTGACTGTGGGTGACCATGTGGACAACCCACAGAGTAGCACATAGAATGAAAGCTGTGGTAGATTAGCTCAAAGTAGAGCTGTGGAGCAGGATGGTCTGTGCAAACACCCCTCAGCTCTAGACAGGGCTGATGTAAGCATGGGAGCCTGAGACCTATGCCAGCACTCTGCTTCCGTAGGGCTGGCTGGGTCCAAGAGCCTGCATAGCTGAGGCTCTCAGGCAAGCATAGCCTGTGCTGGACAGCCCCAAGACAGGTTGGAGGGCTTTTGCTCTGGCTGTAGATCAGCACAGTGGTCCTTCGTTTGTGCTGCTACACTCACAGATTCCACCAACCAAAGCAGGTCACCAGTCAGCCGGCCTGTGGTGCTTGCATTTGTACCGAGAATATACAAACCATCTTCTCATAATGACTTAAACAATACACTGTAACAACTGCTTAACAGCATTTGCATTGCATTAGGCATTGTAAACAGTCTAGAGATGATTTAAGGTGTGTAAGAGGATGGATTGGGTAACTGATGAGACCTGGTTGTTTTGGTGATGTGTGGTGCATGTGTGTGTGTGTGTGTGTGTGTGTGTGTGTGGTGTGGTGTGTGTGTGTGTGGTGTGGTGTGTGTGTGTGTGTGTGTGTGTGTGTGTGTGTGCATGTGTATGTGATTCTGAACCCAGTGCCCGGAGGAAGCTGAGAGACAGCTGTATCACTTGGGAAGGTCTAGAAACCATTGATGCTCAGCTCAGCAAACTGGGATGGATGACTTCTTAGTGTTCAGAAATCTCCCACTGGACTGGAACCCATAGCCAGGACCAGAAAGAGCTGGGGTGGCCAGGCCACTTCCATCTCATAGAGGGGAACTGTCAAATATACTGTGGGGACAGAGGGATGGAGAAGCACAGGGAAGGGTGTGTGTCCCTCTCTCTGAGGGCACTCTGCACCTGTCCGAAGTAGCCTGGTGTCTGACAGATGGGGGTCGGGAGTAGCAGGACCCAGGCCTATCTAGTTAGGGTGGGGACTCTGACAGTGGGGGTGAGGCTCTGAGGATGAAGGGTGCCATAGGTTCCAGGCAGGAGAAGGGGTGGCAACTTAGGTGACAATGTCTATTTAATTCTGCCTGGCCTGCAAGCCCAATGCAGGACTGCAACAGGACTTTAGGAGACAGAATGGAAACTCCTCAATGGCCAGATGCTCAGACTCATGCTTGGTCAATGTCATGGTGACTCACAACATGGATAAACGCTCTCTACCTGCCTGAAGGCAGAGCCTCTGTCCTCTAATGCACTCTTCGAAAGTTCCTTCATTAAGTTTCTCAGCCCTGCTGCCCTCCCCTCTTTCAGAGGGGCCCCTGTTATTCATAAGTTGCAGTTTTGATTTCCTAATGTCACTCTGACTTCCCCTCCAGCCTCTTCTTTCACCTTAATTTTGTGGACCCCAAATCCTGGCTGTGCCAAGCCTTTCAGCTTCTAGACCACCCACTTCCTTCTGTCACTGTCAGATTCAGCACATGCCTCACCTTTGAGATAGGTACACAGTCTCCATCCTTTTTGCTTGATAACTTCCACTTATCCCCAGGTCCCAGCACAGGTTGCACTTCTTATAGCAAGCCTCCCCTGAGCATCTTGTGCTCCAGAAAACCCTACATCCTACATGTCCCTAAACATCTCCTGTCTCAATGGGCTGTCAAGGTTTTGTGACCTGAGTCCTTGGGAAGCTGAGTCACAGGGGTTGGGGGCTGGGTTTCCCTCGAATCTCTACCAAGTTGCTCAATACCAGCACATAGTAGGCGCACAATGCCTATATGTAAGAAATATGTAATGTTATATGTAAGAAAATCCGAGCGAACACAGTTACCCAAAGCCGAGAGGCTCTAATTACCTTCTTCTTCATTTTCACATTTTTGAAGATGGCATGGACCCTCCAGGTCTTTGCAAACATGGCCCCAAAGGCGGTCGTGTAGCCCACGGTGAGAATCCAGGTCCGGACCTAGAAGCCAGGACAGCACAGAGGAGTTAACATCTCCCAAGTGACTGACCACCCGGCAAGTGGAACCTAAGTGCAGGGGACAGACACTCTGCTGTGTGTTTTGGGGAGTCAGATTCTGATTCTACAGACAGCTAGTGCCACTTGTCACTCATGGGTCCTGGGTACTAGGTGTAGGGGACAATAAGCTTCAAATTCTGCCTCCAACAGGCCCCTGGCTCAAAGCAGGCTGCCCACCCAGCAAGACACAGACATCTCTGCATGGTTGAGCAATCTCTAGGAAGGTAGGAGACCGATGCCCTCCCTTCTGGTCCCTCCCATCCCATTCTCTTCCCTCCCCTTGTGTGGGTATAAGTTTCATGCTTTGACTGACTTTGGGGCCCTGTTCAGGACTAAGGTCCTGCCTGGCTCTTGCCTGCTCCCCACACCTGAAGTGTACCTTGGTGACCAGCCCTGGCTGCTGACTGGTAGGAACAGCCAGTCTAAAGGAGCCCTGGGTTTCTGGTGGTTGAGAAAGGATGGCTGATAGCTACCCTGGGGCCTCCAGGATGCTCACTTTCTGCCAGGACTATAATGACAGTGAGATACTCCCTTCACTAGCTGGCCTGGATGCCTACAATACGGGAGCCTTGGCCTCAGAGTACAGCTCCAGTCCTAAGTGATGCGCTGTGCCTGCCCCGACCCTTCCCGCACTGTGGCTCACAGGGGTCCCAGTCCACTCTGTTTGTGAAGATAAAAACTGGCTGAGAAAGTGGCATGGCTGATCCCTAAACCAGAGACTGCAGCAGCAGGCTAGCCACTGTTGAGAGATGCACGTGACACGTGAGGGGTGACACAGCCCAGGGAACTCAGTTTTCTGTTTCCTTCCATATACTCAAAAATCCAACAGGCAATGAATGACAGTGGGTTTTTTTTTGGGGGGGGGATGGCCACACTATCACCTACATTATAGTGTGTATATGTAATACCCATGTTATAATCCAAGGATGCTGAGAAAAGTGGAGCACATGGAGAGAGGTGGAGCGGATCCCTGGGGACTGATATCTGAGTTTCTCCCATGACTTGGAGCATCCACCGTCCTCTGTTTCAGTCACTGGGACCTCACACAGCAATCACTCAGCCAGACACTAGTTGGCTCATCTATCTGTTCACTCAGCATGGATCATGAGGCCAGAGACAGTCTGGACAATGCAAACCACCATCACTAACCAGGACAACTCAGGAGCTGTTAAATGAGGAAATCACTTTATACGAGGAGATTGAGGCCCATAGCGCTTGCACATTTCAGAACTCCAGTTCAGTGTCCTGAGCCTGACAACATCTGTCTCCTCTCCAGAGAGTCTGCTTAACTCAAAGCAGCTTCATCTACACTCGGGAGCTGGCCCACTAGCCAGCGTATACTCTGCTGCGGGGTCTCTGTAACACTCTGAATTTGCACTGTCCCCACAGGCTTCATGTCCCCACATGCTGGTGCTGTTTGGGGAGGTTGTAGACACCTTAGGAGGCAGGGGCTTGATGGAGGCAGTGGGTCCCTAGGGGCTGGACTTGGTCCCTGATTCTTTGTCTCTGCTTCCTGCACACCACGTGGATGAACCACTCTCTTGGGTCACACACTCATTACTATGATGGACTGAAGCTCCTGGGACTGTTGGCGCAAAGACATTTCCCATCTTTTAAGCTGTTTGTCCAGCTACTTCATCACCACAGAGATAAAAGTGTAACGCACTGTGGTGGTTCATCTCAATTATCAACTTGATGGGAGTTACAGTCACCATGGGGACAAGCCATGGGGACAAACCTAGGCTCATCTGAGAAGCTTTCTGGTGAGGTTTGTACCCTCAAACTGTGAGCCAAAATAAACCATTTCTTCCTGTGCCTCTTTTGTCAGGTAATAGCCATGGCGAGGAGAACCCTCACAGCCTCTATATGCTTTAAAGAGAATATGTCCACAAGGAGACCAGCTCCTAGGGTTTTTTGATCACACACTATTAGAAAGTGACTTTCAGCTGTAAACATACACGGGTACTTTTACAAAGGATGGGAAAGACGAAATAGTGCCGTTCTTTTTCTCCAAATAGTTCCTCATTCTGTGGTCCTATTTGGAGGCCACATGTCACGGCCCTGAACCCGGCTTATTCACAGTCCCTTGACCCACGCTCTCTTTACAACCATCATTACCAGGCCGCTTGTCTCTTTGGAGAGAGCCAATTTCATTAAGATTCAATAACATAAATTAAGTGAGTTAAAACTCGATGAGAGAAATTTAATCTGGCGTCTGGAAGCTGAAATGTGTTGCGGTGAACTAACTGAAAGCAAAGAAGGCTATGGGCGCCTGGATAGAATGCTTCACAGATGCTCGATCTCTGGAGAGGCTAGCCCTGGCTGGTGTCTGTGAACTGGGACTTGGGGAAGATTCCTGCCTTTCCTCTTCCTGTTGTAGGGTTTCATTAGGCCTAAGCAATTTGTGCAAAAAGTGTGATTTGTGCTATACACATGATTCCAGGCAGCTGTGTTCTGCCTAGAACGTGGGTGTGTTGCAGACCTAATATGTATGTGGCTCAGCCTTGGGTGTCCCGTGGGCTCTCCTGGTGTGTCTCAGGCACTGGCTGTCCTATGTCCCTGGGGAAGGCTTTGGATGCTCACAACAGGCTTTCCCTGGATGTCTGTCCCTTCATGAGCCTATGCCTCGGCCGTGTTATAATTGATCAGAACCATGACTATGACTGGATGTCCAGGCCTGGGAATCCCAGTGAGTCACTGAGGCTGGGCCGTCACCGCTGAATGTCATTGCCTGACCAGTAGCCTGACCAGCAGCAGAATGGAGCAGTGGGAAAGGACAGAAGAGCCCCAGCCAAGCCTCCACAGGCTGGCTCACCCTAGGTCATCCCTCCCTGAGTGACTCTGCCAGAGGGGAGGCCCGTTTCTTTGATCTGCCAGATTGGGTGAGACGGAAGCTGCCACGCTGGCGCTTCCTCTGCCCACCTAAGGCTGTTGCTGGGTGACAGCTTGACTCCCAGACCACCTTCCTCTGGGCTCTAAAGCTACACATGCTGCTTCCACGGGAAGCCTCGGTGACAAGTAGATGCTCCATAAACCCCTCGGTTCCATAGCTAGGCTGAGTCTATGGCTCTTCCCTACGCTGTCATTTCATCAGATGCAGGAGGCTTGCTGCCTGCCACTCAAGTTAGAGACCTGAGAACGACACCAACCCCTTCTTGCCCTCACTCTCTCGTTTAATCTCCAGGCATGACCCACACGGTGACAGTCCTCAGCTACCTCAAAGCGAAACCCCGTAGAGCTAAACTAGCAAGCAAGCAAACCCCACTTCTGGCCCTTAAGCAAAACTATCTCGCTGATTTCTATTAGACTTGAATTTACTCGAAGGCCAAGCGGGAGTTTTAGTTAGAGTTAGAAAAGCCCAGCATTTCTGGTAGGGCCACAAGAAGGTTCCCCTGCCCTACCTTTGTCCAGCTGCTTCCCGTGATGGAGACATAATCCCTTGTAAGCACAGACGGAAGCTAAAAGCACCCACAGGACTCAACCCTGCATACTGGGACAGGGCTCCGAGGGAGGAGAGACATGAGCATATCTCACTCTGGAGCTCTACTCTTCCGTAGCTGATATTTCCTGAGATGCCTGGTCTCTAGGAGACTGTATGGGCTGGGGAGGGGCAGCCTCACCGACACCTGTGGCCTGGTAAGTGGAGTTCTGCAGACGTTTACCAGGGTCTGTTCATGGCATGTGCGTGTCTGTGTGCATGCATTGCTTCAATCGAGGCAGTGGATAAGGCTTCTCCTGCCTCAGGCACGGAGCTGCACGCTAAGCCTGGCTCCTCTGAGTGCCCACTGAGCAGCCCTTGGCTGCATTGGCTTTTAATAGGAGTCTAACAACGGAGGACTCCTGCCTAGAGCATCCACACAGGTCCCTGCTGTTACTCTTACTGCCCCAGGCCCTCCACACTGCAGGTGGCAGAGCCTCAGAGCAACTTGGTTTGTCTCCAGCCCAGTTCTAGCAGAGCAAGGGCATTGCAGGTCGCCGTTGCCATGGAAACACCTGCATCACAACTACCAGCACCCACCCCAGGTTCCCAGCTCCTCAGCTGTTCACTCCACCTCTTTGGTATCCTTCTAGAAGTGACCACCATTATCCTAACAGTCCATCATTCATTCATAAGTGATCCACCCATTCATTCATTCATTCATTCAAAAGCATCCATTGAAACTTACTATGAAGCAGGGACTCAGAGCTTCAATAGACGGTCTATTTAACCCTTGCAACCCTAGTATAGCCCCATTTTTACAGAAGAGTGAATGAACTATAAAGTTCAGAGACGTTAGTAGCTGAGGCAAAGTCACACAGCTAGGGAGTCATGTTGTGGGGTTTTGGATGCAGACACCTGCCAATGGCCACTTTGGTAAAATATTCTGTGGACATGTTAGAAATGAAGAAAATCATACAAGTATATGCCATAAAGGGTAGATTTTTGTGTGGTATCTTGATTTTTTTTTTTAAACACAATCCAAATGGGCAAATGTTTGGTTGGGACACTTGTCTGGCAGACAGAATGCAGTTGGCCTGTTGACCTGTTTTTTTCTGGGTAAAAGCCAGTTGACTGCTCAGTGGCTCTGGAAGCCTGACTGAGTTTGGACCCCTACAGCGTCCTCTGACCTCCACCGGCATGCCTTCACATATATGCAACTCCCTTCCTGTAATAAATAAATGTTCTAAATTTAAAAAAAAAAAAACACTAAAAGGTTTTTGTTCGTTCATTTGTTTGTTTAAAGAGAAGACGACTCAGAGCAGGCATCCTTGTAATCTGGTGTTTGGAGCCTTACCCTAGCTAAGCACTGCTGGGCAGGCTCTAGTCTTGCGGTCAGGGGAGGGGAAGGGTAATAGTCCTGGTGGCCTGCCTCAGGGTTGGAAGGAGGGGCTAGGCCTGGGTAAAGGAAGCATTGCTGGTGTTGAATTCCTGGTGGAGTGGACTTGAGGAGGGTTGCACAGAGCTGCTGGCTTGCTTACACCCCCAGCAGTGCTGCTGAGGCAGGGGCATGGCAGGTCCTGTGGGGCTTGTTGTCCACAAGCCTCTGGGTCCTCTCCGTGCATCTCTCGCTGTGGATTCCCTGATTTCCCGTGTCCTGGCTGAGGTTCCTGCCTAGTCTTCCTGGGACTGCCAGAGTAATTTCTCTTGTCACCTGTCTGGCTCCCATCCCAGCTGCCAGGGCTGAGGTTCCTGAGCCAGGTGGACCTGTCATCTGTGAGCCAGTGCTCCCTTCCCCCAACACCAGGGCTCCGCCCACACCCAGCATCCTTCCCAGCGACTCTGTGCCCACAGGGCCGTGTTGCTATGGTGACTCTGCTTCTGACAGTGTCCAGGGAGACGGCACCATGGAGCTGGAGCTACTTGCAGGACTTGCCGAAGCTGGCACTGGAGACTGGGAAGGTTCCAGAAAGGATCAAGGGTGGGGGATGGGACTGAGCGTGGATGCTTCCCCAAGCAGCAGCATCTGTGTGTGTACATGCATGCTCATGTGTGTGGACTCTAATGGCCTTCCTTTCCTAGCAGAGGCCTGGTTCCCCAGGGCAGCCCAATGCTGAGGTGCTGTCACAGTCAGCCATATTAAAATCTGCAGGGTAGCCAGCCGAGGGTCATGTGTGGGGAGACAGAAGAGAGTGACACTGTAAACCAGTGAGCTGTTCACGATGGAGGCTGACTTCGGTGCCTACTTCATCTCCTGGCTTTGAGGGTGTTGCTGATCTGGAGGCCAGGTTGTAACCAGCATGGTAGAAAGGAAGATATTCTAAGGAGATAGCCATGTCTGTTAGTCTATCAAACTATTGGAACAATGGACCCCAGGAAATGAGAATTTCCCAGGAATCTCTTGCAGGAAGAATGGAAAGTCCTTGGCCAGAGAATGTGTCTCCTGGACAGAGATTTGCCCAGTCCTAAGAACTTAGACCTCCTCACAGGATGACGTGGTGGTGGGTCAGTGGCTGGAGGGGCTGCGCCTCCATTAGGACCGCTGGCATGTGCCACGCTCTTGGTTTTTCAAGACAAAGTTTCTCTGTGTAGCTCTGGCTGTCCTGAAACTTGCTTTGTAGAGCAGGCTGGCCTCCAGTTCACAGCAATCCACCTGCCTCTGCCTCCCAAGTGCTGGGATTAAAGGCGTGGGGCAACACCACCGCCTGGACTGTATTTAACCTATTAAAGGAAAGTTTGTTTGTTTGTTTATTTATTTGTTTTTGTTTATATGTGTGTGTCTGCATGTCTGCATGCGTGCTGCAAGTATGCAGTGCCCACCGAGGCCTGGGAAAGGCCACTGGATCTTCTGAAACAGGTGGGTGTAAGCTGCCAGTGTGGGAATTGAGAATCAAACTCAGGAGCTCTCTGCAAGAGCACCACTTTTAACAGCTGTACTGTCACTCCAGCCCCTCCCGCCACATCAATCCTCCCTCAGGACTCTGAAGATGGGCTTGCACCTGTCACTGGCTCTTTATGCCCCTCTTTCTAATGTGGCCACATTGACTAAATTCCTGTCTCCTGGTTTTTTACCATTTGGCTGTTTTAACTGGGTTCTTGAGGACAGGTGGCTGAACTTGACTTTTGGGGTTGTAGACTGTGACCCCAGGTTTGATAACAAAGGTGATACATTGTGATGTTTTCCTCTCCTCTCCCATGATATCATTCCACTATCTCACACATCTGCACATACACATAACCCACATCTCTCCCTACCCTGCGAGAGAGGGCTGTTATGCCCATTTTACAGAGGAAAGAAGCAAGGCTGAGTTTCAAGCTTTGAGCTCAGGATAGTCTTGGCCCCTATTCTCCTTTCTGCATCCTGTGTCCTGCTCCCTGCTTTCTCCGGGTGTGTGCGGGATGCCACGGAGGGTAGCCAGCAAGACCAGAGATAGAACAAAGCCCATCTATTGACACCAGTAGGACTCAGCAAAGAGGCTTCTTTCCAATAGCAGGTGGCAGGGGACTTCTCATGCTCCTTTGGTATTTGGGTTCTGCTGTCAAGAAGATACAGTCCCTCTTCTTGAGCGACAGAGGGAATTATTCTGGAAGTGAGCCCAGTCATACATTCAGGCTGAACCGGGTCAATCCAGAGGAGGTTGTTTCTCCTGCAGTCACATGTGGGCTCTCTCCCCACGGTTCTCACTACTGATAAAGGAATTCTGGGCAAGAGAACTGCCATTTCCCCAGCCCGGAGCTCAGGCTCAGGTCGATTTGTAAAGCACGCCATGATTTATTCATGCCGCCTCCCCGGGCTTCCCAGGACGACCTTCCTCTCACACAAATGAGCGCGACTCCCAGAATAGAATGTCAGGCTTCATTAAGGAAAAAGCCCCAGTGTGGGGACAGCCTTTTCCTTGCTCCCCAGCTCCCTGGCCTGTCATTGTCATTAGCACTTGGAGAATCCAGGTCAAATTCCAGAAAAGCCCAGCTGGAAGTGCCTTGGAGGGTGGGGTGCAAGGGTGACGTACACGGAGGGCCCACCTCAGAGCAGAGGCTTTCCTGGAGGGCAGCTCTCAGAGTTCTTCTGCACCCCAAGACTTAACTGCCCTGCTGGAGGCATCCTGGTGGCAGTGCCAAGGAGCCAGCAGAGCCACAGGAGGGACTGGGGCAGCCACAGAACCAGGGGTATAGTTCTGCAGTACACTTGGGGGACGGGTCTTTTATCCTGGTGAGATGCCAGCGAGGGGCTGGATTGCTGTGCAGCCTAGAAGTCACCAGGAGAATCCCAGTGCCAGGCTCATTACTGTTATCATGGTTCTTAAAGTTTGCGGAGGGGCTCTGAGCCCTTTGGAGCTGAAGTTGAGAGTGTTTTTGCTCTTTCCCAGGTACTTAGTGAGATGCCTCAGGGCAGCACAGGACCCAGCTCCCCCGCTTGATGCGCTCAGCGTACACTAAGACAATGTCTAGGAAGGGCAAGACACCACTTCTTCAGGAACAGTGGGGATCCGGCACTGCTATTTGGGGCTGCCTCACAGCCCTGGGAATACCTGCGATCCTAAAAAGCTTGATGTGGTGTGTGTGTGTGTGTGTGTGTGTGTGTGTGTGTGTGTGTATGCACATATTTTAGGATCCTCTCTTGTGTACCCTTCACTCCCCATGGCTGAGCAGTGAGTGGGTGATCTGAAGTTTTGGAGCAGTAGGAAGGGCCTGGAAAGGTGGCTTTGTAGAGGGCCCACCTTGCTCTCACACCCCAAGGAAACAGCCACAGGAAGGACTGCTCATCCATCATTCACCAAAACTGATGTTCTGACCCTCCCTCCAGCTATTTGAGGGACACAGCTGGCCCAGTGATTGCCCTGGGGTCAAGGGGTGGGGCAGGGCGGGGTGGGGTGGGTGGATGAGGCTGTA
>NW_022196900.1:7775784-7788846 GCF_008632895.1 Mastomys coucha
CCCCCCCCCCCCCCCCCCCCCCCCGGCACTGGGGAGGTGGAGACAGGAGGATGTCTGGGACTTGCTGGCTAACCTGTTTCACCTGTGCGCGCGCCTGCACATACACATCTGCACACCCTTAAATGCCCACCCCCTCACATGTACACACTCACTTGCACATGCATGTACACACACATGTACATACTTCCTGCACAAATAAGCACACATCTGCACATACATACATCTACCCAATTCACACATACACTCACAGGTACATACCCACCCATGCACACATCTGCACACACATGAGTACACCTCTTACCTTCTATATACACACATGCACAAACCTATGCATCAGTGAACACATACACATTCACATATCTTTCTACACACACACACACACACACACACACACACACTTACAGGAGGAATGATTTCAGGGAAAATACTTCATAACAGATTTCTGTGTTGAGCAGTAATGAAAAAATTGGTTTGAAACCTCCCTGTCAGAGGAAATAAGGCGGCAGCTTTTCTCCAGCTCCAGGTCCCCACACCAAGGCCAGCAGGTCGAGGATGTGTCACCTCACATGCCCCTGTGACTCTGGGTGCGGATGCTTTTGTTCCTGATGGAGGGTCAGTGTCGTCCCCTGCCTGTGAGTATCCAGCATCTCCCTCCCCCAGAACTTTCTAGTTTTGGTCCTTCATCCAGCAGTGGCCTGTCTGTCATAGATTCACCTCAGTGGTCCAGCCACTGTCTTTGCTCACTGCAGTCAGACACTGGCACTTCTGTCCGGGCTGCACGGCTGATCATCCCAGTATGTTTCCACACAGCTGTGTCTGATGACAAGGTCACCAAGAGATCCTTACATCACGCATGGACTGGCATATATGTGAGGGCTTACCGTGCAGAGTGTTTCAAAGGTCTTTTCTGAGACGAAGGATCCATCGAGGCCAAAGAGGAAGATGGATGCATAGGACAGCATCCCGCCCAGGATAATGAGGTTGTTCATGTAGGGGCTTGACATCTTGATCAGCCTGGTGGAAAGAGGCACTAGGTTACACAGTGTCTTCTGAACACGCCAGATGAGCACTGCTGCCAGATGTTTAGGAGTGAGGGAACAGGTCCCTGAGCCAGTCCACTTCCAGGCTGATGCCCACTGCTTCTGAAGAACCCCCAAGACCTGCATATTGTCCCACCTCCTTCCTCAAGGCCTACCCATCACTCCTCCAGGGAGAGGACACTTGCTGCAACAGCTTGAACACCTTCACCTATTGGAATTTTTGGCGTACAGGATTTTGGGTTAGGATCAGGCACACAAGTCTAATTGAATGAGTGTAGTGAGGAGAGTGGTTCCTATACCATGCTCCCCTGTCTGTCTTGGGCACATCACAGAGCCCTGCAGTGAAGTCTCCAGGTTGTTCAGAGACTGCTTGCCAGGTGGTAAGTGAGCACCCCTTGGAGCACTCAGAAAGCCCCCCCCACTGTTCCATGTGCAAAAGGGGATGGGGTAGTGACACCTCTCCCAGTCACAACCCTTACCCCAGGAGCTGGGCAACTGGGCTCCACACCATTTTATTTTCTCTGTCACCAGACCAGTGGAGGCACACCTTTCACTCCCAAACATGCAACTCTCTCACTTCCTCCAGGAATCCTGCTGTGGCCTCCAATTGCCCAGCAAACCAAGTTTGAGCTTGCTGAGCTAAACCTCCCCCCTGAGAGGGCTAGAATTTTTAGCCAACTCAGGGTAGTTGGCTCCTCAGGCACAATGGCTTGGAATGGTTCCTTTTAAAGATTGCAGTAACAGCCAGTTGCTCCCCAAACATTTTACTTGTATTCTGCAATTCTACGAGTGATTCAAGTTTAGGACTGGAGAGCTTCCTGGAGAAGGTGGTTTGTAAAATCGTGGGTAGGAAGAGAAATGGCAGGGAGCTCGAGTTTCCACATTTTTGCAGATTTTTCAATGGCTAAGCCGTCCGAATAAATCATTCTGGTAATTTCTCCAGGAGGCCACGAGGGGGAAGTTAAAGAATTAATCTAGTGAGGCATTTTGCAGCTCTGATCTCCTTAGACGCGCAGGAGGGCTGGGCAGCCCTGGGAAACAACTAGATGTCTGAGCCTTGAGCCAAATGCTACCAGGTGCAACCCTCACTTAGGATTGGTTCCAGTCACTGTGCAAATTGCAAGTGGCTAGGAAGAGACACCAGGTGAATTGCATTTATTCTTCAGGAAATGGGTTTGACCTAAACAATTACTTAAATAAACAAACAAACCCGCAGGGCTCAAAGGCTCCTGGCTCCTCCTTGGCAAGCAGAAAAAGAAGCAAAACCAGAGTAAAACCCATTCCCTGGAACTGCCCTTGTCCGGACCCGCCTGTGGGTCATGTGGTGCAGTTTCAGGGACAATGGCAGGGGCCCCATGTCCCATGGGTGCATGTGAGGCTCCTCCAACCCACGTTTCTAGCTTTGGTCCAATCTCTCCCATGACAAAGCAAGGGCTGGATTCAGTGATTTCCTACGGAAACCGTCCTGGCTACCGACAGCTGAGCACAGTACCTCAGAGTGAGGACTTCCTGAGGAGAGCTGAGGACACTCAAAGGCTGAGATAGAACCAAGGGGGTAAGCTGTGTCACCCATGGACAACAGACCCCTTGGTGACACTGGGATTCGTGGAAAGGGTCAAATGAGATGTGAGGGAGCGGCTTCCTGAACTGACATGGATTGACCCAATGGGGACCTCTGTCACTGGACCTCACTAGGAAAGGACAACTTCCTTTCTACCAGCGCTGCCTAAAGGTGCTAGAAGTGGGCCTGAGAAGCTGGGGACTTGGGGTCTTCTGTGTCGTTGCTCTTGAAGTAACTCAAGGTGATGAGCCTGTCCAGAGCTCTAAGAAGGTCCATGGGCTTGGGTTTACTACTTGTACATGCGTGCGTGTGTGTATGTGTGTGTGTGTGCATGCGTGCATGCGTGTGTGTGTGTGTGTGTGTGTGTGTGTGTGTGTGTGTGTATGTGTGTGCCCTATAGTATCTTAGCAACAGGGCAGCACACTTCAGGAACCCACCCCCAAACATTCACAGTGCTCTTGAAGAACCTGCCATGCTGTCACCCCATTGGTGAAGCCAGGGGCTGGTCCATCTGAAAAGCACTCTCCCGGCATAGGGCAGGGCTGCTTACTTTTGATTCCGGTTCTTGATGTTGAAGAAGAGGAAGGCGCTGGCCATGATCATGCCCAGGATGGTGAGAGCTGACAGGATGCTATACAGTGGAAGTGAGATCTTCCGAAGCTGCTCCAGAATAATAGTCTTGTCCTTGGGTGGCTCCGACCCTGCAAGGTCAAGGAGAAACCATTAAACCCTGTTATTCTCTAAGGACATTCTGCCTCTGTGTCCTTAATATCCGGCCAAATACAGCACATGTACCCCGCGTCAGGCTCCTCTACCCACTGGGTGAGAGGATCTAGTAGCTGGCCAGTCTGCTCAGCAGGAGCCCGAGCCAGGACTTATTTCTTTCTCTAAATAGAATCAATAAGGGATCTGTGATGCATTTAACAGCCATTAGAAGACTAGAATTTGATTTGGTCTAATTACGCTGTTGAAAAACCATCACCATTTATCCCCAAAGGTAACCATGGCTGGGAAAGCAGAGGCACCGCTGGGTGCTACTGGGTGGGGTGGCAGAGAAGAACTTGGCATGGGTCTCAAGGACTCTGCTTCTACCTGAACATGATAAATGATCTTGCTCACCAGGGCAGACACCCCGCCTGTCAATTCTAGGGTGACAGATATGTGCTCTGGCTGCAGATTCTCATCCTCAAGGTCATTATCACAAAAGCTCTTTGGTTTTCTGTTTCCTAAGACTGGGTAACTGTGGGAGGTGGAAGCTACCTCCCCTTCACACAGAGCTGGGGCCAGGCTGAAGCTGTGGGGTTCCATTTCTCTCTGTGCCTGCCAGGCTGCCTGGCTCATTCTTCAAGGGCACCAGGAACTCAAGGGGTGGGGACCGAGAGACTCAGAACAAATGTATCGTCCTGCATGGTTGTCAGTTTGTACAGGTTGGTCTGGGATGAGGGAGGCAGGAGATTCCCCCCCGACCCTGCCTTCCTGAAAATTCTCTTCTTTTATCTGCTATCTCAGGTCACATGTCTGCTGTGGCATTGGGAACTGTCAGGCCCCTTCTCTTCAGTGGGCTGAAGTAGAATTGGCTAGATGCAGGGGAGTGTCCAAGGCCAGAGCCCTCTGGGGGATGCTGGTGACCTCAGTTATGCCTCCATTTGCAGGAGACAAGCCAGGGAACAGGCAGGCAGCAGCGGGGTGGAGAACGAGCCCGTTTATCTGGCCTGGAACCCAGCGCTTGCAAAGTTCAAATGTGTTCAGAAAACAGTCAATGGGGACAGCAGGGATCTTCATCTGAGAGACAGAGAAAAACTCTTTCCTAAAGGATGTAGGGAGCATCCAGAGTGTTTAGAAAAAACCCTGAGGAGGGGGGTGCGTTGACTCATGAGAAGAGAGGCCCAAGGCAGACAGCGATAGGCAGATAGCATTTTCCACTTGCAGAAGCTTCATATCCACAAACTTCCTCCTTATACCACCCCTTCCCCCAATGAGTCTTTCTCCTCCTCAACTCAAGGGCATTCCCAAGGCTTCCTGGCTGGAAACGGCCTTCTCAGGACCCTGAGGTTTGGGTCAGTGATGAGATGGTTACTACTGAGTCTGGGCCCATTATATAGCTACATCACCAGCTCCTTCAATACCAGCTCCTCTCACATAGCCTCCTCGTTCTCTCTAGCTTCTCTACTGAATGGCACCCCACTAAGCATACCTCAGCTAGAAGAGTTGTGGGTGCATCATTGGGCATGTGGAAAAGATGTGCTAGAAGCAGCGCTGAGTTTTATTTTCATTCATTCTTCACTCACTCATCCAGCCACCATTGATAATCAGCTTCCATCAGTCAGGCCTGATACTCAACACTAAGGATGCATAATGAGGAAGATACAGTCTCTGCCCTCAGGGGTGGGGAGCTGGCATATAGCCTCAGGGAAAGAACAGAGCAATGTGAGGCAACCCCAATTTCCGAGTGCTGTCTGCAAGGGTGATGTGGAGACGAGAGAGATGAAAGATACAGGCCTTAATGTATGGACACTTGGCTCATTTACACACTATAAATAAGTTATAAATACCAGACCCATCTCACTTGACTCATCCATCACCCTTATAGTTGGTGGGCTGAACAGTCTTCCAGGTGTTTTTGTGACTTCTCGAGCTAGTAAGTGGCCTGCTGACAAGACTGGGTCCCCAGATCTGCCTGATTCTAACTGCTGTGCAAACAGTCCTAAGGGAAGCAGCCCAGGAGTAGCTTAGCCTCAGGTATATGCTAGCCCGAGTAGCCGGCAGGCATCAGAGAACAGTTCTGGGGCCGGAGTCAAGAGATGCTCCCTAGGGTGGGGTTGGAGGGTGAGAAGAATGGTTGCCTGTTTTCAGAAAGATGGGGAGGAAGAGGAGGAAGAGGAGGAAGAAGAGAAGGAAGAGAAGGAAGAGGAGGAGGAGGAGGAGGAAGAAGAGGAGGAGGGAGGTCTGGCACAGCACAGGGCAGGTACCAAGGTGTCCCAACATTGGAGGAGCAGAAGCCATTTGGCCAGGCAGATTTGTGAGAGGCTATGGAGAACTGTGGAGAGGGTCCTTTCATGGAGATCTTGGGGCCACAGCACAGAGCAAGGCTCTTCTCTAGACACAGGCACCACAGAGAAAACTTGGTTTGCTATTAGGACGTGTCTTTCTTTTTATTTTATGCTTGACTCTTTCCCTCTATTATTTCCTGCAGTGCTGAGCCAGCATGCTACCAGGGGCTCAGTACCCAGAGCCCTTATTCCAACAGCCCCCCTCCTGCCCCCGGCACCAAAGTGCAGGAGCAGGCAGGCACTGCATGGACATCAGGACTCTGGAGTTTGGGGTGGGCTGAGTCCTTCATTGGCTGTGTGGCTTTGGGGCGACTCCATTTCTGAGCTGTTTTCTTTTAAATGCCCGCTCACTTTCAGTGGGTGTGTGAACTATATAACATGCCACTGTACACTTGGTGGGAACTCCCTCAGGTGGGGTGGGGAGGCCAGCTGACAATAGAGGCCACACACAGGAGACACACGAGGATGCCGACTGAATCTCTGCAATACTCTAGAAGCCGAGGTCTACAGATCCAGTGCACAGAGGGAAAGGATCAACTCTGTCTGGTACAGAAAAACTCCTGATGACCCAGTATGATCTAGGTCAAACTGTCCGGGTGCCACTTCCAGTTCCTCCATTGCTATCCAGAGGCTAGGCTGTCTATCCGATCTACCTATGAATGCATTCATCCATGCTTGTGTGCATTCATCTGATTATTCTCCCACCAATTACTCATCCATATCTTCATGCATGCATCGTCTACTCACGCATGCATATTACATGCGTGCATGCATTCATCTATGCATCCAGTTACTTATGTATTCACACATCCATTCATTTATCCATAGCCATCTATCTTCCCATCTACCCATCCATCCAACTCATTTCCAGGCTCTTATCTGTTCTGTCTGTCTACTCATATACCCAGCCACCACTAACCAACCTATTCATTTATCTGTCCGTCCACTTACCCAAAAACCACACATTCATACATATCCATCCACTCATCCATGTATCCACCCACTCATCCATACATCTGTGTATCCATTTACTCAGGCATTCACTTAATGTTTTAGTTTTTTCATCAGATGTTATCAAGCCTCCAACCCTGGCTGACATCAGGAATTTAGGGTGAAATTGGACCCAGAAATGGGATCACGGTCCCTTTCAATGTAAAGCAATGGTGGTCATGTGAGAGGCAAAAAAAACGAAAGACAAAAAACCCAGAAGTAAATCGAAGGGAGTTATTAGCTCTCAGATACCACAGGTTCATCCCAGGCGTTGGACCCCACAGAGTGAGTGAGATCTGTGTTCAGTGAGGGAGTGGATGTGTTAAGGATATTCGCTTGACTCCACAAAGCCAAAGACACTGAGCATTTCCCATGTGGAGTGCCCATCAGGAAGCCCACAAGCCTTACCCTGGAACCTTATAGTGTCGTTGATGATCTCCAGTGTGTCAGCTACCGCGTTGTACTCGCCCACCTTCACCTCTCTGCTGTCTGTGGAGAACAAGAGATAGTAGTTGGTCAGCTGGGGCTCCCAGGCTCAGGTCTGGGGCTCTCACAGGCCCTGGCTCTGCTCTCTTAGATTTCCCTTCCTCTAACACCTACTCCAGCCAGGATCACAAAGCTTGTAGCTGGCCTGGGTTGGGACCTCAGCAGGGTGTTCATCCTCTGCTGAACACCCCAAGGATGAGAACCCCATTTCCTCCAAAGTAAACTCTGCCTGATCATTTCTCCTTCCTGCTCAATGGGTAGAATTCTCTCATCTGACTTTTCCTTGCTTGGTTGGCTTTACCTCAGCGCAGCATGGACTACTTCTTACTCTGCCCCAGAACAATGCAGGAGCCCACCCTCTTGGTGCCAGCCCCAGCTCTCCTGAACTTTGATCTACTTCTCTTGGGCTGCAGCCACAATCTCTTGGAGTCCCTGATGAGTGAAGACCCTGAAGTTACTGTAGGTATGACTCCATCAGCTGAGGGTAGTTGGGATCATCTCTGCCTTTATACTGGACAAGACCATGCTGAAAATGTGTCCTGAGGTGGAACTGGGGTGGTCCAGAAGCCACAGTATTCTGTTGTGTCATATTGAGTAGTGCCCATTGCTCTTGTTTCTCTGCATGACTGTGTTCTCCCATCTCATTGGCGAATTCTGTATGCCTTCCTCCTCCTCCTCCTCCTCCTCCTCTTCCTCCTCCTCATTATTTCTTGGCTTTAGTTCACTGTCTTTGCCATTGTCAAGGATAAAGATGGCTATGACTGGCTTAGGAAGGTGGCAAGAAAAACAAGATGTCCTTTTTCCAAGTAACACAGGGTACTGGGATAAATGGGAGTGAATAGGAGGCATGTTGGGGATGAGATAGTCACCCAAGATTTGGGTATGGATGATAAGGGCCTTAAGGTGCTGTTTTATGAGTGTGGAGTGCAGGGAGGGGTCCCATGCTGGAGAGATGTCTTGAGGCTGGGCTGCCAGTGGATCACCTAGATGGACACCCTTGGGTCCGGAGCCCAGGGCAAAGGTGAAATAGGGCCATCTGCATGGAAGCTGGGGAGAGTCTCATCCGCACAGAGAGTTATGAGACCCTAGGGAAAGCCCAACAAGATGAAGGGACCCAACAAACATTGGAGAGTATCTACCTCCAGCAACAGGTGGAGAGCAAAGGAGCAGGGGAAGAGAAGCCAGATGCCACCAGTAGAAGCATCAGTATCCAGGGAAAGAGGCAGTGTGACCATGGAGCTGGGCAGAGATCTCCCATTCCCCTGAGAGATAAGCAGTCTCCTGAGTTAGGGAGGTGGCAGAGTTTGGTACCAGGCAGATGTGGTTGAGCAGAGGTGGGGTCACACAGAAGGGGCAGGTAGCTGGGTGCATGGGAGCACAGAGTGGAGCTCCCAGGCCGAGCAGGCCTTGCAAGGATGGTGGAAGACAGGCAGATACTGGAGGTATTTCAGAGTCCTGCAGTGGATGTTGTGGTTTGATATGGTTTGAGTCTATCCCTCAAGGTTTGTGTGTTGGAAGCTTGGCTTCTGTGTGACAGCACTGAGGTGGGGGGGCATTTAGATCATTGGAGTCTCTTTCTAAGGACATGCCATTCTAAAGGGCGTGATTTCTTCCTGTGAGTGAGTTGAAGGAATGGTCACCTGCTGCACAATATGATAAGCAAGCCTCTTTTCTTTGGGAAATAACTGGATCCAGGTATTTTACTACAGTAACAGAAAATGACCAACAGTGGCTAGATGTAGGCTTTGGTATGCCTATCGTCTTCAGTACTGTCAGTGTGTGGGTGCGTGAAGGGCTCTTAGTGCTACTGTACTGACAATTAAACTGAGTCTGGAGTTGACCATGGCTTTATGGAAGGCTCCAGCAGCACTAGGAGCAGAGCTCAGTTCTAACCCTGGACTTCACTCATGGCCCACGGGATCCCTGAATGGGATCCCTGGATGGGATCCCTGAGTGACAGCTCTGTGTGGGGTGGACACCTCTCTGCTTCCATGGCTCACCACTGGAGAAATATGTCTTACTGCTCTAAGGCCTACCAAGGTGCAGGCGGGTCCCCAGAGCTTCCAGCCAGCCAAGTACTCAGAGCTTATAAGGAAACTCAAGGTAGGCCCGGGGAGACAGTCTGGGCTCCCGACTGGACTGAGTTTGCCGAGGTATAGAAGCCTTGCTCATCCATTGTAAGCATTCAGGAAGTAGACTAGGGAGTCTCCTAGACCATTCTTCTGCCTGCTTTCTAGACTTCAGGGAAAGGGGACTATAGAAGTCATGGGGTGTGGGCAGGGCACACTATGTAGGTGGCTGCTGCTTGCTTGGGTCATCCAGGTCTTAAATGTCATATTAACATACTCAGTCTGGGGCCTCTAGCATCTCTGCTCTCACATTTTGAGGTCCTCAGCCTCCCAGGCTTCCCAATCAGCTCCCATCCCTAGGAGGAGTAGGAGGAGGAAGCCCTGACTTATTTATTCAGCTTGGGGAGGCAGCACATGAAATATGCAGGCCGATAGGAACACATCATCAAGATCCAGGAAGTGGTACCGCAGGGACCCCATGGTGCCCCGAGCCACACAGCCGTCTCCTCAGACTCATACACCCTGCTCTATTCACTGTCTCATGGCACTGAAATAATATTCAACTTCCCACAAAGAACATAATCACCATAATTTCTCCCAGGAGATAATACTCAGAGGCTCCAGGAGCTAGCTAGTTTCTGCATTTAGTGCTCAGAAACCATGACCTAACTCCCCTGTCCAGGGAGGAGAGACAGGCCTCATGCAGATCATGGAAGGGCTTAAAGTCATGTGGGGACAGTGGCCAAGGAGCACCTGACAGGGCTACCCTGCTCTTGCTTCAGGGCACTTCTGCCCATGCTGAGCAGAGCAGCCTATCATCCTGCCTCCATTTACCAAGAGTACTAATTTGCATGCTGGAGCCCGCTCAGGGGACCAAACCGTGGATACTTTTCCATAGGCAGTACAAAGTCATTCACTAAGGCAGTTTGGGACATCTTTGATGTCACAGAGATGTTACCAGAGAAGTCCCTGA
This sequence comes from Mastomys coucha, assembly GCF_008632895.1. Taxonomy (NCBI): domain Eukaryota; kingdom Metazoa; phylum Chordata; class Mammalia; order Rodentia; family Muridae; genus Mastomys; species Mastomys coucha. The sequence goes on from NW_022196900.1 coordinate 7,785,954, forward strand.
GTTACATCACAGTCTTCAGTCACTCAACTAATATTGTCAGGCATCTGCAATGGGAGCTGGAGTCACAAAGGTGTAAAACATACAGTAGACTCTGATGTGGTGGTGCGTGCCTGCTGTCTCAGTGCTAGGGAGGCTGAGGCAAGAGAATTGCAAGTTTGGGGCCTGTGCTACATAATAAGAGCCTGTCCCAACACCACCAGCAGCAGCCACAACAATAACATAAAAACAAGATCTCCAAGGTTTGGAGATATAGTCTAGAGGTAGAGTCCTTGCCAAGCATGTGAAGGACTCTGGATTCGATCTTCAAAATAGCAATAAGTAAGTAAGTAAGTAAATGCATTTTATTTTAAAATCATAACTGTGAATTTTCAGAGTTGCTGTGAGGTTCGTGAGCAGCACATATGGAGAGGGCCTCGCCAGTGGCTTGAGTATCAGAAAATGATAGTTATTTAATCCATGAAGAGAATAGGCCTTTGCTCTGTCCTCAGACAGTCCACATGCTCTCATACTTCAATGGATGTCTCCACTTTCATGATAGCTCTCCCCTCCTTCTGCATCCCCAGCCAAGTTTATTTTATTATTTTTTTTTAACCACAGTCTCACTAGATCACGAGGCTGGCTTTCAACTTATAATTTTCCCAGGCTGGACTTGAATTTGTAGTCCTCCTGGCTTAGGCTGTCTAGCAGCAGAGATTACAGGTATGTACAAGGTACATGCCTTGTTCTGGTCTTCCGGCCAGCCTGACCAGGTTAACAGCCTGATATGTAGCCAACACTTATAACTTTTATAATCTTGTATTTGTTATTATTAGTGTCTATTCTTCTCTCTCTCTCTCTCTCTCTCTCTCTCTCTCTCTCTCTCTCTCTCTGAAGGTCAGGGGACAGTTGTTATTAGGAGTTAGTTCTTTCCTTCTACAATGGGTTTTGGGGACCAGATTCAGGTTGTTAGCGCAGTAATGGCCACTGAGTGATTTTACCCACTGAGCCATCTTGCTGGCCCAGTACTTCTAAGTTTTAAGCCTGGGTCTCTACCCTAAAATCATATGGTAATTCTATGAATCCAGACTGTCCCCATGGGAGTAGAGGCCATCACAATGGCTGTCGCCAGTTGCAGCTCTGTTCCCAGGCTCTGCTGTGGTTGTGATCAGCTCTTAGACTGACTGACTTTCCCCTTCTCTGGGCCTTTCTTTCTCCAGCTGCTTTGAGTGGCTCTATTGCTTCTCAGCCTTGGTGGGGATTTAGAGACCCGGGACTTGCGGAGCATTCAGATGCCTGGGTTCCAGCTGATTCATCCTAGAACCCCAGAGGTTAAGAAGTGGGTCCTGAGGGTCGTTTTTTTCTACAAGCTTCCTAAGTTGACCCTAACATGGAGATGGAGTGAAGAGCCACTGGCCACACCCTGGACTTTCAATGTGGACAATTTCTGGTTCTCAGAGGCTAAAAATATTATGGAACTCAGAGTCCCATTTTCATAGAATAATCCTAGTTTTCCCTTATTCTCTCTTTAAAAGGCACATTTTTTTCAAAGTTTGCATTTGGGAACCTAGAGAAAATAGATCCTATGGTGACAATTTGAATGCTGAAAAATGTCCAGTCTGAAAATATTCCCTGGCTGTGGGCCCAAGAGTGGCCACGAGACAGTTGGGCCAAGGTTTTATCAGGGAATGATGTTGCCAGCCTTCTGCTCTTGCTGGCTATCTGGTCTGTATGTGACATAGGCTCTGTCTCATCCCCCAAATACCCATTCTTACTTGACTCTGGTTTGAAGGGAACAACCGTATGTGTTAAAGTTAACTTATTGGCTTGCTGGAGTGCTGAATCCCTTTAATCCCAGAATTTAGGAGTGGAGCCAGGTGGACCACAAGTTTGATATGGGTTACAGGCCAGGCTGCAGAGTAAGTTTCCAATAGCCTGAGCTGTGGAGATTGTGTCAGAAGCAAAACGATGCAAAAGAAAACAAGGCCAAGCTGTCCAAAAGCTTGAAAAACACAAATCAGAGAATCCTAAAGTGGGGCACATCCACAACTGAAAAGTTCTGTTCTATAAGGACTTAAAATTTACAGAGCAGAGGCAGACTGGAAGACACATTTGAAGCTTAAGGCTTCAAAATGTACATACAGGTTCAATATGTACATAGCATTAGCGACTTAAATGTAACAGGGAAAGGGTAACCTCAAAATCAAACTGGCCAGAGAGTCAGAACTGTCAGCTAACAAATGGCCCAAATACTGGAAAGCCATAGCATGATTTAGTTTATCTTTTTAGACAGTAGGTGAGAATGTCGAGGAGAGGGAAAAAGAGGGAGGAAGAGGAAGGGAAGAGGGGTAGAGGGTAGATAGGGTGGGGAAGGAGGGACAGAGAGAGATCAGGGAATACCACAGGTGGGAGGGAGGGACATTGGCATCCCTAACTAGGGGAAGTGGAAGCAATACAGTTTCTGGGAAGAGAAATGTGGCAGCTGCACACAGGTTTAATGTGCACGTGCTTCCCAACCTAACAGTCTGCAGAGGCCCCAGTAGAATCCATACGGAGATGGTTATAAGGGCCTTATTATTCATGAAGATACAGAGTTTGAGACAAACTGGTACCTGTCACTGGGGAGTAAATGTGGGATGGATGTATCCATGGAGACAGAAGGGAGAAGCCCTGGCCGAGATGATCTCCCAGCAATGAGGCAGAGGCATGTCCAAGCACAGCATGCTAAGTGTAAAACAGCAGCAACCACAAAGACAGGGAAAACCAAAAAGCCATATGATCCAGTGGCATTGAGGCGGATCCAAGATATACACACCTAAAATGGCAACCCACACTTGGGGAGGACATAGAAACACAACATTCCCACCAAGCAATGAGCATGTGGGTCATTCATAAACACAACATTCCCACCAAGCAA